>NC_086444.1:625368958-625713958 GCF_028390025.1 Pseudophryne corroboree | reverse complement strand
GACAATGGGGTATATTTACTAAGCTCCCGATTTTGACCGAGATGCCGTTTTTTCATCAAAGTGTCATCTCGGTCAATCTCGGTCATTTACTAAACACTAATCACGGCAGTGATGAGGGCATTCGTAATTTTTTGCTAGTTCAGGTAAAAAATTACGAATGAATACACCATCGGTCAAATTACGCCTGTTTAGATACGAATCTCGGTCATTTACTAAGCAAAAAAACACAAAACACTGCCGTGAAAAATTACAATTCGCAAAAAAGTCCTAAAAAAAAACAGACCTGCTTTTTTTATTCGTGATTTGAGATGCATGCAGGGATCCATGAGATCCGTGCATGTATATCAATGGGAAGGGGTGGGAAAGTGTTTTTTGTTGTTAAAAAAAATTGCGTGGGGTCCCCCCTCCTAAGCATAACCAGCCTCGGGCTCTTTGAGCCGATCCTGGTTGCAGAAATATGGGGAAAAAAATGACAGGGGTTCCCCCATATTTAAGCAACCAGCATCGGGCTCTGCGCCTGGTCCTGGTCCCAAAAATACGGGGGACAAAAAGAGTAGGGGTCCCCCGTATTTTTAAAACCAGCACCGGGCTCCACTAGCTGGACAGATAATGCCACAGCCGGGGGTCACTTTTATACAGCGCCCTGCGGCCGTGGCATCAAAAATCCAACTAGTCACCCCTGGCCGGGGTACCCTGGGGGAGTGGGGACCCCTTCAATCAAGGGGTCCCCCCCCCCCAGCCACCCAAGGGCCAGGGGTGAAGCCCGAGGCTGTCCCCCCCCATCCAATGGGCTGCGGATGGGAGGGCTGATAGCCTTTGTTGTAAAATAAAAGATATTGTTTTTAGTAGCAGTACTACAAGTCCCAGCAAGCCTCCCCCGCATGCTTGTACTTGGAGAACCACAAGTACCAGCATGCGGCGGAAAAACGGGCCCGCTGGTACCTGTAGTACTACCACTAAAAAAATACCCAAAAAAACACAAGACACACACACCGTGAAAGTATAATTTTATTACATACATACACACATACATACATACTTACCTTATGTTCCCACGCAGGTCGGTCCTCTTCTCCAGTAGAATCCAAGGGGTACCTGTTGAAGAAATTCTACTCACCAGATCCAGTGGTCCAGGCTCCTCGGCAAATCCAGGGATAATCCACGTACTTGAATAAAACAAAAAAACGGTTGCCCGACCACGAACTGAAAGGTGACCCATGTTTGCACATGGGTCACCTTCCCACGAATGCCAGAAACCCACTTTGCCTTCTGGCTAAGTGGGTTTCTTCAGCCAATCAGGGAGTGCGACGTTGTAGCACTCTCCTGATCAGCTGTGTGCTGCTGTCCTCACTGACAGGCAGCACGCGGCAGTGTTACAATGTAGCGCCTATGCGCTACATTGTAACCAATGATGGGAACTTTCTGCTCAGCGGTGACGTCACTTTAGGTCAACCGCAGGGCAGAAAGTTCCCATCATTGGTTACAATGTAGCGCATAGGCGCTACATTGTAACACTGCCGTGTGCTGCCTGTCAGTGAAGACAGGAGCACACAGCTGATCAGGAGAGTGCTACAACGTGGCGCTCCCTGATTGGCTGAAGAAACCCACTTAGCCAGAAGGCAAAGTGGGTTTCTGGCATTCGTGGGAAGGTGACCCATGTGCAAACATGGGTCACCTTTCAGTTCGTGGTCGGGCAACCGTTTTTTTGTTTTATTCAAGTACGTGGATTATCCCTGGATTTGCCGAGGAGCCTGGACCCCTGGATCTCGTGAGTATAATTTATTCAACAGGTACCCCTTGGATTCTACTGGAGAAGAGGACCGACCTGCGTGGGAACATAAGGTAAGTATGTATGTATGTATGTATGTGTGTATGTATGTAATAAAATTATACTTTCACGGTGTGTGTGTCTTGTGTTTTTTTGGGTATTTTTTTAGTGGTAGTACTACAGGTACCAGCGGGCCCGTTTTTCCGCCGCATGCTGGTACTTGTGGTTCTCCAAGTACCAGCATGCGGGGGAGGCTTGCTGGGACTTGTAGTACTGCTACTAAAAACAATATCTTTTATTTTACAACAAAGGCTATCAGCCCTCCCATCCGCAGCCCATTGGATGGGGGGGGACAGCCTCGGGCTTCACCCCTGGCCCTTGGGTGGCTGGGGGGGGGGGACCCCTTGATTGAAGGGGTTCCCACTCCCCCAGGGTACCCCGGCCAGGGGTGACTAGTTGGATTTTTGATGCCACGGCCGCAGGGCGCTGTATAAAAGTGACCCCCGGCTGTGGCATTATCTGTCCAGCTAGTGGAGCCCGGTGCTGGTTTTAAAAATACGGGGGACCCCTACTCTTTTTGTCCCCCGTATTTTTGGGACCAGGACCAGGCGCAGAGCCCGATGCTGGTTGCTTAAATATGGGGGAACCCCTGTCATTTTTTTCCACATATTTCTGCAACCAGGATCGGCTCAAAGAGCCCGAGGCTGGTTATGCTTAGGAGGGGGGACCCCACGCATTTTTTTTTTAAAAATTACATTGTTTACTTTAAAAAAAAAAAAAACCCCAGCACGGATCACACAAATCCGGCCGAGATTGATTGTAAAAAAAAACGGCAGTGTTTTGCTAATCACTGCCGTTAAATTAGGTAAAAAAACACGAATGACATCGACATCGGAAGAAAAGAAAAACACGAATACGACAGCTTAGTAAATTAGTCGTAATCAATTCAAAAAGTTGCAGTTTTACACTGCCGATGTCATTCGTGATTGAACTTTGACCTATTTTCGGAAATTACGAATCTTAGTAAATATACCCCAAAGTATCTGCTTTATTAGGATTGCTACAAAGGAGGATATTTTATTTGCGTTGACCATCAATAGATGGTGATAGACACGCCTAAAAGGCAATGCTAGACACACCCCTCCAACGGTGCACCCCCTAATAAAATGTGCTACGCACGCCAGTGTGGGAATAATGTAACAATATGATACATATCCTCCAACTGTACCTTTTTAGCAGGTACAGTACCTTTTTTTTTATGGGGGTAATTCCAAGTTGATCGCAGCAGGAATTTTTTTAGCAGTTGGGCAAAACCATGTGCACTGCAGGGGGGGCAGATATAACATGTGCAGAGAGAGATAGATTTGGGTGTGGTGAGTTCAATCTGCAATCTAAATTGCAGTGTAAAAATAAAGCAGCCAGTATTTACCCTGCGCAGAAAGAAAGTAACCCACCCAAATCTAATTCTCTCTGCAAATGTTATATCTGCCCCCCCTGCACTGCACATGGTTTTGGCCAACTGCTAAAAAATGTCCTGCTGCGATCAACTTGGAATTACCCCCTATGGTCTGTACTGATTTTTGACTCTCCAAACTTCTATTGAAAGTATAGGAAAGCGGGCATGGCAACTCCCCCTTTACCCGTGGCCACGCCCCTTTTCCTCATTTGTACCGATTTTTATGTGTAAAATGTTGGAGAGTATGTATGATATTGGATTTTGTGGTACACCTTGTTTTCTTTGTTATTGACTGATCACAATTTCAGCAAAACGTCTTAAATTATTGCAGCAGTGCAACCATATAAATGGATTTTCAGTAAAATAATACTCTGTTCTAGTAAGCTGGAATAATTGCAGGAACATAAGTGACTTTTATTGTACATTCTTCCACAGCACACATTAGTTAGGCCTATATACTATAAAGGTAGTAGTGGCGGCCACTGTACTGTAGCAGCTTCTTGCAACTTCACATTCAAAAAAGCAAAGCAATTGCCTCAGAATATTATCGGCTGATCATATTTTATGTCTGTGTGTCTGAACAAGTGTAATAAAAATAATGGCAATGCTGCTAGCTCTTGTCCTTACCAGTATAAATCTGTACAGTATATATTTAGCACACAATGAAAATATGAGGTAATGTGGAGGAGTGGTGGATGACAGATCGACAGTCAGCACCATATGGTCGACATGCATTTCGGCGACAGATACAAAGGTTGACAGTGCTAAAGGCCCACAGGTACAGTACAAACGGTCGACAGGTTCCAAAGGTTGACATGACAATGGTTAACACACATATTGTCGACACAGGTTGTTTTTTCTTTCTTATTTATTTGTTATTTTTTCAATGTTTTTATCATTTACCATCCACATGGCATACTATTAGGAATAGTACCCTGTTCAGAGTGCAGCGGTAGCGGAGCAAGGCACCTTGCCTGAAGTGTGCCTAGCAAAGCGAGCCCACAGGGGCACGTTTAGACTAATTTGGCTTAGATATAGTTAAACGTACAAAATAACACACACAAAAAATCATTTCTATGTCGACCTTTTGACCCTGCTGATCTTTTGTACTATCTACTTTTTACATGTCGACCTTTTGACCATGTCGAGATTTAAACCTATATGGTGTCGACCTATTGACTGTCAACCTATAAATTGTCAATCGTGTAATCCACACCCATTGTGTAGAACACGCATGTTTGACCTGTAGATTAATATTTATTCACATTTATTTATGTAGTGCCAGCATATTCCATTTAATTTATAGGTCAGCACCATAATAATAATAATAATAATAATAATAATAATAATAAGTAAGCAGAAAGCCAGCTGTTCAGTAGTGTTTGGCGCATGCCAAGGCACAGAAGGAAAACTAGTAAGAATCTGAGTTTTGCATACTACGCCCAGTATGAGTCAGGGCTCAGTGTAGAGTCTTTAGTGTCTCAAATACCGATGGCTGAGTAATTGCTTCCATCTTTATCACTTATGTCTACCAGCTAATTAAAGGATTATGCTACCACGCAGCTTGTAAGAACAAGATGAAAGCCCTTCTTTTGCTATAATGAGGTCTATAATGAGCTATGACCTAAAGAACTGTACAGATGAATTCCCAAAAAGGGGAAGCCCTGGCTCTACATGGGGATCACTTGGTCCAATCAGAACAACATTTGAGACTATTGGTTATTAGATGGTATAATGAAGAGATATCTTTAATCTGTTGCCCAAGACCTCTAGAACTATCTTCAATCTAAGGCAGATTTCCAAATTATAAAGATCTACACTATTATAAAGAAAATAGACAGCAGGAGAGCATTGCAATGCACAAGCACTAGATCATGGTAAATAATACTGTATAGACAACTTACCAGTGACTCTGAAGTAGATGAAAAAGCCAAGGTACTACTTTGTACAGTATGTGATATGGGGCTTCTTTTCGTAGGGGCTCAATGGGCTCTTGCCCAAGGGCCCCAGGAGTATAAGAGCCCTAGGCTGATAGCTGAGGGTCCCCTCTTTCCAGTGCTACCAGATTTTTGAAAATTGGCCCTAGGGAACCAGAGATATCCGACTTCAAAGCAGTGGTCCCCATCCAAGCCTGTTAATTGCTCTTCCCAGCCAGATATCTCGGGCTCTTTATGACTTACAGTTTTTCTGAGGGTACATTTCAAAAGCCGGGACTCTCCCCTTTCGGTGGACACTAGCAGCTTGTCTCTACTATGCAAAAAAACAGAGATATCAGCCTTCAAGCAGCTGGTCCCTGCTCAAGCTCCACACGCCTGGTATGCAGTTTTATATATTTGCTGGTGGATTGCTCTGGCTCCTGAACTCTGATCCCCAAGTCCCCAGTACCCCCTGACAAGTGAAACACTCTAATTTTTTATCCCATTCAAAGCTAAGAAATCTTTTTCCAGGAACTTGAGATATCTGCAGTCAAGAAAGCTGCTGTCTCACCAGAAAATGATGAATATTAAGCCCACTCCACTATCGACCCCTCCCTTACGTATTAAACACCCCATACCACCCTGGAAGTCATGTACCGGGGCTCCTTCATTCAGTCCAACACCCCTTCTACAGTTTATTGTTCTCCCCCCCACCCCATCTCTCACCATCTGTGCAGTAAAGGAGTAATTAGCAGAAATTACTTCTCCAGGTCATACATGCTGAGCGGAAAATAGAACACCCTCTACCGCCCGTGGGACATCAAAGCTGCCGCTGATAGCACCCCCACCCATGGAGGATGGGTAGGGGCCCCAGTGCATTGCTGTGCCCAGGGGCCCACGCTGCTGTTAAGACGGCCCTGTATGTGATGATCCAATACAGAGGTAGCTATATTTTTAAGCACCAGGTATACCTTCTAACAGGTTTACTTGAGGTGTCTACCCAAGATGATGACACGGAGCTCCTCTTCCAGCACAATGGGGGTAATTCAGAGTTGATCGCAGCAGCAAATTTGTTAGCAGTTGAGCAAAACCATGTGCACTGCAGGTGTGGCAGATATAACATTTGCAGAGAGTTAGATATTGGTGGGTTATATTGTTTCTGTGCAGGGTAAATACTGGCTGCTTTATTTTTACACCGCAATTTAGATTTCAGTTTGAACACACCCCACCCAAATCTAACTCTCTCTGCACATGTTATATCTGCCCCCCCCCCCCCTGCAGTGCCCTACTGCTAACAAATTTGCTGCTGCGATCAACTCTTAATAAGGCCCAATATTACCAACCAACATCTACAGTAGATCACTTTCCCAGCCTTTCTGGAGTTTTCAATGTTCCAGAAACAACTTCCATTAAAAAACAATCACCATTTTTGAGACCGGTGATGATATTCCCAGTGTGCTATCACTCCTGCAGACTGCATCATTAAATGTAGAACATAGTGGGTTTGCTCCTTACCCTTTCTCTTCCCATTTGTTACTGTTGTGCCTAGGAGCACCCTCACCCATAAATCTGCCCCTGCCTGTTACTTATTACAGTTTTACAATGTGCCTCAGATTCACAGCAGGGCGCTTTCATTGAGCAGATTTGTTTTCCGTCCTAGTTGTGCAAGTTATAATCTCATACACATGTACTTACACCTTAGTGATTCAAAACATATCTACACCACAAACTCTTTTACTTCAGTCCCCTATCATACTACTGATGATAACAAAGCTAGAAAACAATATGGCATTTTGGTGTCCTCACAGTTGCTCCCAAATCCTGGCCTAACAGCTACAGTTTTGTTTATAGATAAGCCTCTAACTCTGCCCCAGAGACATATGGGTTAACGCACTACTTTAGAGTGCTCACTGGGGTATAGTCGCTTGTTCAGGAATACTACTCTGGTTCAGATTTATACTTTATTTCTCTAATGTATAGAACTAATAATATGGACTCTAAATGGTGGGTCACCTTAGCCTGCCCCGCTTCACTCAACCCTGTAATACTTACCTGTGCTGGTCTGCTCCCTCTCCATTGCAGCAGTGAAGGTCATTGGCCGGGATTCGGTTAGGCGACTGCTCCAAATGCTTATGTCCATACGGGAGCTGCTGGGCTGCCCTCAGTGATTAAACACTGTGCACACGGCATCTGTTCCCCACTTGCTCTACTAAGCAGAACATTGGGCGTCAGGGAGCCTCCCAACTCTCCACCACCACCACTTGCGCCCAGGGGAGGGACAGCAGGACAGTGCCCAAAATCGGGACAGTTGGGCGATATGGGAATGGCAGATCAAGTATCAGGGTGAGATGTATTAAAAATTGCATTTATCATCATTGTTTAGTTTGTCGTAATACACAAAGATTGAATGTCAGACATTTTAGTCTTATACTGCTTAAAAGAAATTGGTCCACAAATGCAGGGTGGTGCTATATTTGAAGAGCATATTGGGCCTGATTCTTGAGTGCAAAGCAAAAAAAGCAAATAACTGCACCTGGGCAAAACCATGTTGAACTGCAAGTGGAGCAGATTTAGGGGGGGATTCAATTCCAGACAGATCCGTTCGTCTAGCTGAATCAGCGAGAAAATAGCCACGCTGTACTGCAGCCCGGTATTGCACAAAAGTTTTTGCTGTCCCATAGAGTAGCGAGCACTTTTGTGCAAATCTGGCATTTGACCAGCCAGTCGAAAGGTGCTTTGCCAGCAATTAAATTCCCCCAAAATGTGCAGAGAGATTTATATACGAGAGGAGTGTGTAAAATAAAGCTGTACATCATTTGTGGGCTACATGCAAAATCAGCCAGAATTTATTTACCCTGCATGCAAAAAATTAATTAATGTATTGCCACCCTTTGCAACATGGATTGTTTAGATGTTGTTCAATTACTGCATTTGTTTTTTGATTGGCTCCCAATTACATAGCCCCATATAACCTATGAAAATAAATGTAAGAAGTTCACTGCTAGAGATTTTAAAAAAAGTTTAACAAAAACTGGAAAAATAATGGAATTGCTGGAGTTATAAAAACGTCCTTTTCAGGAAACAAGCAAAGAGTTAGTAACTTACAAGGGTTCCGGGCACTGCCAGTGTACTACTGAAGAAGGTCTTATAGTATCTATAGATGAATCAACATTTTAAACCTTTGGTTCATCACACAGGGATTTTGTATGCTGTGGAGAAGGTGGAATGATGGTTCCTCAGTGTGTAGTTTATATAATAAGCTGCGGCTTTCAAATGCTGCCACCTCCCCATGTGTTTAAGTTCGTTAGCTTGTGAGCAGGGACTTCCTTCCTACCTCTATGTCTGTCTGTTTTTACCCAGTTTTGTTCTATTACTGTTGTTCTGATTGTAAAGCGCAATGAAATATGCTGCGCTATATAAGAAACTGTTAATAAATAAATAACTAAAAATAAGATTTTACTCACCGGTAAATCTATTTCTCGTAGTCCGTAGTGGATGCTGGGACTCCGTAAGGACCATGGGGAATAGCGGCTCCGCAGGAGACTGGGCACAACTAAGAAAGCTTTAGGACTACCTGTGTGCACTGGCTCCTCCCACTATGACCCTCCTCCAGACCTCAGTTAGGATACTGTGCCCGGAAGAGCTGACACAATAAGGAAGGATTTTGAATCCCGGGTAAGACTCATACCAGCCACACCAATCACACCGTATAACTCGTGATATTATACCCAGTTAACAGTATGAACATAACAGAGCCTCTCAACAGATGGCTCAACAATAACCCTTTAGTTAACAATAACTATATACAAGTATTGCAGACAGTCCGCACTTGGGACGGGCGCCCAGCATCCACTACGGACTACGAGAAATAGATTTACCGGTGAGTAAAATCTTATTTTCTCTGACGTCCTAAGTGGATGCTGGGACTCCGTAAGGACCATGGGGATTATACCAAAGCTCCCAAACGGGCGGGAGAGTGCGGATGACTCTGCAGTACCGAATGAGAGAACTCAAGGTCCTCCTCAGCCAGGGTATCAAATTTGTAGAATTTTGCAAACGTGTTTGCCCCTGACCAAGTAGCAGCTCGGCAAAGTTGTAAAGCCGAGACCCCTCGGGCAGCCGCCCAAGAAGAGCCCACTTTCCTCGTAGAATGGGCTTTTACAGATTTAGGCTGCGGCAGGCCAGCCGCAGAATGCGCAAGCTGAATTGTGCTACAAATCCAGCGAGCAATAGTCTGCTTCGAAGCAGGAGCACCCAGCTTGTTGGGTGCATACAGGATAAATAGCGAGTCAGTCTTCCTGACTCCAGCCGTCCTGGAAACATAAATTTTCAAGGCCCTGACTACGTCCAGTAACTTGGAGTCCTCCAAGTCCCTAGTAGCCGCAGGCACAACAATAGGTTGGTTCAAGTGAAAAGCTGATACCACCTTAGGGAGAAACTGGGGACGAGTCCTCAATTCTGCCCTATCCATATGGAAAATCAAATAGGGGCTTTTACATGACAAAGCCGCCAATTCTGACACTCGCCTAGCTGAAGCCAAGGCCAAAAGCATGACCACTTTCCACGTGAGATATTTTAAATCCACGGTTTTAAGTGGCTCAAACCAATGTGACTTTAGGAAACCCAACACCACGTTGAGGTCCCACGGTGCCACTGGAGGTACAAAAGGAGGCTGAATATGCAGCACTCCCTTAACAAATGTCTGAACTTCAGGCAGTGAAGCCAGTTCTTTTTGGAAGAAAATCGACAGAGCCGAAATCTGGACCTTAATGGAACCCAGTTTGAGGCCCATAGTCACCCCTGACTGTAGGAAGTGCAGAAATCGACCCAGCTGAAATTCTTCCGTTGGGGCCTTCCTGGCCTCACACCACGCAACATATTTTTCGCCATATGCGGTGATAATGTTGTACGGTTACATCTTTTCTAGCTTTAATGAGCGTAGGAATGACTTCCTCCGGAATACCCTTTTCTTTTAGGATCCGGTGTTCAACCGCCATGCCGTCAAACGCAGCCGCGGTAAGTCTTGGAACAGACAGGGCCCCTGCAGCAGCAGGTCCTGTCTGAGCGGCAGAGGCCATGGGTCCTCTGAGATCAATTCTTGAAGTTCCGGGTACCAAGCTCTTCTTGGCCAATCCGAAACAATGAGTATAGTTCTTACTCCTCTTTTCCTTATTATCCTCAGTACCTTGGGTATGAGAGGAAGAGGGGGGAACACATAAACCGACCGGTACACCCACGGTGTCACTAGAGCGTCCACAGCTATCGCCTGAGGGTCTCTTGACCTGGCGCAATATTTTTCTAGCTTTTTGTTTAGGCGGGACGCCATCATGTCCACCTGTGGCCTTTCCCAACGGTTTACAATCAGTTGGAAGACTTCTGGATGAAGTCCCCACTCTCCCGGGTGGAGGTCGTGCCTGCTGAGGAAGTCTGCTTCCCAGTTGTCCACTCCTGGAATGAACACTGCTGACAGTGCTAACACGTGACTTTCCGCCCATCGGAGAATCCTTGTGGCTTCTGCCATCGCCGTCCTGCTTCTTGTGCCGCCCTGTCGGTTTACATGGGCGACTGCCGTGATGTTGTCTGACTGGATCAGAACCGGCTGGTTTTGAAGCAGGGGTTTTGCCTGACTTAGGGCATTGTAAATGGTCCTCAGTTCCAGAACATTTATGTGTAGGGAAGTCTCCTGACTTGACCAAAGTCCTTGGAAGTTTCTTCCCTGTGTGACTGCCCCCCAGCCTCGAAGGCTGGCATCCGTGGTCACCAGGACCCAGTCCTGTATGCCAAATCTGCGGCCCTCTTTGAGATGAGCACTCTGCAGCCACCACAGCAGAGACACCCTGGTCCTTGGAGACAAGGTTATCAACCGATGCATTTGAAGATGCGATCCGGACCATTGGTCCAACAGGTCCCACTGAAAGGTTCTGGCATGGAACCTGCCGAATGGAATTGCTTCGTAGGAAGCTACCATCTTTCCCAGGACTCGCGTGCAGTGATGCACCGACACCTGTTTTGGTTTCAGGAGGACTCTGACTAGAGATGACAGCTCCTTGGCTTTCTCCTCTGGGAGAAACACTTTTTTCTGGACTGTGTCCAGAATCATCCCCAGGAACAGTAGACGTGTCGCAGGAACCAGCTGTGACTTTGGAATATTTAGAATCCAACCGTGCTGGTGTAGCACCTCCTGAGATAGTGCTACGCCGACCAACAACTGCTCCCTGGACCTCGCCTTTATCAGGAGATCGTCCAAGTATGGGATAATTAAAACTCCCTTTTTTCGAAGGAGTATCATCATTTCGGCCATTACCTTGGTAAATACCCTCGGTGCCGTGGACAGGCCGAACGGCAACTTCTGGAATTGGTAATGACAATCCTGTACCACAAATCTGAGGTACTCCTGGTGAGGATGGTAAATGGGGACATGCAGGTAAGCATCCTTGATGTCCAGTGATACCATGTAATCCCCCTCTTCCAGGCTTGCAATAACCGCCCTGAGCGATTCCATCTTGAACTTGAATTTTTTTATATATGTGTTCAAGGATTTCAAATTTAAAATGGGTCTCACCGAACCGTCCGGTTTCGGTACCACAAACATTGTGGAATAGTAACCCCGTCCTTGTTGAAGTAGGGGCACCTTGACTATCACCTGCTGGGAATACAGCTTGTGAATTGCCTCTATCACAGCCTCCCTGCCTGAGGGAGTTGTTGGCAAGGCAGATTTGAGGAAACGGCGGGGGGGAAATGTCTCGAATTCCAGCCTGTACCCCTGAGATACCACTTGAAGGATCCAGGGATCTACTTGTGAGCGAGCCCACTGATTGCTGAAGTTTTTGAGACGGGCCCCCACCGTACCTGGCTCCGCCTGTTGAGCCCCAGCGTCATGCGGCGGACTTAGAAGAAGAAGCGGGGGAGGACTTTTGTTCCTGGGAACTGGCTGTATGCTGCAGCTTTTTTCCCCTACCTCTGCCTCTGGGCAGAAAGGACGCGCCTCTACCCCGCCTGCTCTTTTGGGGACGAAAGGACTGTACCTGATAATACGGTGCTTTCTTTGGTTGTGAGGGGACATGTGGTAAAAATGCTGACTTCCCAGCCATTGCTGTGGACACTAGGTCTGAAAGACCATCCCCGAACAACTCCTCACCCTTATAAGGCAAAACTTCCATGTGCCTTTTAGAATCTGCATCACCTGTCCACTGCCGAGTCCATAACCCTCTCCTGGCAGAAATGGACAGTGCACTTATTTTAGATGCCAGCCGGCAAATATCCCTCTGTGCATCTCTCATGTATAAGACAGCGTCTTTAATATGCTCTATGTTTAGCAATATAGTGTCCCTGTCTAGGGTGTCAATGTTTTCTGACAGGGAATCTGACCACGCAGCTGCAGCACTGCACATCCATGCTGAAGCAATAGCTGGTCTCAGTATAATACCAGTGTCTGTATATATAGCCTTCAGGAGAGCCTCCTGCTTTCTATCAGCAGGTTCCTTTAGGGCGGCCGTATCCGGAGACGGTAGTGCCACCTTTTTTGATAAGCGTGTAAGCGCTTTATCCACCATAGGGGGTGTTTCCCAACGTGACCTATCCTCTGGCGGGAAAGGGTACGCCATTAGTAACTTTATAGAAATTACCAATTTTTTATCGGGGGAAGCCCACGCTACTTCACACACTTCATTTAATTCTTCAGAAGGGGGAAAAACTACTGGTAGTTTTTTCTCTCCAAACATAATACCCTTTTTTGTGGTACCTGGGGTCACATCAGAAATGTGTAAAACATTTTTCATTGCCTCAATCATGTAACGAGTGGCCCTATTGGACATTACATTAGTCTCTTCGTTGTCGACACTGGTATCAGTATCCGTGTCGACATCTGTGTCTGCCATCTGAGGTGGCCTTTGAGACGTCTGAGCAGGCACGAGCTGAGAAGCAGGCTGTCCCGCATTTGGCATGTCATCAAAATTTTTTATGTAAGGAGTCGACACTTTCACGTAATTCCTTCCACAAGTCCATCCACTCAGGTGTCTACCCCGCAGGGGGTGACAACACATTTATAGGCATCTGCTCTGCCTCCACATAAGCCTCCTCATCAAACATGTCGACACAGCCGTACCGACACACCGCACACACACAGGGAATGCTCTGACAGAAGACAGGACCCCACAAAGCCCTTTGGGGAGACAGAGAGAGTATGCCAGCACACACCAGAGCGCTATATAATACAGGGATTAACTAAATTATATCCCCTTATAGCTGCTATATATGTATATTGCGCCTAAATTTAGTGCCCCCCCCTCTCTTTTTTACCCTTCTGTAGTGTAGACTGCAGGGGAGAGCCAGGGAGCTTCCTTCCAGCTGAGCTGTGAGGGAGAAATGGTGCCAGTGTGCTGAGGGAGATAGCTCCGCCCCTTTTTCGCAGCCTTCTCCCGCTTTTTTCAGGAATTCTGGCAGGGGTAATTTATCACATATATAGCCTCTGGGGCTATATATTGTGATGATTTTGCCAGGCAAGGTGTTTATATTGCTGCTCAGGGCGCCCCCCCCCCCAGCGCCCTGCACCCATCAGTGACCGCAGTGTGAGGTGTGCATGAGGAGCAATGGCGCACAGCTGCAGTGCTGTGCGCTACCTTGTTGAAGACAGGAGTCTTCTGCCGCCGATTTTCCGGATCACTTCTTGCTTCTGGCTCTGTAAGGGGGCCGGCGGCGCGGCTCCGGGACCGAACATCAAGGCCGGTTCCTGCGGTCGATCCCTCTGGAGCTAATGGTGTCCAGTAGCCTAAGAAGCCCAAGCAACCACCAGTTAGGTAGGTTCGCTTCTTCTCCCCTTAGTCCCTCGCTGCAGTGAGTCTGTTGCCAGCAGATCTCACTGTAAAATAAAAAACCTAAAATATACTTTCTTTCTAGGAGCTCAGGAGAGCCCCTAGTGTGCATCCAGCTTTGCCGGGCACAAGATTCTAACTGAGGTCTGGAGGAGGGTCATAGTGGGAGGAGCCAGTGCACACCAGGTAGTCCTAAAGCTTTCTTAGTTGTGCCCAGTCTCCTGCGGAGCCGCTATTCCCCATGGTCCTTACGGAGTCCCAGCATCCACTTAGGACGTCAGAGAAATATAAAAGGCAATGCTTTAAACCATAAAATACCCTATGTTTTGCTAGGAACAGAATCACCCTTTTAAATTTCTTGCTTTAAACATCCTGTGAAGTAAATAAACCCGTAACACCAATTATCAAATATGGAGGAGGAAGTGTGATGGTCTGGGGCTCTTCTGCTGGATCCTGATTCAGTAGTTTACACAGAGTGACTGGCACCATGAACTAAAAGGGCTACCATAGCATTTTGTAGCGCCATGCAATACCATCTGATCATACAGTAGGTGGCCATGGGTTCATCCTACAGCAAGGTAATGACCCAAAACATACTGTACCTCCAGTCTATGTCAGAACTACAGAGAAAAAGAGCAAGACAGTATGCTTCATATCATGGAATGGCCAGCACAGTCTCCAGACTTAAACCCCCCTGAGCTGGTGTGGATGAACTGGCCAGAAAGGTGATAGCAAAACAACCTACAAGTACAAGTACAAGTACTTTGCAGCAATGTTGAAAAGAACTTCCCAAATAGTATTTATTTTCCATGGAAGAAAGAATCCCACCAGTATGTTCAGCCGCGGTTATATCTGCAGAAGGTGGCTACTTTGACGAGTCAAAAATTGTAATGACATTTTGTTACACAAAATGATTCTGTGACTTCTTTCTATCCCTTTTTTAACTTTCTTAAGACATGGCCACTGAGGCTGCGGACAGTGCTGTGAAAGAGACCACAGCCGCATGCTGAAACACTCCCATAACACGCCCAGATACATCTTTTTGTGAAGATTTTAAGTCACTTCCCAGTCTCTACCCTGGAGCGCCCATGGATCACAGAAGAGGCCCCAAGTAATAGCAATGTCACAGTAAGGGTTTCTTCTGGCCACAGATTACTGATTATCGCTTCTAACGTGCATTCTCCCAGCTGCATCCACCTCTGAATTAAGCTCTTCATTAGTACCTCAGTCAGTTTTATTATACCATTTGTGCACAATCACATGCATGGATAGCATTAAAACTGGACTATAAGGGTCCCTTGAGGACACAGTTTAAGAAACTCTGCATTAAACTGCATACAGGTCATTAAAAAGTGGAAAAAGGGTTATTCTGAAACGGTTGACTATAGGTACATATAGCTCTTTTTCCTCATCAGATTGGTCAGCCTGTCACATCTGGTATCTTTACCAGGTTCAGAATCAATTAACAAACAGTTCTAATAGCATATGAAGACATTATTTGTACAAAATATACACTAAGATTAAGCAATTTTAATAAACCCCTACCACGGGGTTCACCAACAATAGGCCTACCAAATAATCCTACCCTAAAAAGACTATAGTCACCATATCCTCTAAGTCAGAGGTTCTCAAACTCGGTCCTCGGGGGCCCACACAGTGCATGTTTTGCAGGTCTCCTCACAGAATCGCAAGTGAAATAATTAGCTCCACCTGTGGACCTTTTAAAATGTGTCAGTGAGTAATTAATACACCTGTGCACCTGCTGGGTTACCTGCAAAACATGCACTGTGTGGGCCCCCGAGGACTGAGTTTGAGAACCTCTGCTCTAAGTGATGTTCAGGTTGTTGTACCACACAATTAACTGCTCCACCAATGATGTGGGTACTGAGTACAATGTCATCTTCCTTTGTCAGTTGTACAAGTTAACAAGGGCCACTGCGATTTCAAGGAACCAATCAAACAACAACATCCAAGACCAACTTAACAGGAGCTTTAACTCCTATCCTAGTTGGTACAATCTCAAATGTAGACTCCTGTCGATGGATGAGGTCAACTCTTTAAACCTGGCCTGGCTCCCACTGTAACAAAATCTGGAAAAACAGTCTTTAGATAACCTTTCCTTAGCTGATTTGTACTATACGTGCTTCGCTGAGAGGCTGTATCTTGGAATCCCTCACATAGCAGTGGGCACCCTGTGGTGTTCAGGTGTAATCAGAGTCCAGAATTAAATAATGGGCACTCACTTAACACGACAACAGAGCATAATTACATTACTGGTTAAGCATCTTGTAACATTGCCCAAAAGATACCCCTGACAGTCTGTTCCAGAAAGCATAGTCCATTACAACATGGATAACAACAGGGGAGCAAGGCTTAGACCTCACTGACCTGCAATGATGGTAGCTCCTACAGAACCCCCCTGGCAACATTTAAGAATGTTGGGGTACAACAATGTAATCACCGATATAACAATTAATATATGTCAATGTTATTTATAACTGTGCCCGACACCCTGCTTGCTCCAACTACACAGAAAATGAATAAGGAAATCGTATCATGTTTAACACTAACCTAAATCATTTAAATGAAAAGTTACATTCATATTAATAACAGATATGTAGTATAATCATAATAACATATTTGTTCTATAACAATTTATGTTTAATCTTATATATTTGACATTGTTTATTTATAGAGCACAAGAATATTTATGTGGCCACACCTGGACTGAAACCGTGGACTGTGGCTTGGCTTAAGTGCTGAGTACCAGGATCAATATGTGGTTTGGCCACACGATGGCTCTTGTCAGAGTCACTTCCGTCATCTCTGGTACTGTAAATCCAATCGGAATATAGTAGCACACACAGGCTGGCAGCAGTCATCTACCAACCACATTTTTCTGTCTTCCCGAGAATTATCCAATTAATTTAATTGGATTATTATAGGGCATCACATTGTAGCAAGACATGCACAATATGACTGCTGATATTGCAGGGTGTGTGGCCAGAATATATGTGTTGATACTGTTTTGCAACGTTACCATCTATAGATAAGTGATTGGGTGGTATTATGCAGAAGATAAACTAGAGATAACTTCCCCATAAGGTTTACATTATTATAGTACATTGTTGTTACAACTACAGAGTATTCTGGTATAACGCATATTAGGATAACTAAGAATGAAATATATCAGAAGAATCATTTTCAGCAGCATACAAATGGTATCTGACTACACAGATTCTAGTGCAAAAACTTCAGTCTACAGGAACAGAACGTGTAAGTGGTTAATGACAACTGACCAAAATAACCAATAATGGAACAAGGTCTACACAGTGTCTCTAATGAGGTGTGAGGGACAGAAACCTTTGTCACTGTGTATATAATCCACTCTTGGCAAAACTACACAATGAGAGAAAACGGGCACTGCTTTACCTGGACTCAAACACTGGCCTTTCTGTACACCACGGAAGGCTTAGAGCAGCACAGTGTCCTCAGTTTGCAGAGGACAAAAAGGAGCCAACATTAACCTGAGTTGTAGATTCCTCATCAGAAACAACTGTATCCGTATCAGAAGGATCAGTATAATCCCCATCCTCATCGGAGGAATCATCCGAAACCTAAGTGGATTGTGAGGAAGAAATGGCCCGCTTAGAGGACCCTTTGGTCCCATTAGGGCGAGGGTTAGGTTTGTGTTTAACCAAGGACTGATTTAATTGCTGTAATTGGGTTGACAGAGTATCCGCCCATGGCGGATTAACTATAGGGACAATATGTGGCTGTAATAGCACAGGAGGTCCCACAGGGGGCGTAAGTCGTGTTACAAGCGTATTCAGCATATTTGAAAAAGCAGCCCAAGGTGGGTCTTGATTAGCCACAGGTGCTGCAGACTGACTGGAAGGTGAAGGGCACCCAGTACTTGATCCCTCAGCTGAAACCTTTTCCTCAGTCAAATCCGTGGCGTCAGCACTGCATGATGCAGGAGCGTCTGCAGATTTCCCACCCTGTATAGCAGACATTACTGGGAATGTAGCCCTAGGGCACAACAGTACAATATAGCCAGACAAAAACAATACCTGCAAAAAAAAAAACCTAAGCGGTGTGAGGTGACTGAAACACACAGTGAAAAATACAAAACAGTCTGGGGGTCATACCGACCCGATTGCTCGCTACAGTTTATCGCGCGCCGGTGTATGCTGGGCGGCCGAAGGCCGTTGTATTGTAGCGATTGCCTCTGCCTGATTGACAGGCAGAGGCGGTCGCTGGGCGGGAGGGAGCTGGATGGCGGCGTTAAGCTGCCATTTAGGGGGAGTGGTCCAGCCAACGCAGGTGTGGCCGGACCGTTGTGGGGGCGGGCCGCAGTGGCTGCGTGACATCACATGCAGCCGCTGCAACCTGGTCAGCGAGGAGGTTCTCCTGGCCAGCCGCAGGAGCTGCACTGAAATGCATGCTTTTGCATTTCTGTGGGGGGGGGGGGGGCTGGCACTGACATGCGGGGTGGACTAGCCCTTTGCTGGGCATCCCCCCGCATGTCTGAGTGTCTGATCGTACCTATGCTAAATTTAGCACAGCTACGATCAACTCGGAATGACCCCCTATATCCTGTGGAACACTATATGGTATATGAGACCCTGACGCACTTAGTCCCCCAGGGTACAGAATATAGTGATAGCAATATGTGTGATACACAGAATAGAAACCACACAGCAGCTATAGGCACACAGTCACAGGTACAATGCAGAAATGATTACATATAACCAATAAAAGTGAAACTTAGCTCGGTTGCAAGAACTAACACCTCAGTAGTGCTTATAATCTTAACACTGCTCCCCCCCCCCCTACACTAAGACCCCCTGGTACTGCTGAGGAGACTTGGAGTCCTTGTGGAGGAGCTGCGCTTCCCTGTGAATGCTGCTTATAAGAGCTGCAGAGGGAGAATGGCGCCGGAGAGCTGTAGGATCCACTCTGAGCGAAGCCCCGCCCCCTGTAATGGCGCGCGGCTTCCCGCATTTATTATACTGGCCTGAAGTAATATAATGTCCAACCAAGGGTTAAAAACCCTATTTAGATAGTTGTGGCCAGTGTGGGTATCAATGGTGGCTCAGCGCACCCCTCACAGCGGGACACACTGCAGTATGTGCCTTCTGAGCTCCCTGGAGCGCTCCCACCCTTGTGCCGCCATTCCCGCCGTCGACCCACTAACCTGGACGCCGGCACTGTACTCACCACTCTTCCGTCTTCAGGCTCTCTTAGGGGGTGGCGGCGTGCTGCGGGAGGGTACGCTGCGCCGTGGTGTGGTTTGCGAATGGCTCCCTCAGGAGCTCAGTGTCCTGTCAGCAGAGAAACGGGACCATTAACTCTAAGGAAGTTGGCCCATTCGTCCCCCTAAGTCCCACAAAGAAGTCAGACTGCTGCCGAAACAGACCTGACTGAAAAAAACAAACATTTAAAATAAAAGTGGAAACCACTTCAGGAGCCCTCTAAAGCATGACCGGCTGCTCCGGGCACATTTTGTAAACTGAGTCCGGTAGGAGAGGAATAGAGGGAGGAGCCAGCCCACACTATTGATTTCTTAAAGTGCCCATGGCTCCTAGTGGACCCGTCTATACCCCATGGTACTAATGTGGACCCCAGTATCCTCTAG
Organism: Pseudophryne corroboree; assembly: GCF_028390025.1. Lineage (NCBI taxonomy): Eukaryota > Metazoa > Chordata > Amphibia > Anura > Myobatrachidae > Pseudophryne > Pseudophryne corroboree. The sequence goes on along the minus strand of NC_086444.1, from coordinate 625,694,367 downwards.
GACGTAAGAGAAACTTCCAATAGTGTCACACCATTAAATGAATCAAGAAACAAGAAATGACAGAGAGGTACTAGTTGGTCTCTCACCAAATAGGATGGTCTACCAGACATGTAAACTATAACTAATACTACAGGCGTCCCCGGAACCCGCCATCCAGACCAAATGGCAGTCCTCCAAAACATCCCTACTGTTGAAAGGCCCTCTTCCCAAAGTGTTTCAATACACACAGGTGTCTTTTTCAAGACATCTTTGGTTGTATTTACATCTTTACCCATCCTGTTAAAGTCTACTTGTTTGGTAGACCATTCCCTTTGGTAAGAGACCAATCATTACCTCTCTGTCTATTATTATATGTTTTTTGTTTCATTAAACGGTGTGACACTATTGGAAGTTTTTCTAGTTTTTTTGCATATGATTTCCATTGAGGAAGGGATACCTGAATGGAGGAGTCACAAGTGCTATTAACATACCAATGCTGTTATAGTCTACTTGTCTGGTAGACCATCCTGTTTGGTGAGAGACCAACTAGTACCTCTCTGTCTTCCATTTCATGTTTCTTGTTTCATTTAACGGTGTGACACTACTGGAAGTTTCCACATATGATTTCTATTGAGGAAGGGGTACCAGCGTGGAGGAATTACGAATACACCTATTCCCCATCACACGCTGTTGTCTACTTTCCTACAGTATACTATTGGTTTGGGTACAAGACTTATCTAATATTTTTAATGTTGTCAAACACGTTATGAATATATTACACTATGTATGATTTATTTGTTTTCATTTTATGAGCACCCATGGACCCATTTGGTGACTGTTTATAATAAATACTCCACATCACAGTTAGCATGCACATTTCACTAACACCCTTTTCCACTGACATTAAAATCACGTATTTTTTTCATATGAACGCGCACCTACCTGGGATTTTTGTCAGTACAAACAGTAACAAGTCAAAATCCAAGGTAAAATGACCTGGGATTTTTACCCTGGTCACAGGGAGGGTTTTTAGCAGTTCTTGCCCGGGTTAGCTGCTGTGGAAACAGCTCTTATACGGGATTTTCGACCTGATGTCATCACCCAGGGACCAGAGGAGACAAATGGAGAGGCTTGCTCACATGCTGGTCACTGTTGGGAGAGCTGCACAGGTTACAGAGCACAGAGAGGGCGCTAGTCACACAGAGAGAAGGCAGAAGGAGAATTGCTATGACAAAACAGGTTTTATTATGCTTTCCCGGGTTTCCCCTCATTCAGTGGAAACTGTGTCATCCCGGGAAAAACTTGGGAATACAGTGCAGTGGAAACAGGGACATTGGAGAGTGAGACCCGGCAAAATGCAAGTTACAAAATCTGCGTCAGACCCGGGATTTTGGTGAAAAAGCAGTATTAGTGTAGTTTAACCATTAATTAAACTTCAAACATGGCAGTCGTGAAGCAGGGGCTGGACCTTCTATAACTTTAAACACCCTTCTGTAGACCAGGGATAGGCAGCCAGAACAGTCTAGCTGCCAGGGAACTACACCTCCCATTCTGTGGAAGATTCTGGCAGCATTAGATTTTTAATGGTGAGCAGAAGTGAGTTAAACTATATGTTAATGCTCAAGTGTAAAAAGCAATGACCACACGGAGAACTAAATAATAAAATAAAAACAATGTAGAAGGTCACTTCAAAGCAGGGATTATGTATCACTCAGATACATTTAACAGGGTGTCCTTCATTCAACTCTAGGGCTCTAAACGTGATACTCATACCTGAAAGCATACAAGATGTATAAAGAAAGTAGCTTTCAATCTTTACATGTAACCACACCTATGCAAACTTTACATACAACTTTCTGCATATATTTAAGTAGAGTTTAGTACATACAGCTTGTCACATACTATAGTTAAGTATTATTTATTTATTTATTTACTTATTAGCAGTTTCTTATATAGCGCAGCATATTCCGTTGCGCTTTACAATTAGAACAACAATTATAGAACAAAACTGGGCAAAGACAGACAGACAGAGGTAGGAAGGCCCTGCTCGCAAGCTTACAATCTATAATAGCGCTTACTACACAGTACAGTTAAGTAGAGCTTACAATATAATATTAATTACAGCTTACTACGGTACATGCTATTTAGTACTGCTTACTACATACAATAGAGTTTGTTACATAGAGTCTAGTACAGCTTACTGCATACTGTTACAATCAGGAAGTGGTTATAATATCGCTAGTCGGGATCCCGGCAGTCACAATACCGATGCTGGAATTCCGACTAGCGGTGACATGCGGCCACTGTAATACCGGTGACACAGGCTATTCTCCCTCTGTGGATGTCCACGACACCCATAGAGGGAGAATATAACCTGTGGTGAGTGCAGGGAGCCACTGTGCCCGCAGAGTTGGGAGCGCAATGACCCTATTCGAGAAAGGGGTTTGTGGGAACCGCACTGGTCTATCAATGGTTTTTGTATGAGTAGAAATCTGAATAATGTCCTCTGAGAAACTGACATTTTTGTTTTAGAATTACTTCGGATTAAGGTAACTGTGCATATAGAAAGATACTGTATCTTTTCAGGTGCACTGAATTTTGTTACCATTCAGTGGTGCTCCCATGAGTCAAAAAAGTATCAGAAAAAGAATACCAAATAAAGAGAAATGGAAAAGAAGTAGACTCTTGTTTGGGAGCACTCAACCTCAGAAGGACTAAAGTGTATTAATGTCTTATACTGATAAAATCATAATTTTAATAATTTCTTAGTAAAATATGTAGAATTATCGGAGTTCAATAAATATGTGTTTCAAGACTATTAAGCAAAAATATTTATATAGATTAGAATAGATAATTAGCAAAAATTGCTATAATATAATATAAGCCGGAAAATCTTTTATATAGTCAAAAGGATGTCACCTTCTAGTCTCAGTAGTGTCCGTCATAGAGAGTATATGACCATCATTCATACTGCAAGAATCCCAAGTGGAAAAATAGTTGCAGAAAATTAAATCATAGGTCATATGGATCTGAGTACCTATCTGTGACATATATTTAGGCAGCAAAATTTATTTGCAGTACCAGGATGTTCCAAGGTGGTCTCCCATCCAAGTACTAGTCCGGCCCTCCACTGCTTGGCTTCCAAGATCGGAAGAGATTGGGCATCTCCAGTGGGGTATGTCCGCAATTTTTTAGGCTAGCCCTTTTGTTTGTCACCTTGAATAGGAAATGGAATTGGTCGTATTTTCCACAAGAAAAGGGGACGGACACACATGTGACAATTAGGCTCAAATATACAAATTGGATATAACAATTATATGGCAAAACAATGTGAAGGCCACAGATATCCAAACAAGGTAAATCATTCCTTATTTATGCAGTACTGTACACCAGTCAATTATGAGTGAATGATAAACTCACTCACAGTAGTGCTGTTTAAATATGTAAAACTAGGCATGCATTTATCACCAGGAATAATCCCAAGATTTACTACAAAGAATCCTTTATAGTTGATGGGTTTGCATCTATATTTTTCTGACAACCAATAATCCACCACTGGTATATACATCTGAGGTATACAGATGAAAGCAAGTGTTGCAGTAACAGGGTGTTCCAAAGTGGTCTCCCATCTAAGTACCAACCCTGCCCACCACTATGTAGCAATCATGCTTGGATGCAATTAAGCACCTTTAGTGGGTTATATACGCAATTGTATGCTTTTCACTGATTAGTATAATCACTTTCAATTGGTGAGTTTCTAGACCAGGTGGCACTTTAATGGTATGAACAGAGAGCTTAGATGCATTTATTGCCTTATATACAGATTTAAACAGGGAATTTCTCAATACAATTCATAATTTCTAAAAATGTACTCCCCCACCTTCCGGAGTACCCAGGCACATATGCTGGTTCAGCAAAAGCAAATGGGAATTTATATTCATGAAAATTTCATGAAATATAATACAAAATAAACCATCTGTATGTACCTATACAAGATATGCAGCTGGTTTCTTAACCCCGGAATATGGTATATTATTCTTGCAGAAGAGTGTAATTGTATATTAGGTCAAACATAACAGGTGTCAGCTTTAATAGCAGAAAAATCATCAACCATTCTGTGGTGATCAGGAAACATAGGTCTAAACCTGGCAAAATTTATAACATATCATTTTTAAATAGTATTGCCACTAAGCAGTAATATAGCTTGTGGGGATATGTAAGTTGGCAGATAATTATTTACTAATCTCCCTATGTAGGGACTGCTAGAAATTTAAGCATAACAAGTACTGTTATATGTATACCAGACACTCCAGTATTTCATACGATACCAAGCTGTGTAGGATTTTTATGTCCCCAGGTTTTCCGGTACAGGTATTGTGAGTGTGGATAACGGGAGGGGTGCCGCTGAACCCCGCTGCTCCTGCCCACAATCGAGCTCCAGCAAGTGTGGAGAATGCCGCTACGTCCCTCCGCTTGTGCCCGCAAACGGGCTCCAGAGAGTTGCGGAAAGTCCCGTGGATACCCACCACTGTTTGCCCGCAATCGAGCTCCGGCGGGTGGGGAGAGAGCCGCTGACTTCCGCGGCTTCTGTGGTTGCCTGGTGAAAGGCTGAGATGATCCAGCATACAGGTCACGTGTGCGCATCACGTGACCATATGGGTCCTGACGTACGTTTCGCTGATAGGCTTGATCACAGGACGTGAGTCGTCACTGTAGGTTTCAGTTTTTAAAGGAAAGTCTGATTGCTGATTGGAGGTTCAGATTTGATGGACAGTCTACTTCTTTTCCATTTCTCTTTATTTGGTATTCTTTTTCTCGAGCGCAATGACCCTGCAATCGGCTTTCTAGCTCTCACCCCGCTGCCGGCATACTGGTGGAAGGGATGTCGCTGTCGGTATACTGACAGCCGGCATCCCGGCCACCGGTATTTCCTACTGAACCCTTACAAACATCTCATATCACTCATACTTGTCTGACCACACACGGTGGAGAGGGAGGAATAGTAGTAGTTTATCGATCTCTGATCTGTATAAGGGACACTGTATTGGGTTAAAGAAAGATGGTGGTTATTATTTTTTATTATTATTATTATTAATTACCAGTTATTTTATATAGTGCACACATATTCCGCAGCGCTTTACAGAGACTATTTGGCTATTCACATCAGTCCCTGCCCCAGTGGAGCTTACATCTATATCCCCTATCACATGTACACACACACATTCACACTATGGTTAATTTTTATTGGGATCCAATTAACCTGCCAGTATATTTTTGGATTGTGAGAGGAAACCGGAGTACCCAGAGGAAACCCACGCAGGTCTGGTGTTTACCTCCTTTGACCATTTGGCCATTGTGGACAGGTGTACTATATCTTTACATTTAGTGAGGTGTAGTCGTGGTGAAAGGACAGAGTGTGATTCCTGATTAGTGAAAAAAAAAAAACCAAACACTGAACATCATCACCAAACAGGTAATTTCAACTTTAAACTTGACATTTATTTTGTACTGTCTGGACATGGCTACTAATAACAGATGCAAAGACAAAATTCTTAAAGCTATGTGTGCAAATGCTAGGAGCTTAGGAGACAAAATTCCAGAGCTAATTGCGATAATGACAAGGGATAACCTGGATATTTTCGCAATTACTGAGTCATGGTGCAATGAGAATCATGACTGGGACATAGCTATACCAGGATACAATTTATTTAGGAAGGATAGAATGGGAATAATAGGAGGAGGGGTAGCAATGTATGTGAAAAAAAGCATAAATGCTACTTTAATACAAAATGTTGAGGACAAAACTGAGGCCCTTTGGGTCACCACAGAAACCGGGGAGAAGGACATTATTCGCATTGGAGTGATCTATAGACCACCAGGCCAGGGGCAGGATTTGGACAGGAGCCTATTGTTGGACATCTCTAAAATGTCTTTAAAGGGAGAAGTCATAATCATGGGAGACTTTAATTTACCTGATGTAAATTGGGAGGGGTCCTTTGCAAGTTCATCTACAAGTGGCAAATTTCTAAATTCCTTACAGGGAGCATCTCTCAAGCAATTGGTGAGGGAGCCAACTCGCAAAGACTCAATATTAGATTTAATTCTTACAATTGGGGACAGGATATCAGACATATATGTGGGTGAGCACCTGGGATCCAGTGATCATCAAGCAGTATGGTTTAGTATAAAGACAGGGTCCAACTCCTGTCACACAAAAACAAAGGTGTTGGATTTTAGAAATGCTGACTTTGCAAAAATGGGGAGATGTTTAAGTGATTCATTGGCGGACTGGTGGAACTTGGAAGGGGTGCAGGAGAGGTGGGAAAAACTGAAAAGTGCAATACTAAGGGCAACGAACTTTTGTATCAAAAGGGTTAGGAAAAGCACCAGGAAAAGGAAGCCAGTGAGGTTCACAAAAGAAGTATCAACTAGTGTGAAAGCAAAAAAATAAGATTTTAAACCTACCGGTAAATCTATTTCTCCTAGTCCGTAGAGGATGCTGGGGACTCCGTAAGGACGATGGGGTATAGACGGGCTCCGCAGGAGACATGGGCACCTATAAAGAACTTTTAGTATGGGTGTGCACTGGCTCCTCCCTCTATGCCCCTCCTCCAGACCTTAGCTAGAGAACTGTGCCCAGAGGAGATGGACAATACGAGGAAAGGATTTTGTAAATCTAAGGGCAAGATTCATACCAGCCCACACCAATCATACCATATAACCTGGAATACACATAACCAGTTAACAGTATGAGCAAACAACAGCAACGGTCCAAGACCGATTCCAACTGTAACATAACCCTTATGTAAGCAATAACCATATACAAGTCTTGCAGATTTTCCGCACTGGGACGGGCGCCCAGCAACCTCTACGGACTAGGAGAAATAGATTTACCGGTAGGTTTAAAATCTTATTTTCTCTTACATCCTAGAGGATGCTGGGGACTCCGTAAGGACCATGGGGTTCATACCGTAGCTCCCAATCGGGCGGGAGAGTGCGGATGTCTCTGCAACACCGACTGAGCAAATGCTAGGTCCTCATCAGCCAGGGTATCAAACTTGTAGAATTTAGCAAAAGTGTTTGACCCCGACCAAGTCGCTGCTCGGCAAAGCTGTAATGCCGAGACGCCTCGGGCAGCCGCCCAAGAAGAGCCCACCTTCCTAGTGGAATGGGCCTTTACTGAATGTGGTAACGGCAATCCAGCCGTAACATACGCCTGCTGAATCGTGTTACAGATCCAGCGAGCAATAGTCTGCTTTGAAGCAGGCGCGCCAATCTTGTTGGCTGCATACAGAACAAACAGAGCCTCTGTTTTCCTAATTCTAGCCGTCCTGGCTACATAAATCTTTAAGGCCCTGACTACATCCAGGGACCTGGAATCCTCCAAGTCACTCGTAGCCACAGGCACCACAATAGGTTGGTTTATATGGAATGAAGAAACCACCTTAAGCAAAAATTGAGGAAGAGTCCTCATTTCCGCTCTATCAACATGAAAAATCAAGTAGAGGCTCTTGTGAGACAAGGCCGCTAATTCTGACACCCGCCTTGCAGATGCCAAGGCCAATAACATGACCACATTCCAGGTGAGAAATTTCAACTCAACCGTGTTAAGGGGTTCAAACCAGTGTGATTTTAGGAACTGCAACACCACGTTCAGGTCCCATGGTGCCACTGGGGGCACAAAAGGAGGCTGGATGTGTAGCACTCCCTTTACAAGAGTCTGGACTTCTGGAAGAGAAGCCAATTCCTTCTGAAAGAATATCGACAGAGCCGAAATCTGTACCTTAACAGAGCCTAATTTTAGGCCCATAGCCACTCCTGTCTGTAGGAAGTGGAGAAAACGACCCAAATGGAAATCTTCCGTAATAGCATTCTTGGTTTCACACCAAGAGACATATTTCCGCCAGATACGGTGATAATGTTTTGCCGTCACCTCCTTCCTAGCCTTTATTAGAGTAGGTATGACCTCTTCCGGAATACCCTTCTCAGCTAGGATCCGGCGTTCAACCGCCATGCCGTCAAACGTAACCGCGGTAAGTCTTGGAACATGCAGGGCCCCTGCTGCAACAGGTCCTCCCTTAGTGGAAGAGGCCAAGGATCTTTTGTGAGCATCTCCTGAAGATCTGAGTACCAGGCCCTTCGAGGCCAGTCTGGAACAATGAGTATTGTCTGTACTCTTTTTCGCCTTATGATCCTCAACACCTTTGTGATGAGAGGAAGAGGAGCAAACACGTAGACCGATTAGAACACCCATGGCGTTACCAGAGCGTCTACTGCTATTGCCTGAGGGTCCCGGGACCTGGCACAATACCTCCGAAGCTTCTTGTTGAGGCGTGACGCCATCATGTCTATTTGAGGAACTGCCCAAAGACCCGTTATCTCTGCAAAGACTTCTTGATGAAGTCCCCACTCTCCTGGATAGAGATTGTGTCTGCTGAGGAAGTCTGCCTCCCAGTTGTCCACACCTGGAATGAAGACAGCTGACAGAGCGCTTACGTGATTTTCCGCCCAGCGAAGAATCCTGGTGGCTTCTGCCATCGCGACTCTGCTCCTTGTCCCGCCTTGGCGGTTCACATGAGCCACTGCTGTGACATTGTCCGATTGAATCAGCACCGATAGGTTTCGAAGAAGACTCTCCGCTTGTCGAAGGCCGTGGTATATGGCCTTTAATTCCAACACGTTGATGTGCAGGCAGGACTCCTGGCTTGTCCATAGTCCTTGAAAATTTCTTCCTTGGGTGACTGCTCCCCATCCTCGGAGGCTCGCGTCCGTGGTTACCAGAACCCAGTCCTGAATGCCGAATCTGCGACCCTCTAGGAGGTGAGCACTTTGCAGCCACCATAGAAGAGACACCCTGGCCCTGGGGGACAGTGTTATCTTTTGATGTAATTGTAGATGGGACCCGGACCATTTGTCCAGAAGGTCCCATTGAAACGTCCTCGCATGGAACCTGCCGAAGGGGATGGCTTCGTACGCTGCCACCATTTTCCCCAGAACACGAGTGCATTGATGAACTGACACTTTTTTTGGCTTTAGCAGGTCTCTGACCATGTTCTGGAGGTCCTGGGCTTTTTCCAACGGGAGAAAAACCTTCTTTTGTTCCGTGTCCAGTATCATACCTAGGAACGCAAGTCGAGTTGTTGGAACCAACTGTGACTTCGGTAGATTGAGAATCCAACTGTGTTGCTGGAGTACTCTCAGAGAGAGTGACACGTTTCTCAGCAATTGCTCTTTTGATCTCGCCTTTATCAGGAGATCGTCCAAGTATGGGATAATTGTGACTCCTTGCTTGCGCAGGACCACCATAATTTCTGCCATTATCTTGATGAAAATCCTCGGGCCGTGGAAAGCCCAAACGGCAACATCTGAAACTGGTAATGACAATCCTGTACAGCGAATCTCAGGTACTCCTGATGAGAGGGATATATGGGGACATGAAGGTAAGCATCCTTTATGTCCAGTGACACCATAAAATCCCCCCCCCCCCCCCCTCCAGGCTGGCTATTACCGCTCGGAGCGATTCCATCTTGAATTTGAATCTTTTCAAGTACAGGTTTAGGGATTTTAGATTTAAAATGGGTCTGACCGAACCATCCGGCTTCGGGACCACAAAGAGGGTCGAATAGTACCCTTTTCCCTGTTGGTTCAGGGGAACCCTGATAATTACTTGCTGTTCACACAGCGTTTGAATTGCAGCTAACACTACATCCCGCTCTGGGGTAGAAGTTGGTAAGGCCGACTTGAAAAATCGGCGTGGGGGCACCTCCTCGAATTCCAGTTTGTAGCCTTGGGAAACTTTTTCCAACGCCCAAGGATTCACGTCTGACCTGACCCAGACCTGGCTGAAGAGTCGAAGGCGTGCCCCCACTGGTGCGGACTCCCGCAGGGGAGCCCCAGCGTCATGCAGTGGGTTTTGTAGAAGCCGGGGAGGACTTCTGTTCCTGGGCACCAGCCGAAGCAGGTGTTCTCTTTCCTCTACCCTTACCTCTGGCAAGGAAGGAGGATCCCCGACCTCTTCTGGACTTTTGCGACCGAAAGGACTGCATGTGATATTGTGGAGTTTTCTTTTGCTGTTGGGGAATAAAAGGTAAAAAGTTAGATTTACCCGCGGTAGCTGTGGAAACCAGGTCCGCGAGCCCATCCCCAAACAACACGTCACCCTTATAGGGTAAAACCTCCATATGCTTTTTCGAATCCGCATCACCCGTCCATTGGCGGGTCCATAAGGATCGTCTCGCTGAAATAGCCATGGCATTGGCTCTGGAACCCAGCAACCCAATGTCCCTTTGAGCGTCTCTCATATACAAGACTGCGTCTTTAATATGGGCTAGAGTTAACAAAATAGCATCCCTATCTAGGGTATCAAGGTCAGCCGACAGGGTATCTATCCAAGCTGCAACTGCGCTACATACCCATACCGACGCAATTGCCGGTCTGAGCAAAGCACCCGTATGTGAATAAATAGACTTTAATGTAGTCTCCTGCCTGCGGTCCGCAGGGTCCTTGAGGGCCGCTGTGTCTGGAGACGGCAGCGCCACTTTCTTGGACAGGCGTGTTAACGCCTTGTCCACAGTGGGAGAGGATTCCTTACATACCCTGTCCTGTGTAGGGAAAGGGTATGCCATATTAATTATTTTGGGAATCTGCAGACTCTTATCTGGAGTCTCCCAAGCTTTTTCAAATAACTCGTTAAGTTCATGAAATGGGGGAAAGTTTATTATCTGTTTCTTTCCCTTAAACATGTGTACTCTCGTGTCTGGAACAGAGGGTTCATCAGCAATATGCAACACATCTCTTATTGCAATAATCATACACTGAATACTCTTTGTCACCTTAGGGTGCAATCTAGCTTCATCATAGTCGACACTGGAATCAGAGTCCGTGTCAGTATCTGTGTCCACAATTAGTGACAAGGGACGCTTTTGAGACCCCGACGGGCCCTGTGAGTCGGTCCAATCCGAGGATTGACTCCCTGATGCCTCCCTGGATTCAGCTTTATCTAGCCTCTTATGTAAAGATGCCACACTTGCATTCAACATATGCCACATGTCCATCCATTCGTGAGTCGGCACTACCGACGGGGACACACCACTCATCTGCTCCACCTCCTCCTTGGAGAAGCCTTCCGCTTCAGACATGCCGACACGCACGTACCGACACCCCACACACACAGGGATATACCTATAAGGGGACAAATCCCCAACCAGGCCCTAAGGAGAGACAGAGAGAGAGTATGCCAGCACACACCCAGCGCCAAACTGACACTGGAAAATCCAGACAGCGCTTTTATATTATTATATAATGCCAATCTTCCCACTCACTGCGCTCCAATGTGCCCCCCTCCTCTTTTTCAGCCCTCCGAAGTGTTCAGCAGGGGAGAGTCCGGGGAGCCAGCGTTCTCTGCAGCCTCTGTGGAGAAAATGACGCTGGTTAGTGCTGAGGGATCAAGCTCCACCCCCTCCAGCGGCGGGCTTCGGTCCCTCTTCAATTTTAATAAAATGGCGGGGGATCATCTATTTGCTGCCTCCACAGCCTAATGTGACCTTTTTTGCCCAAAACGAGGTTTATTGCTGCCCAGGGTGTCCCCCCCTGCGCCCTGCACCCATCAGTGCTTTCTGTGTGTCTGTGTGTGGGAACAATGGCGCACAGCTTACTGCTGCGCGCTTTACCTCATGAAGATCTGAAGTCTTCTGCCGCCTTTGACGTCTTCTTGCTTCTCATACTCACCCGGCTTCTATCTTCCGGCTCTGTGAGGAGGACGGCGTCGCGGCTCCGGGACGAATCCCAGGGTGAGACCTGTGTTCCGACTCCCTCTGGAGCTAATGGTGTCCAGTAGCCTAAGAAGCAGAGCCTATCATTTAAGTAGGTCTGCTCCTCTCCCCTCAGTCCCACGATGCAGGGAGCCTGTCGCCAGCAGTGCTCCCTGAAAATAAAAAACCTAACAAAATTCTTTTTTCCACAGAAAACTCAGGAGAGCTCTCTGCAGTGCACCCTTCTCCTCTGGGCAAAGGATCTAACCGAGGTCTGGAGGAGGGGCATAGAGGGAGGAGCCAGTGCACACCCATACTAAAAGTTATTTATAGGTGCCCATGTCTCCTGCGGAGCCCGTCTATACCCCATGGTCCTTACGGAGTCCCCAGCATCCTCTAGGACGTAAGAGAAAGATGGCTTTTAGGAAATACAAACAGACTCAAAATGATAATGACAAAGAGGTGTATCTTGACAGACGGAAGGATGCTAAGAAAGTGATCAGACGTGCAAAGGCAGAAGCCGAGTAGAAAATGGCCCAGTCAGTAGATAAAGGGGGCAAAACTTTTTTTAAGTATATAAATGAAAGGAGAAAATCAAATGGAGGAATAATAAGACTTAACACAGAGAGTGAGAATTTGGTGGAGGGAGACAAGGCAATAGCAGATCACCTAAATCATTATTTTTGCTCAGTATTTACTACAGAAGGAGAAGGGAAGGGGCCAGAGTTAAGTTGCAAGGACTTTCATAAAAATAAGGTAGATGAAAGGACATTTACAGAGGAGAAGGTCCTAACTGAACTTTCAAAACTAAAAGTGGATAAATCAATGGGGCCAGATGGAATACACCCAAGGATACTGAAAGAGCTAAAAGATGTGCTGGTGGCACCATTAACAGAATTATTTAACCAGTCACTAAATACAGGTGCCATTCCAGAGGACTGGAAAAGAGCAAATGTAGTTCCACTGTACAAAAGTGGAAGCAAGGAAGAAGCAAGTAAGCCTTACATCAGTAGTAGGGAAAGTAATGGAAAAACTACTAAAATAAAGAGTTGTGGAATATCTTAAATCAAACAACTTACAGGATCCAAAACAGCATGGATTTACTGGTGGGAGATCATGCCAAACAAATCTTATTGACTTTTTTGACTCTGTGATGAAAATAATAGATCAAGGGGGAGCTGTAGATGTAGCATATCTAGACTTTAGTAAGGCATTTGACACTGTCCCACATCGCAGACTGATAAATAAACTTGAAAGTGTGGGGGGTGGATTAATAAAATAGTTAAATGGATAAGAAACTGGTTGCAGGATAGGAAATAGACAGTTGTAGTAAATGGAGTGCAATCTATGGAGGGAAATGTTACCAGTGGAGTACCCCAGGGATCTGTACTCGGACTAGTTCTCTTTAATATCTTTGTTGGGGACATTGCAAATGGTATTGAAGGGAAAGTATGCCTTTTTGCAGATGATACAAAGATATCCAACAGGGTAGACACACCAGGAGGGGTAAAACAAATGACTGATGACCTAGCTAGACTTGAAAAATGGTCAAGAACATGGCAACTACAGTTTAATGCTAAAAAATGCAAAATCATGCACTTGGGTCTCAAAAACCCAAAGGCTAAATATAGTATCAAGGGTACTATAATGGAAACTACCGAGGAGGAAAGGGATTTAGGAGTCACTATTTCGAGTGACTTAAAGGCAGGAAAGCAATGCAACAAAGCAATGAGAAAGGCAAGTCAGATGCTTGGTTGCATAGGAAGAGGAATCAGTAGCAGGGAAAGAGAAGTAATAATGCCACTGTATAGGTCATTGGTGCGGCCTCATCTGGAATACTGTGTCCAGTTCTGGAGACCATGGGGTATATGCAATTGCGGTCGAATTCCCGAAATTGTCGAATTTCGGGTCATTTTCGCCCCCAAAAAAAAATCGCCTATGCAATTCAGTGCTTTCCGACCAAAAAACGGACTTTCAAAATTCAACTTTTTGAAATTCGAATTTTTGCAAATTCGACTTTTCTGCAATGATACAAGTGCTGCAATTCGACAAAAGCATATTCAATTCAAGTTTGGAAATTCGACAGCAGTGCTTTTAGACAGCAAATTCGTCATTTTCAATCCGCCACACTTTGGAGGGTGAAAACAATAAAAAAAAATTTAAACATGTTTTTTTTTGTTGTTGTTTTTTTTTAGGAATAGCATATCTATTTATATTAGAAGGGATTAGGTACTTTTTTTTTTTTTTTGGAGGCACAAATATTATTTATATATTTTTCAAAATATTATTTTTTTATAATTTTTTTTTATTGCTGGAACGGTAAAATCCTTAAAAAAAATGGCGTGGGGTCCCCCCTCCAAAGCATAACCAGCCTCGGGCTCTTCGAGCTGGTCCTGGTTCTAAAAATGCGGGGGGAAAATTGACAGGGGATCCCCCGTATTTTTAAAACCAGCACCGGGCTCTGCGCCTGGTGCTGGTGCCAAAAATACGGGGGACAAAACGAGCAGGGGTCCCCCGTATTTTTCACACCAGCATCGGGCTCCACTAGCTGGACAGATAATGCCACAGCCGGGGGTCACTTTTATGCCGTGCCCTGCGGCCGTGGCATTAAATATCCAACTAGTCACCCCTGGCCGGGGTACCCTGGGGGAGTGGGGACCCCTTCAATCAAGGGGTCCCCCCCAGCCACCCAAGGGCCAGGGGTGAAGCCCGAGGCTGTCCCCCCCCATCCAATGGGCTGCGGATGGGGGGGCTGATAGCCTTTTGTGATAATGAAAAGAATATTGTTTTTTCCAGCAGTACTACAAGTCCCAGCAAGCCTCCCCCGCAAGCTGGTACTTGGAGAACCTCGAAGAGCACATGATTTGGGGGGGCCCTTTTGGGGCGAGTCTGGTGCTCTATGGCAGGTACATAGATGATCTTTTTATTATTTGGGATGGGGATTATCACTCAGTCACTTTGTTCATAGATTATTTAAATACCAACACCTTTGGTCTTTCTTTTACAAGCACTATTCATTCGACTGATATTACTTTCCTGGATATTGCGCTACACATTGATTTACTCTCGGGAAGAATCCTGACCAAAACCTTTAAGAAACAGGTTGACTGTAGTTCCTTCTTAAACTACTCAAGCTGCCATTATCGCCCATGGATCATGAATATACCTAAGAGCCAATACTTGAGGCTCAAAAGAAATTGCTCGAATGAGGTTGACTATCTAATACAGAGTAATGAACTAACACAGTCTTTTTTAGAGCACGGTTACCCCCAAGATGTCCTGGATAGAGCCCTTATTGAAACACAACAAAGAAATAGGGATGATTTACTAAAAATAAAAACATAAATTATCCCTCCCCCCCCAGAATTTAAAGATAACAAACCCATCTTTATTTCAAAATTTAATAGTGCCTCGCATTCGGTAAGGAAAATTCTAAATAAAAATCTTCCCATACTTAAAATGGACAGAATTCTTGCAGATTCTCTAGAAAAGGAAATAAAGATCATTTTTAAGAAAACAAGAAATCTTCAAAACCTCCTGTCCCCTAGTCACTTCGTTAAATCAAATGATTCTTTGGGATCCAGCCACAACTCTTCGAAATTAGAAGCCAGTGCTCTGATATCTACTCCCATTTCTGGACATGGGAAATCCAGAATAGGAAGTCAAAGATGTAATAGACCTAGATGTATGACGTGTAAGTTCGTTACTGAGAGTGATCAATTCTCTTCATCTAAAACTGGGAAGACTTTCGACATTTCGGGTCAAATCACCTGTCAAACGACCTTTGTAATATACTTAATTACCTGCAATTGCGGGATACAATACGTAGGCAGGACCATTAGACAACTTAGTACCAGGTTTTCAGAACATAGAAGATTAGTCCTGAATAAATCTATGAAACACAGTGTACCCCGACATGTCAATTCCCTACATGATGGGGATTGCAGAGTTTTATCTCTACAGGGAATAGAACATATCAATACGACCCCACGGGGTGGGGATAGATATAATTATCTCTGTAATAGAGAAGCCTTTTGGATTTGTAACCTGGAAACCCTGCATCCCATAGGCCTCAATGAGAATATTGAACTTAATGGCATCTAATTCCTCTCTTCTCATAGGCTTTAGTATGCATGTGGGGATAAATATGTATATACCTGTGTGCTGTAACTTGAAATAGACATATATGTTTATATATGTGTGTTTGTTGATTTTGGCATCCACACATATATTGGATACAGATGGACTGGTTATATATATCTCTGGTATTTATATAATTATAGGTTTAACCATGAACCATACCCTAGCTAAGCTCAACACTGAAGTTGAGATTCAGAAAACGCTTATAAGTAATAATCCTCTGTCTGTCCTCAAAATTTGCCTTCCCCTCTTTTTACTCTCGAGAAGAAGTAGCTTTGGTCATAACCTGGGCTTTGTATAACTATACTAATGAAATATATGCATTTAAAAATTTTTTATAGAATATTATATTTATTATTTTTTCTATCCATCTATAAAAATGATAATGCTAATAATATATATAATATAAAAAACTAAATAAATCAAAAAGTATAAAAGATGGATTATGAAAATGTGCTCCTTCGTTTTTGGTTTTGAACCAGGGACCCTGTGGTCGTGGTCCATGTCTCTATCCACTGGGCCATCGCGGCCGGGAGAACTAGTGCTGGTTCCTTATGTATACTAAATCCTCTGGGATGCCATACCCATATCCACGTTAATTGCCGCTCTCGGCACAAGGATGGTGAAACAATGCTGATCACTATAAAATGAAAATAAAAATAAAAATATTTAAATAATTTTAATAATGATACACCGAAGGTGGTTAAGTATCAAGGATATACTATGCTTGATGCTAAACTTATTATAATTTATACTGCAGGTGATTTAAATTCATTTGTCCGAATTAGATTTCATCATGCACTATATCTATATATACCTTTATAAATTACGGGACCACCTATATCTACGTATTCGGCATCCTTTTCACCGATTGCGGCAATATAATGTGTTTGTTTCTTATACCTTATTTTTTTATACTTTTGTATTTGTATTGTTATTCGTAATTTATGTAGCTTGTACACCTGATTAAAGATTAAAAATAAGTGAAGGAAACATGTGCAAAGGACCCATCATAGTGTGAAACCCAATTACAACTCTCAGGTGTGAAGAAAGAGACTTTATAGCTGATTGGCTGCTGTCCATTTAAATACACCAACACCTGTCAAAATGGGTATTCACACTTCCTGAAGAAACCGCCGGTGTTGTGGGCGGAGAAACGCGTAGAGGGTCATCATACAAACTTGTCCACTGCTGGAGACTTTTATGGACCTTCCGCTACTGGTATTGAGCGATTGAGATGCTTTTTCACCACCTCCATTAACCGGACACACCGCAATCACACTCCTCTTGCTGTGCTTGAAAAGCCCCGTTCTGCTGAGGTGTTATGCAGCAACCACGACTCTTTCTGCCGGACAATCTGATATAGCCGCTGTCGGCTGCCGTGAGTCACCTCCGCTAATTGCTACAGACGGGAATCAGCATTCACTATTACGGGTGAGAACGGTCCTGAATGTGAGGGGTGAGATATAGCAAACACAAAAAAACCTCACTGCCTACAATTACTAGCAGCAGTTTTTTAACCTGTTGAGACATTTTTTTCATACGCCTTTATCAGTACGGATGATACCAGCTTAACATATCACTGTGGACTGTTACATTAATTAATTGGCGTTTAGGCCGATCAAAGCTAACCTACTGCCAACTGTGTATGTGACTATTGTATATGCAACTATACTTGCACTGTGTGTTTTCCTTAAATTTACTTTTATTATCTAGGTGGTTTTTCCACCATATCTATTAATAAATGATTTTTTATCTGTAAACAGCGCTCCTTTAATGTTTTGTATAGAACATTAATTAGTATATTCTTGTATTAGGCATCCAGGTGCCCTTTAGGAGCTGCTATTATACTATATTAATTAATTGCCAATCAGGTGTGCCTTTTAAACTCTTAACAACCTTAGCGCCCGATGTATAGGAATATATATTCCCTATACTTTTCCTTTTACTTGGAGAACCACAAGTACCAGCATGCGGGAGAAAAACGGGCCCGCTGGTACCTGTAGTACTACTGGGAAAAAAATACCCAAATAAAAACAGGACACACACACCGTGACAGTAAAACTTTATTCCATACGTCGACACACACATACTTACCTATGTTCACACGCCGACATCGGTCCTCTTCTCCATGTAGAATCCACGGATACCTGAAAAGAAAAGTTCAATATACTCACCTCAGCCATGGTCCAGAGATAAATCCACGGACTTGGCAAAATAACAAATCGCAAAATACCCGACCAGCGGACTGAAAGGGGTCCCATGCTGACACATGAGACTCCTTTCCACGAATGAGACCTGTCAGTGACAGCTGTCACAGAAAGGTCTCTAAAGCCAATCAGGAAGCGCAACTTCGTTGCGCTCACCTGATTGGCTGTGCGCTGTCTGTGCTGTGACAGCGCATCGCAAAGCCGCTCCATTATATTCAATGGTGGGAACTTAGCGGCTAGCGGTGAGGTCACCCACCGGTCAGCGGCTGACCGCGGGTAACCCCCCCGCTAGCCGCTAAGTTCCCACCATTGAAACTAATGGAGCGGCTTTGCGATGCGCTGTCACAGCACAGACAGCGCACAGCCAATCAGGTGAGCCCCACGGAAGTAGCGCTTCCTGATTGGCTGAAGGGACTTCAGTGACAGGAGTCACGTGATGTCCCGGCATTCGGGAGAAAGGGGTCTGATGTGTCAGCATGGGACCCCTTTCAGTCCGGTATGGAGCGGGTGTTCGGTTTGTTTTTTTAACAAGTTCGTGGATTATCTCTGGACGTGGATGTACCTCTGGACGCTGGAAGGTGAGTATAATTTTTTCACAGGTACCCTCGGATCGTCGGAGACCGTGGCAGTCGGCGTGTCAACATAGGTAAGTATGTGTGTGTCGGTAGTGTGTAATAAAGTTTTACTATCAAGGTGTCTGTGTCCTGTTTTTATTTGGGTATTTTTTTTCCAGTAGTACTACAGGTACCAGCGGGTCCGTTTTTCTCCCGCATGCTGGTACTTGTGGTTCTCCAAGTACCAGCTTGCGGGGGAGGCTTGCTGGGACTTGTAGTACTACTGGAAAAAACAATATCTTTTTATTATCACAAAAGGCTATCAGCCCCCCCATCCGCAGCCCATTGGATGGGGGGGGACAGCCTCGAGCTTCACCCCTGGCCCTTGGGTGGCTGGCGGGTGGGGGACCCCTTGATTGTAGGGGTCCCCACTCCCCCAGGGTACCCCGGCCAGGGGTGACTAGTTGGGTAGTTAATGCCACGGCCGCAGGGCACGGCATAAAAGTGACCCCCGGCTGTGGCATTATCTGTCCAGCTAGGGGAGCCCGATGCTGGTGTTAAAAATACGGGGGACCCCTACTCTTTTTGTCCCCCGTATTTTTGGCACCAGCACCAGGCGCAGAGCCCGGTGCTGGTTTTAAAAATACGGGAGATCCCTGCCCAATTTTTCCCCGCATTTTTAGAACCAGGACCAGCTCGAAGAGCCCGAGGCTGGTTATGCTTTGGAGGGGGGACCCCACGCCATTTTTTTTTTCGGGTTTTTCCCGTTTTTTCACGTTTTTTAAAATCGCGGCAAAGTCCGCCAAATCGGCCGATTTTCGCCCGCGGGTCTGCCGAATCCGTTTTTCATTGAATATGGTGAATTCCGGCAGCCACCTGCCGGAATTCACCTGTCGAATTGAGTCGAATTAAAAAACGGCGAAAAATTGCCGCGATTCGCCGTGAATTGTTTTTTTAACAAGTTCGTGGATTATCTCTGGACGTGGATGTACCTCTGGACGCTGGAAAGTGAGTATAATTTTTTCACAGGTACCCTCGGATCGTCGGAGACCGTGGCAGTCGGCGTGTCAACATAGGTAAGTATGTGTGTGTCGGTAGTGTGTAATAAAGTTTTACTATCAAGGTGTCTGTGTCCTGTTTTTATTTGGGTATTTTTTTCCCAGTAGTACTACAGGTACCAGCGGGCCCGTTTTTCTCCCGCATGCTGGTACTTGTGGTTCTCCAAGTACCAGCTTGCGGGGGAGGCTTGCTGGGACTTGTAGTACTACTGGAAAAAAACAATATCTTTTTATTATCACAAAAGGCTATCAGCCCCCCCATCCGCAGCCCATTGGATGGGGGGGGACAGCCTCGGGCTTCACCCCTGGCCCTTGGGTGGCTGGCGGGGGGGGGACCCCTTGATTGTAGGGGTCCCCACTCCCCCAGGGTACCCCGGCCAGGGGTGACTAGTTGGGTAGTTAATGCCACGGCCGCAGGGCACGGCATAAAAGTGACCCCCGGCTGTGGCATTATCTGTCCAGCTAGTGGAGCCCGATGCTGGTGTTAAAAATACGGGGGACCCCTACTCTTTTTGTCCCCCGTATTTTTGGCACCAGCACCAGGCGCAGAGCCCGGTGCTGGTTTTAAAAATACGGGAGATCCCTGCCCAATTTTTCCCCGCATTTTTAGAACCAGGACCAGCTCGAAGAGCCCGAGGCTGGTTATGCTTTGGAGGGGGGACCCCACGCCATTTTTTTTTTTTCGGGTTTTTCCCGTTTTTTCCCGTTTTTTAAAATCGCGGCAAAGTCCGCCAAATCGGCCGATTTTCGCCCGCGGGTCTGTCGAATCCGTTTTTCATTGAATATGGTGAATTCCGGCAGCCACCTGCCGGAATTCACCTGTCGAATTGAGTCGAATTAAAAAACGGCGAAAAATTGCCGCGATTCGCCGTGAATTGCATATACCCCCATATCTCCAGAAGGATATAAATACATTAGAGTGTGTACAAAGAAGGGCAACTAAAATGGTGCATGGCCTACATCACAAAACTTACCCGGAAAGGCTAAAAGATCTTAACATGTATAGTATGGAGGAGAGAAGGGAATGGGGGGACATGATAGAAACTTTCAAATATATCAAGGGTCTTAAAGTTCAGGAGGGAAACATTCTTCAAAGGAAGAGAAGTATTAGAACTCGAGGACATACACTGAAACTGGAGGGAGGCAGGTTCAGGGGAAATTTAAGGAAAAATTACTGCACAGAAAGGGTAGTGGATAAGTGGAATAGCCTCCCATCAGAGGTGGTAGAGGCTAAGACTGTAGAGCAATTTAAACATGCTTGGGATAGGTATATGAATATCCTTACAAAGAATTAAGGTTCAAAAAGGGTTGAGATTACCTAAAGGATAAAAAAAAGGGGCAGACTAGATGGGCCAAGTGGTTCTTATCTGCCGTCAAATTCTATGTTTCTTATATACAAACTCCGCACAGTTAGGGCCATGGTGGGAATCGAACCCATGACCCCATGACCTCAGTGCTATGAGGCAGTAATGCTAACCATTACACCATCTATACTGATTAGGAACAACACAACTGTAATTGCATTACACCTTTACCCCCCCCCCCCCCCCACACACACACACACACATATTTTTATAATGTCATAACCTGGCCAGAATTACAATATTTAGGGGGATATTTATCAAAACTTAGAGAGAGATAAAGTGGAGACAGATAAAGTTCCAACCAATCTGTT
Organism: Pseudophryne corroboree; assembly: GCF_028390025.1. Taxonomy (NCBI): domain Eukaryota; kingdom Metazoa; phylum Chordata; class Amphibia; order Anura; family Myobatrachidae; genus Pseudophryne; species Pseudophryne corroboree. The sequence continues at coordinate 625,673,001 of NC_086444.1, read as the reverse complement.
TCTAACTCACATTTCTCATCCGCACCCTGCAACATGACAGAAGCTGATTGGTTAGTATCTATCCCCAACCTTTGATAAATCCCCCCTTTGTGTTCCTGATAAAAGAAAGGAAAAAAGGTTATTTATTACCATTCATCTTGCAAAGTAAGTGGGGTAAAAAGGAGCATGTTTTTTCTCCCACCACCTTTGTAAAAAAAAAAAAAAGTACTTTTAACTTTGTAAATAAGCCTCAAATGGTTTCAGTAGTTGATAAGTACCAGCTGTAGATAGAGCAAATAGATGGTTGCCTGATTCTAACCATTGCTGGGCTTTACCACGTGTGTATTGTGTGTATTACACCTCTTGATGCCTCCCCCCAAAATGATATATGATTTGTACAGTACATGATGTTCTTTCTCAGCCATAGCATCTGAATGTCATATCCCTGTGCAATGTTACTCATCTCTGTATATTATTACATTTTTGTGTATATCACACCTCTGTGTAATATCTCTACTAAAGCTCCCCATAGATAGACTTTAGATGAATATGCTACCGGTCAGATCATTAGTAATCCATCTCTTTATATAAAACATTCTCAATAATACAATTTGTTTTAACAACATATTTTCTACCAGAATGTTGATAATTTATTATAGTTTATAGCACTGGTATTTATTAAGGCATCTAACAATTCCCATTTCACTTTTCATAAATTACCTTAGAAAAATGATATAAAACTTCAATACAAAATACTATGTAAAATATAATCATCTTTCTGTACAACATATCTATTCAGATATATGTATGTATGATTAATGACTATATTGTTTATTTGTTTAAACTCCATGTGATAGATATGTTTTCTTACCTCTTCTCCATGTTAGTGAATTGTAATAAAATGTAAATTTACTTTATGGTATTATTTTGAAAGCTAATAAATCACTAATAATAATAATAATAATAATAATTTTATTTATATAGCGCTCTTTCTCCAATAGGACTCAAGGCGCTTAACAGATCAAAATAATTGTTTTTTAACAAACCAGTTCATTAGTATACTGATATAAATCTGCATCCTATGGCATCAATACACTGTATGTTGCTATACTATTGTTCAATGCTTTTTGTACTTTCATGTCATGAAATAATACTTTGTGCCACCTCTTATAAATGCAGCGTTGCCGTCTGGGTGCTATTAATGGCAAATAAATAACAGAAATAATCACAATAAAATAAAAAAATAAGAAGGAAGATTTGTTGGAGGACTTACGGATTATTCTGTGCATTGCTGAAGCTGCAAAGGATCCCCAAAATCCACAGGAGAGACATATTCTGCAACAAGCACAGTTCTATCCACACGCAGTACTTTACCCTGTGTCCGTACAGGGGTTATCTGTCTTCCTTTCCCTGCATACAGCACAGGAGGGGGGAGTGTGCCCTGAGGGTGGAAGGAGCAGTGTGCTCTCTGCTCTCCCCCCCTTCCCAAGTTTGTGAAGGATTTAACCCTTGTTCTGACTTGTTCTTCTGCAGTGATTGTGACTGTAAATAATCCTGACTTCTTCCAAAATATATCTCAGTCCTGCCCAATGTACTCTGCTGTACTGTCAGAGTTTTCTGTAAATTCAGTTCTCTCTCTTTAACTTTCAAATGTACCTAGACTAATACTCTCTACATGCAGTGTGTACCTTATTGTTTCTCCCTCCTTTGTTTTCTAATATAATAATCTTTCACTTATTTTCACTGTCTATAACCTTCCCACTTCTTGCTGTGTTTGCTTGCCATTCTAAGCTAGCTTTCCTCACATGCAAACTGCAGTCCTCCTCGGTAAGCATGATGGAGCAGTATAGCAAATAATACGGTTTTAGAATTGTGTGAGCCCTACTTAGTCTATAGGGAGTGTTTCACTAGCCAAACCCCAAGTGGGGAGGGCTGGGCATTCATGGAGGGAAGTGAGGAAGGGGGCCTGGCCCTATAAATCACTAGCAACAGACCCTTTAAAACAAGATATATGGCATGCTCCCTTTTTCCCTCCTCCCTTATGCTAACTCAATGAATGACCTTAAGCTGTAAGGGATAGAATGGGGGGAGAGGAGGATATTAAAACAGCCCCTAGGGGAATTTGCCTTTATCCCTCTGGTATTCCTCTCTGCCAGGGTCTACAGATACTGCAGTTAGGAGTATACAGGCAGTGAGTGATTACCATGCAAACCCACTGAAAGTATACAGTTAGGCAAAGAGCCTGTAAAGCACCAGTGTATTGCAGTGAGCAGAACATCATATTAAGTAAAAAACAAACATATATTTAACAATTTCTTTATGTCTTAATACAAAAAGGGCTTAGAGGGGAGTGTAATGGTTAAAGATGTGCCAAAAGAGCATACAGCCAAACATATTTTTTTTGTTACAAAAACGTAAATACTCCTAAATAAGTGGCATCTACTACTGGTGCGGATGGCGGACCAGCTGAGATACGCCTCCATTGCCTAATGCTAAATGATAAAATAACTAACCGCATCTGTTTTGGAATGTTCTTTCCAAACTGCTACAGGTGTTTACTGATTATATATATATATATATATATATATATATATATATATCTTACAATACAAATAGATATCCCAGCGCTCGTCCTGTTGAAAATCTATATGTGCTCCGGTGCCTGCCTTTGGTATTGCAAGTCGTACATATGAATGAAATGGGGTTCACTACGGCTGGCCGGCGGTCGGGCTCCCGGCGACCAGCATCCCGGCGCCGGGAGCCCGACCGCCGGCTTACCGACAGCTTGGCGAGCGCAAATGAGCCCCTTGCGGGCTCGCTGCGCTCGCCACGCTACGGGCACGGTGGCGCGCTAAGCGCGCCACACTATTTTATTCTCCCTCTATGGGGGTCGTGGACCCCCACGAGGGAAAGGAGTGTCGGTATGCCGGCTGTCGGGCTCCCGGCGCCGGTATACTGAGCGCCGGGAGCCCGACCGCCGGCAAACAGAAGACCACCCAATGAAATGAGGTAGCACTCATGAGTCTTGCTGTGTGGTAATGGTTTTAATGCATTAAGGGGTGTATTCAGAGGTGCTCGGTATCTAGCAAAAATCGCATAGCGCATGCACAGACTTTCACAATGCAATCGCATCCCGGAAAGGATGTGATCGCATAGTGATTGACAGGCTGGGGGCAGTCAGGGACTGCAACGCAGCATTGGAGGAGAGTGGCCAGGATGACATCGCCTGCGTTTCCTGTGACAGGAAACATGGCCGTGGTGCACCTTTTTGTACGCAGCCTGGCTGCGTATACAGGGGTCGACTTCTATTTGCCGCTTTCTGCAATGCAATCGCATAGCTGGGCGATGCTATACATGCTGAGCAGCCTTGCCCTGTGCTGGGTTGCCCCGAGCATGCAATTTAAGCAGTAGCAGTATTTGCTATTTTAACCCCCTAAATCCTTTACTGCACAGCGAAACTTGTGAGTGCCGCCTCATTTTTTATATATATATATATATATATATATATATATAAAAACACAGAAGTATCCTTATCTCGCGCCAACTTAAGAGCGACACACTGGGAGAGGTCTTTGTTGGGAGACCTCAGGAACATACAAAGAAAAACACAGATTCCCAAGTGCGCTAGTGATGTAATGTAATTACACAATTCTTCCAGCGTTTATTTCATCAGAAAATGTGGACTGGAGGATGTTTAGATCTGGGGACCTGTAACAGACACCCCTCACCAAAAAGTCACCCAAACAAGAGGCCAACAGGCCAATTAATAAAAGGTTATTTTAATAACATATGATTTTTATACACAATATAAAATTATATCAATAAAACACAGCCACAACCAACATGTTTGTAAGATGGATTCTAGATACTCCCTCACCTTTTTCAAGGTGCGAGCTCGAAGGGAGTATCTTCACAAACTAGGGTGCGATTTTCTGACTGACAAACCCAACGCGTTTCGTCTTATCGACTTCATCAGGGGTAACTTGTTTGGGGACAAGATAATATTCTATTTAAGAAAAACTGCTAAAAAGAAATAGGAATATCGTATATACATATATGTATATACATAAATATGCACCTATATATATATATATATATATATATGTGGTACGAGAAAAAATTGTATACCTACCGCATATAGGGAAAAAGGCTAATTCACTCTCGATGGATTTATATGGCAAAACGTAACCTGAAAATATGAATGGCACATTCTAAGATGTGTTTATTTGATGGGACTACTAGAACATTGTTATTATTATGTGTTTTGATACCACAAAACATACCTCAAATGGGAATTAATACAGTCTCCTTTATCAGGATTTAGTAGATGGAATTCCTATATTCAGGCTCCTAGCCAGAGTGGTAATTCTTTTTGGGTATAGAAATCTATAGAATAATAATGTTTTTGTAAATACTGCCTGATAAAAAAGGAAAGGAAAAGGGGAATCAAATGTAGACTACTTTTAATGGTTTCTCACCTATTGATATAGGAGGTAACATACCTTAAGACTAATTAAGCATGATTCCTTAAAGGCCGTCTAGGAAATACTCTTGATTATAGTTCGTTGGGAATGCCGGTAACTGTATGCCGGCGTTTTTGCAAACTGCTAAAGGGAAACACATAAATGTTGGCATTTATAGAGAGGTACTTGTCCATGTAATTTGTTACACGGTTATGCCAATCCTACTATAAACATACCTAAAGTGTGGTCTCCAGTTCTTATAATCAAGGTTATTATTGGTTCAAATGTTGACTCACATGAAATTCTGAAAGAATTTAAACCTCAATTTAATCTTTAGTATAAGGTGTGTCAGTCACAAAGTCACTAACAAATATTTAAATGTACATACCAAAACTCAAATGGCTGGTCTGACAATCATAGGAATATAAAAGATGTGACTTCCTCAAATAGATCTCAAGGAACAAATCTTTTCAGAGAAATGAGAACATTGTCATTGTCACATAGAGAGCTCAAATAGAAACAATAACAGTTTAAAAAAAAAAAATAAAATAATAAAAATAAATAAAAATATGTTTTTCACAGAATGAATCCTTTCAAGAAACCAACAACCCTATTACTATTACTATTACTACTATTACTATTCATGAGAAGGCTCAGTTCTAATACTAAGAATAATGGCTAAATCCAGCAGATCTCATAAAATAATTCTTATCAAAAATCAAAGTGAACACTTCCTTTTTGATTGTTTCTATTTGAGCTCTCTATGTGACAATGACAATGTTCTCATTTCTCTGAAAAGATGTGTTCCTTGAGATCTATTTGAGGAAGTCACATCTTTTATATTCCTATGATTGTCAGACCAGCCATTTGAGTTTTGGTATGTACATTTAAATATTTGTTAGTGACTTTGTGACTGACACACCTTATACTAAAGATTAAATTGAGGTTTAAATTCTTTCAGAATTTCATGTGAGTCAACATTTGAACCAATAATAACCTTGATTATAAGAACTGGAGACCACACTTTAGGTATGTTTATAGTAGGATTGGCATAACCGTGTAACAAATTACATGGACAAGTACCTCTCTATAAATGCCAACATTTATGTGTTTCCCTTTAGCAGTTTGCAAAAACGCCGGCATACAGTTACCGGCATTCCCAACGAACTATAATCAAGAGTATTTCCTAGACGGCCTTTAAGGAATCATGCTTAATTAGTCTTAAGGTATGTTACCTCCTATATCAATAGGTGAGAAACCATTAAAAGTAGTCTACATTTGATTCCCCTTTTCCTTTCCTTTTTTATCAGGCAGTATTTACAAAAACATTATTATTCTATAGATTTCTATACCCAAAAAGAATTACCACTCTGGCTAGGAGCCTGAATATAGGAATTCCATCTACTAAATCCTGATAAAGGAGACTGTATTAATTCCCATTTGAGGTATGTTTTGTGGTATCAAAACACATAATAATAACAATGTTCTAGTAGTCCCATCAAATAAACACATCTTAGAATGTGCCATTCATATTTTCAGGTTACGTTTTGCCATATAAATCCATCGAGAGTGAATTAGCCTTTTTCCCTATATGCGGTAGGTATACAATTTTTTCTCGTACCACATATATATATATATAGGTGCATATTTATGTATATACATATATGTATATACGATATTCCTATTTCTTTCTAGCAGTTTTTCTTAAATAGAATATTATCTTGTCCCCAAACAAGTTACCCCTGATGAAGTCGATAAGACGAAACGCGTTGGGTTTGTCAGTCAGAAAATCGCACCCTAGTTTGTGAAGATACTCCCTTCGAGCTCGCACCTTGAAAAAGGTGAGGGAGTATCTAGAATCCATCTTACAAACATGTTGGTTGTGGCTGTGTTTTATTGATATAATTTTATATTGTGTATAAAAATCATATGTTATTAAAATAACCTTTTATTAATTGGCCTGTTGGCCTCTTGTTTGGGTGACTTTTTGGTGAGGGGTGTCTGTTACAGGTCCCCAGATCTAAACATCCTCCAGTCCACATTTTCTGATGAAATAAACGCTGGAAGAATTGTGTAATTACATTACATCACTAGCGCACTTGGGAATCTGTGTTTTTATATATATATATATATATATATATATATATATATATATAAGCTGGAACTAGTCATTTTGGTTCCCTGTGCCAGGCCAGAAAGAGAATTGGTGCCACCTCCTACCCCATATATAAAATAGGGACAGTGCGCACCAAAAATATAGAGGGATTGGCTTCATGAAGAAGGGGCATGGTCACAGAATAGTATCAATTCACACCACACAGTAGTGTCTGTTACACACATTACAGCATACAGTAGTACCCCTTATACACGTTACACGACACAGTAGAACTCCTTATACAAATTATACCACGGTAGAGACCATTACACCACAGTAGAACCCAATATACACATGCCAGGTAAAGCCCCTTATACACATTGTCAGGTAGAGCCCCTGCACCTCATTCCTCCTCCTCATTCTACCCTCCCTCCAGGATGTAGTGTGTATGTTTAAGCTGTATGTAGTGTTGGTGAGCAGTGTGTCACAACTGAGGGCCTGAGCTGACGGGAGGCAGCCTCAGTTGTAGGGGCTGAGATGTACCGGAACCTGGGAGGTTGTATCAGACCCCTGGACATGTAAGTAACATGAATAATAACTGCCCGAAGGCATGACCACGACAACTTGGATAAAAGTCAATGATGTTTATTATGACAACTCCGCAACACAGCAGCAGTAAAAGAAAACGTAAAAGTCAGCAAATAATAAATACAGTTCCTGGGTACTACAGGATGGCAGGAGCCACAGGGCACTGGTAGTGTGAGATAGTTCTTATGATCTTCTAGATGGAAAGTCCTTACCAGGCCCGATTGTAGCAATGGAGATAACCCAGGATTGTGCCAGCTGGTGTTCCAGGAAAAGCTGGGTTGCTGAAGGTAAAACAGCTGCTGTGGATACTGGCTGGAACCAGACTGTTGTTAGCACGGAGTGGATACTGGCTGGAACCAGTTAAATAATAAATGAACTTGGGAGCGATGAAATATGAACTGAAATGTAGAACTTGAGAGCGGAGAAATAATAATACCGGTGGAGAGTGGTAAAGTGTAGAAAGGACACCGGCCCTTTAAGGGAAGCTGTACTCTGCTGGAAGCTGAGCTGGAAGCAGGTAATGTTGTAGCTGGAAACAGATGAATCCACAATGGATTGGAGAGTCAGGCTACACCGCAGGTGGAATGCTGGTGCGGGTCTCTATGGTGGAAGTCTTGAGACAGGAGCTGGAACCTGGAAGACAATCACAGGAGAGAGACAAACAGGAACTAGGTTTGACAACCAAAGCACTGACGCCTTCCTTGCTCAGGCACAGTGTATTTATACCTGCAGCAAGGAAGGGATTGGCTAGGCAATTATGCAGATTAACAATACTGACAACAGATTGGAGGAAATGATCAGCTGACAGAATCCAAGATGGCTGCGCCCATGCAGACACTTGGAGGGAAGTTTGGTTTGTAATCCATGTGGTAATGAAAACAGTAATGGCGGCGCCGGCCACTGGAGACAGGAGACGCCAGGCTGACAAGTGCACATCCAACCACGCGGACACAGCGGAGGCCGCGGCTGACGTAATCGCCACTCTGACACTCTGCATGCAGAAGCTCAGGGACGGCGGCGGAGGCCGCGGGAGACGCCATGCCAGATGTAATAAGGAGTTACTGTGACAGCGTCTCAGAGAGACAGCAGAGGATGCAGGAATGTGAACATTAGGATAACAGATGGGATCCGGTCCTGGAGCGCTGAGCCAGCCTTAGGAGGCATCTGATGGGTAAGAAATGGCGTCCAGATACCCGGATCGTGACAGCACCCCCCCCTTTAGGAGTGGCCCCAGGACACTTCTTTGGCTTTTGAGGAAACTTGGAATGGAATCTCCGGACCAAGGCAGGAGCATGGACATCAGAAGCATTGGTCCATGAACGTTCCTCAGGACCATAACCCTTCCAGTCAATAAGATATTGTAGTTGACCGTAACGGTGACGTGAGTCCAGGATCTTGGCCACTTCATACTCAACGCCTCGTTGAGTTTGGACTTTCGGAGTTGGAGGAAGTGAGGAATGAAACCGATTCAAGATCAGCGGTTTCAACAGGGAAACATGGAATGTCCTGGGTATTTTTAAGAAGGGAGGCAACTGGAGTCTGTAAGCAACAGGATTGATGACTTGTTCAATCTTGAAAGGACCGATATAGCGAGGTGCAAACTTCATACTGGGAACTCTTAACCTCAAATTCTTCGTGGATAACCATACCCGATCACCCACCTTGAGAGCAGGAACTGCTCGACGCTTCTTATCCGCAAACTTCTTGTACCTGAACGATGCCTTGAGCAGAGCTGATCGTACGCTCTTCCAGATATTGGCAAACTGATGCAAGGTGATATCCACTGCGGGAACAGAAGTTGCTGGAAGCGGTTGGAACTCAGGAACTTTAGGGTGGAATCCAAAGTTAGTGAAGAATGGTGTTGAAGCAGATGAAGAATGATACTGGTTGTTATGACAGAACTCGGCCCAGGGAAGTAATTGAACCCAGTCATCTTGAGAGGAGGACACATAGATGCGGAGGAAGGCCTCCAAGTCCTGATTCACCCTCTCGGTTTGACCATTGGTCTGAGGATGGTAAGCCGTGGAAAACTTTAGCTTGACTTGGAGGACTTGACATAAACTTCGCCAGAATTTGGCTGTGAATTGAACTCCTCGATCTGAGATAATTTCTTCAGGAAGACCGTGGAGTCGGAAGATCTCTTGTATGAATACTTGAGCCAACTTGGAAGCTGACGGAAGACCGGTGAGAGGAATGAAGTGTGCCATCTTGGTGAACCGGTCAACTACCACCCAGATGGTATTGAACTTGTTGCACATGGGTAAGTCTGTAATGAAATCCATCGACAAGTGGGTCCATGGTCGACGGGGAACGGATAGTGGAACCAGTTGCCCCGCAGGCGACTGGCGGGATACTTTATATTGGGCACACTTTGGGCAAGATGCAATAAACTCCAAGACGTCCTTTTTCAGAGTTGGCCACCAATAGGACCTAGAGATAAACTCCAGGGTTTTTTGGATACCTGTATGTCCGGCAAAACGGGAAGCATGGGCCCAATGCATGAGCTTCTTCCTTAGCATCGGCTTCACAAAACTTTTCCCTGATGGGGGCGTAGAGTCCATCCCCACCGTGGAGAATGCCAACGGATTTATAATAGGATGCTTGTCTGAAGACTCTGACTCATTTTCTTGCTCCCATGAGCGGGAAAGGGCATCGGCCTTGCGATTCTGAGAGCCCGGACAGAACTGGAGTTTAAAGTCGAACCTGGAAAAGAAAAGTGCCCATCTGGCCTGACGAGGGTTGAGACATTGTGCGCCCTTCAGGTATAAAAGGTTCTTGTGGTCTGTAAGTATGGTGATTAAATGAGAAGCTCCCTCCAACAGATACCTCCACTCTTCTAGAGCGAGCTTGATGGCTAGCAACTCCTGGTCGCCAATGGCATAGTTGCGCTCAGCTGGGGAGAACTTCCGGGAGAAGAAACTGCAAGGATGTAAATGGCCATCTTTAGCCCTCTGAGATAACACCGCTCCTACTCCAACGGAGGAGGCATCCACCTCTAGGAGTCGATGTCAGGCTGTTTCAGGACAGGCGCAGAGATGAACCTCTGTTTTAAAAGATGAAAAGCTTGCATGGCTTCTTCAGACCACTTGGACGGGTTAGCACCCTTCTTGGTGAAAGCAGTAATAGGCGCCACAATGGTGGAAAAGTCTCGTATAAACTTTCGGTAATAATTGGCGAACCCTAAGAACCTCTGGACCCCTTTGAGGGTTAAGGGTACTGGCCAATTCTGAATTGCTTGTAGTTTCTCAGGATCCATCTCTAGTCCGGAACCGGACACAATGTACCCTAGAAACGGAATGGACTTGACTTCAAAGACGCATTTTTCTAATTTGCAATAGAGATGATTGACACGGAGACGGGACAGAACCTCTTTAACCCAAAACGATGTTCCTCTAAATCGTTGGCAAAAATGAGGATATCGTCTAGATAGACCACGACATGACGGTATAGAATGTCTCTGAAAATCTCATTGACAAAATGCTGGAAGACAGCTGGAGCATTGCTCAATCCGAAGGGCATGACGAGGTACTCATAATGTCCGTCACGGGTGTTAAAGGCGGTCTTCCACTCGTCACCCTCACGGATCCGGATGAGATTGTATGCACCTCGCAAGTCCAGCTTTGTAAAGATGGTAGCTCCGCTAACTCTGTCAAAGAGCTCAGTAATCAGGGGTAAAGGATAACGGTTCTTGATGGTAATGTCGTTCAAACCTCTGTAGTCGATGCACGGCCGCAGACCACCATCTTTCTTTTTTACAAAAAAGAAGCCTGCGCCGGCTGGGGAAGAAGAAGGTCGAATGAACCCCTTTGCTAGGTTCTCTTTAATGTATTCCTCCATAGAATTCGTCTCAGGCAGAGACAACGGATAAGTTCGGCCTCGAGGTGGAACCTTCCCTGGAACGAGATCAATCGGGCAGTCCCATTCTCTATGAGGAGGAAGGATATCAGCAGAAGCTTTACTGAACACATCCGTGAAATCTTGATATGGAGGAGGTGGAACATCAGACGACCTGGGGGAGGAAGAACAGACAGGCAATACTTTAAACAAACATGTCTCTGCACAGGAGGAACCCCATGCCAGGATTTGCGTAGTCGTCCAATCAATTGTAGGATTGTGAAGACGGAGCCATGGAAGGCCCAGGACCACAGGATGTGTGGCTCTTGGAATCACTAAAAGTGAAATAAGTTCGGAATGAAGAACTCCCACTCTCAGACGAACTGGTAGAGTCCTTAGAGCAATAACAGTATCAAAAATTTTACTGCCATCCACGGCAGTTAAGGAAAAGGAGGAAGGAAGTCTCTCGGTGGGTAGGGACCACCGTTTAACATAGGCTTCAGTAATAAAGTTCCCAGCTGCTCCGGAATCAAGGAGAGCAATGACGTTCCGATAACGTTGAGCAACTTGAAGCGAGACTGGGAGATTACAATCATGAGGAGATGGAGAGGAGATCATTACTCCTAGCCGGCCCTCTCCTGGGCGAGCTAGGGTTAGGAGTTTTCCCGGACGTTCGGGACAGGCATTGATGGTGTGAGACGGAGCTGCACAGTAAAGACAAAGAGACTCAGAGAGACGTCTTCGGCGCTCAGCAGGAGTTAAACGGGAACGGCCAATTTGCATGAGCTCATCTTTAGATGGTGACAGTTGACGAGGAGGAGGAGCAGAAGATTTTGGAGCAGATGATCTTCCACGCTCAGTTGCTCTCTTTCTGAAACGTAAATCAACTTTCGTGCAGAGTGAGATTAGCTCATCTAACTTAGAAGGTAAGTCTCTGGTAGCTAACTCATCTTTAATAAGCTCAGATAAGCCATGCCAGAATGCAGCATACAGGGCCTCGTCGTTCCATGCCAGTTCGGATGCCAGGATCTGGAACTGTATCAGATATTGTCCTACAGTACGTGACCCCTGGCGTAAACGGAGAATTTCGGATGAAGCTGAGGTTACCCGGCCTGGCTCGTCGAAGATGCGCCTGAATGTTGACACGAATGCAGTGTAAGAAGATAGCAGGGTGTCGGACCTCTCCCATAACGGTGATGCCCAGTCAAGGGCGGAGCCACTGAGAAGAGAGATGATGTAGGCAATTTTTGTACGGTCACTGGGAAAATTGCCAGGTTGTAGCTCAAACTGAATCTCACACTGGTTGAGAAATCCCCTGCAGAATCTTGGAGATCCGTCAAATTTTGCTGGCGTTGGAAGATGAAGACGTGGAGCAGAAATGGGTAAGGTGGGTGGGGTTATAGCTGGAGTCACTGTGGTTGACGCACCAGATGCGCCTGATCCACGGAGAGTTGTCTGAATCCCATCCAGCCGAGTAGAGAGATCCTGGAGACAGCGGATGATGTGGCCCTGTGCAGCCTCCTGATGTTCTAGTCGGGCTGCCAGTTCTTGCATCGGCCTGGCCGCTTGATCCTGGTCTCCGGCTGGATTCATTAGGTCAGTGCTTACTGTCACAACTGAGGGCCTGAGCTGACGGGAGGCAGCCTCAGTTGTAGGGGCTGAGATGTACCGGAACCTGGGAGGTTGTATCAGACCCCTGGACATGTAAGTAACATGAATAATAACTGCCCGAAGGCGTGACCACGACAACTTGGATAAAAGTCAATGATGTTTATTATGACAACTCCGCAACACAGCAGCAGTAAAAGAAAACGTAAAAGTCAGCAAATAATAAATACAGTTCCTGGGTACTACAGGATGGCAGGAGCCACAGGGCACTGGTAGTGTGAGATAGTTCTTATGATCTTCTAGATGGAAAGTCCTTACCAGGCCCGACTGTAGCAATGGAGATAACCCAGGATTGTGCCAGCTGGTGTTCCAGGAAAAGCTGGGTTGCTGAAGGTAAAACAGCTGCTGTGGATACTGGCTGGAACCAGACTGTTGTTAGCACGGAGTGGATACTGGCTGGAACCAGTTAAATAATAAATGAACTTGGGAGCGATGAAATATGAACTGAAATGTAGAACTTGAGAGCGGAGAAATAATAATACCGGTGGAGAGTGGTAAAGTGTAGAAAGGACACCGGCCCTTTAAGGGAAGCTGTACTCTGCTGGAAGCTGAGCTGGAAGCAGGTAATGTTGTAGCTGGAAACAGATGAATCCACAATGGATTGGAGAGTCAGGCTACACCGCAGGTGGAATGCTGGTGCGGGTCTCTATGGTGGAAGTCTTGAGACAGGAGCTGGAACCTGGAAGACAATCACAGGAGAGAGACAAACAGGAACTAGGTTTGACAACCAAAGCACTGACGCCTTCCTTGCTCAGGCACAGTGTATTTATACCTGCAGCAAGGAAGGGATTGGCTAGGCAATTATGCAGATTAACAATACTGACAACAGATTGGAGGAAATGATCAGCTGACAGAATCCAAGATGGCTGCGCCCATGCAGACACTTGGAGGGAAGTTTGGTTTGTAATCCATGTGGTAATGAAAACAGTAATGGCGGCGCCGGCCACTGGAGACAGGAGACGCCAGGCTGACAAGTGCACATCCAACCACGCGGACACAGCGGAGGCCGCGGCTGACGTAATCGCCACTCTGACACTCTGCATGCAGAAGCTCAGGGACGGCGGCGGAGGCCGCGGGAGACGCCATGCCAGATGTAATAAGGAGTTACTGTGACAGCGTCTCAGAGAGACAGGAGAGGATGCAGGAATGTGAACATCAGGATAACAGATGGGATCCGGTCCTGGAGCGCTGAGCCAGCCTTAGGAGGCATCTGATGGGTAAGAAATGGCGTCCAGATACCCGGATCGTGACACAGTGTATGTGTCAGGGACGTGCGGTGAGGTAAATGGCTCAGGAGGCCAGATTTACACACAATATAACCAGTGTTCATGTAGGCATTATACACAGGTGCAGCAGAATATACTGCTAGAAATTTGGTGATGTCTGGAAAAGTTATTCTAAAATTATTAGAAAAATAGAAAGAAGATATTTCTAATTTATTCTTTGTATTTTTCATATACTTTATATAGTCAGAACTCTGGCATATATACGTTAGTTTGACAGGAAAGATTCTGCCTCACGTCTCTCACCCCACCGCACGTCACTGGCGTGTGTATGAGAGAAAGAGAGAGAGAGCACCCCGCACCCACCTTCTTCCAACCCTGGGTGATGTCAGTGATGCAAAGAGAAAGCTTGGTATTGGTGTAGGCAGCCATTAGTCTGAAACAGACGTTTTTCTCTGTACATGAAATGAGCGTGTACGCAAGGATGAGAACTGTCTTGTGGTATTGTGATGGGAAGGTAACGGGTGTGTAGCCAGAGTTTCATCCTATTCTGAATCCTGCATATGCTCAGTGGTCACTTATATCAGATGGATCTGTTGCACCGAGCACGGGGAAGGAGTAAGTGCCAATTAAATGACCATAGTTACTTTTGTGCTCAGAAAAAGTGGGGCGGTGTGATGTGTACGAATTAAGATATACATATAGTCACGTTAGCATTCTGTTTTGAAATCCATCCAAATTCTATACACAGCCAGACTCAGACTGGCATTAGATTTGGAAGGTCCTGATTATACCCACAAACACACATATAGATAGGTATATATATTTATTATATATGCTTTCCATATGCACATGTAAAACAGTTTTGCCCTTAAGGCACTAGATGTTTCAACATTGTTGGTTTAAATACATACCAAAGATTTTATTTCACAGCAGACCTCTTCATATAATCCCAGGGGGGTACCATACATTGTGCTATGCTATGTGTTGCATACTTTGCGTGTTCAGGACATATTGCTAAATTGTAATTTATTTATTTTGCAAAATGCTCCCTTGGAGAGTCCTAGGTTTTTATCCTAGTATTAAACTAAATACTAAAAGAAAGTAACGGAAAACGACAAAAGAAACCCATTTCCCAATTATCAACTGTACCAGGAAGATCAATGTCACTAACTAAATTACCTTGATAGAATCAATTAAAGCAGCACATTTTTTTTTCTTTTTAGTATCAACTATGTGAATTGTACCTACCAGTAGGAAAAGATTTACAAAGTACAGAAGATTTTATTTTCATAAAGAGATTTCTAAAGTACTTTCTTGGCATACATCCTGCTCATTTATCTGTTGTCATGGCATACATTCACCAATCCAAACCATTTATTCGGATGGGGGAAAACAAACCGCAATAAAAAAAATGCATTTCAAGGTGTATTTTGAAAATCTCACAAATGAAGACAGTTCTTTTCGGTTTGACTTGCATGGAACAAAAAGGTTAACAATACTTTGCTGAAGCTAGGGTCATGCAGATCTCTACGTGGCCATGGTATTATATGGTATGGTATGGATGGTGTAATGGTTAGCATTACTGCCTCACAGCACTGAGGTCATGGGTTTGATTCCCACCATGGCCCTAAATGTGTAGAATTTGTATTATCTCTCCGTCCCGACCAAAACCCCCCCCCCCCAAAAAAAAAACATTGTGTGTATGTGTGTTTAGAGCAGACTAGATGGTTCTTATGTGCCATCAAATTCTATGTTTCTATAATTTGCCGCCAACCACTGTTTGCTCACTGAGCACCAGTAAAAGAAATAAACACTACAATACTGACCACATCTATTTCAAATTAATTCTGTCTTACTACTACACCACCCTCTTTCTCACCACACAATCCTAATTAAAATTCCTAATCTTCCTCTCCACCTTCAAAAATGTGTTCATCTCCTCTCATCTCTACAAACCATTTCCTGAACATACCTGCCTCTCCAATTACTGTCCCTTTTCTCTACTGTCATTTGCTGTCAGACTGCTTGAATGGCTTGTCTCCAGCCAAAAGACCTACTGAACTTCCTCTCCACCCATTCTAGAGGTTCGGTCATCTTTAACCTACTGAAACTGAACTTGCTAAAGTGACCACTGACCTACTTTTAAGTGAAAGGGTCACTTCTCTCATACTGCTTGTCAGCTTCATTGATTTCAACACTGTGTATCACATCTTCTTAATATCCTTCACTCTTTTGGGCTTCACAGCACTACCCTCTACTGGTTAACTTCCTACCTCTATGATTGCTTCTTTAGTGTCCTCAGCCTCTGCTCATCGCTATCTACACCAAGTCTTTTGGTGAACTCATACTATCTTTTGGCCTCCACTATCACTTCTATGCAAATGACACTCAAATATACCTTTCTTTAACTTTCTCATTCTTTCTTATCCCACATGTCTACCTGCCCTCTGCCATATCTTCCTGGAACTCCTTGGAAGTTCACTGCACACATCCAGTTACTCCTTCAGTCCTTTCACTTCTTTCTTCATAACTTTGTCAAAATTTGCCCTTTTCACATTCATGAAGCAAACAAAACCTACAGTATCTGCTCATTATTTCACACCATGTCTCACCTTTAGAATCCATCTTTAATGGAGCTGCAAAATATATCTTCTTTTCCTCTGCTCCTCATCAATCACCCCAATCTGTAAGTACCTTCAGTGAATACTCTAGAATTCAATTCAAATTACAGACTATCAAGGTCCTCACAAGGGTATCCCCTTCACACATCTCTAACCTAATCATGGTATACATACCCATCCTAACGTTTTTGTTTTTCCACTGGCTATTCCTCCCCTTTCATTCTAACCTCCAAGTCTTTTCCTGCATTGCTCCTATCTAGGGAACTCTCTCCCTTACTTGACCAATCTCCACTCTGTAAAATTTCTCAAGTAGTCCCTCAAAACATATCTCTATATTCTTGTATAACGAGTTTTATGGTAAGAACTTACCTTTTTTTTAAACTCTTTCTGCGAGGTACACTGGGCTCCACAAGGAATGGACAATGGGGTGTAGAATAGGATCTTGATCCGAGGCACCAACAGGCTCAAAGCTTTGACTGTTCCCAGAATGCACAGCGCCGTCTCCTCTATAACCCCGCCTCCCTGCACAGGAGCTCAGTTTTTAGTTAACCAGCCCAATGCAGTAGCAGGTAAAAGAGACAACAACAGTTAGTAGCCACATACACCACACTCTCACGACAGGAGAAGTGTCAGCGGCTAATGCCATACCAACCAAAAGAAGCTAAGTGCGTCAGGGTGGGCACCTTGTGGAGCCCAGTGTACCTCGCAGAAAGAGTTTTAACAAAGGTAAGTTCTTACCATAAAACTCGTTTTCTGCTGCGGGGTACACTGGGCTCCACAAGGAATGGACAATGGGTATGTCCTAAATCAGTTCCTTATGGGAGGGGACGCACTGTAGCGGGCACAAGAACCCGGCGTCCAAAGGAAGCATCCTGGGAAGCGGCAGTATCAAAGGCATAGAACCTTATAAACGTGTTCCCTGAGGACCACGTAGCCGCCTTGCACAATTGATCAAGGGTCGCACCACGTTGGGCCGCCCAAGAAGGTCCAACAGACCGAGTAGAATGGGCCGTAATGTGAGCAGGAGCAGACAGACCAGCCCTCACATAAGCATGTGCAATCACCATTCTAATCCATCTGGCCAGGGTCTGCTTGTGAGCAGGCCAGCCACGTTTGTGAAATCCAAACAAAACAAAGAGAGAATCAGATTTTCGAATAGAAGCAGTTCTCTTCACATAGATACAGAGAGCCCATACCACATCCAAAGACCGCTCTTTGGGAGACAAATCAGGAGAGACAAAGGCCTGAACCACAATCTCCTGATTAAGGTGGAACGAAGAAACCACCTTAGGTAAATATCTGGGACGAGTCCTAAGAACCGCCCGGTCACGGTGAAAAATCAGATATGGGGAACTACAAGACAAGGCACCCAGATCCGACACTCTTCTAGCAGAGGCAATAGCCAGCAAGAACACCACCTTAAGGGAAAGCCACTTAAGGTCAGCTGAACCAAGGGGTTCAAATGGAGGCTCCTGCAACGTCTCCAAAACCACCGACAAGTCCTAAGGAGCCACAGGCGGGACATAGGGAGGTTGGATACGCAACACACCCTGAGTGAAAGTATGAACATCAGGTAAAGTCGCAATATTTCTCTGAAACCACACCGACAAGGCAGAAATATGAACCTTGAGGGAGGCCAGACGCAGGCCTAAATCTAGGCCTTGCTGCAGAAAAGCCAAAAGTTTGGCTGTACTAAACTTGGAAGCGTCATAATTGTTAGATGCGCACCAAACAAAGTAGGAATGCCAGACCCTATGATAAATCCGAGCAGAATCCGGTTTCCAGGCCCGCAACATAGTTTTAATGACCTCTTCAGAAAAAGCCTTAGCCCTCAAGACGGAAGCTTCAAGAGCCACGCCGTCAAAGATAGCCGGGCTAGGTCCTGGTAGACACAGGGGCCCTGAACGAGGAGGTCTGGGCGTTGTGGAAGTAGAAGTGGACGGTCCGACGATAGGCCTTGCAGGTCTGAGAACCAGTGCCGTCTGGGCCACGCCGAAGCTATGAGAAGCAGATTTCCTCTTTCTTGCTTGAACTTCCGAATTACCCTGGGCAGGAGTGACACCGGAGGGAACACGTACGGCAGCCGAAACCTCCACGGCACCG
The DNA here is from genome assembly GCF_028390025.1 of Pseudophryne corroboree. Taxonomy (NCBI): domain Eukaryota; kingdom Metazoa; phylum Chordata; class Amphibia; order Anura; family Myobatrachidae; genus Pseudophryne; species Pseudophryne corroboree. The sequence continues at coordinate 625,654,424 of NC_086444.1, read as the reverse complement.
CCAGCGCATCCACGAATGCTGCTTGAGGATCCCTTGTATTTGCTCCGAAGACCGGAACCTTGTGATTGTGTCGAGACGTCATTAGATCTACATCTGGAAGACCCCACTTTTCCACTAGGAGTTGAAACACTTCTGGATGGAGGCCCCACTCGCCGGCATGTACGTCCTGACGACTGAGAAAGTCCGCTTCCCAATTCAGGACTCCCGGAATGAATATTGCCGATATGGCCGGCAGATGGCATTCCGCCCAACGTAGAATCCGTGATTGTCCGTGACCCAGTTAAATATCCAGAAGGGACGACCCCTGCACAATTGTTGGTCCCGGAGCCACCAAAGCAGCGACAGATGGACCTCCGGAATCAATAAGATCATTTGAGATCTGATCCGGTGAGGCAGGCCGTCCCACTTGGCTAGAATCAGCCTCTGGAGGGGGTGAGAGTGAAATTGAGCATACTCCACCATGTCGAATGCTGATACCATGAGGCACAGCACCTGCATTGCCGAATGTATCGACACTTGCGGACGAGAAAGGAAGCAACGAATCCTGTCCTGAAGCTTCAGGACTTTCTCCTGAGACAAGAACAACCTCTGGTTGTGAGTGTCCAACAGCGCTCCCAGGTGCACCATGCTCTGAGCAGGGACCAAGGAGGATTTCTTCCAGTTGATGAGCCACCCGTGGGCTTGTAGAAACCGGACCGTCATATCCAGATGACGCAGGAGAAGATCTGGGGAATTTGCCAGGATTAACAAGTCGTCCAGATACGGCAGTATCCTGACCCCTTGAAGGCGGAGTACCACCGTCATCACCGTCATCACCGCCATAACTTTGGTGAAGACTCGCGGAGCCGTTGTTAAACCAAAAGGTAATGCCCGAAACTGGTAATGGTCAATAGCAAACCTCAGGTATTGTTGATGTGACACTGCTATAGGAATATGCAGGTAAGCATCCTGTATGTCCAGGGAGACCATGTAGTCCCCAGGTTCCAAGGCCAGAACTATAGAGCGAAGAGTTTCCATACGGAACTTGGAAATCTTCACAAACCTGTTCAATGCCTTGAGGTTGAGAATGGGCCGGGAGGACCCATTCGGTTTTGGGACTAGAAACAGTGGAGAATAGTACCCCGGACCCCTCTGAGCAAGAGGCACTTGTACTACGACTCCTGTATCCAGGAGGGTCTGTACCACCGAGTGTAGAGTTTTTGCCTTTGTCTAGTCCAAAGGGACGTCTGTCTGGCAAAATCGATGAGGGGGTCGGTTTTTGAAGGCTATGGCGTAACCTCGAGTGACGATTTCCCGTACCCAGGCATCTGAAGTGGTCTTCAACCATTCCTGGGTATACCCTAGAAGCCGGCCCCCCACCCTGGGATCCCCCAGGGGGAGGCCCGCCCCCTCATGCGGCAGGCTTATCGGTCTTGGCAGCTGGCTGACGGGCAGCCCAGGCTCTTTTGGGCTTCGGCTTACCAGGTTTGGAAGTGCGGGCCTGCTTATGGTACGCCTGACCTTTTGCTTTACCTGAAGGACGAAAGGGGCAAAAGGACGTACCTTTAGCCTTCGACACAGAAGGAGCGGTATTAGGCAGACAGACAGTTTTGGCAGTAGCCAAGTCAGCCACTATCTTGTTTAAGTCCTCCCCAAACAGAATATCTCCCTTGAAAGGGAGTACCTCCAGGGTTTTTCTAGAGTCCAGATCCACAGACCAGGATCTCAGCCACAATATCCGGCGAGCCAGGACGGACGTAGTAGAGGCCTTGGTTGCTAGGATACCGGCATCAGAAGCTGCCTCTTTAATATATCGAGAAGCTGTGACAATATATGACAAGCATTGTCTAGCATGGTCAGAGGAGATTTCAGCTTCTAACTCCAAGGCCCATGTTTCAATAGCCTCTGCAGCCCATGTAGCTGCAATAGTGGGCCTTTGTGCAGCACCCGTGAGGGTGTAAATCGCTTTCAGACAACCCTCCACACGTTTATCCATAGGCTCTTTTAGAGACGTGACGGTAGTGACGGGTAGAGCTGAGGAAACCACCATCCTAGCCACATGTGAGTCCACTGGAGGAGGCGTTTCCCAATTCTTAGACAGCTCTGGCACGAGGGGATAGCGAGCCAGCATCTTCTTTTGAGGCACAAACTTCGTACCCGGGTTTTCCCAGGGTTCCTGACGTATATATCCACTAGGTGATCAGAGTGAGGTAAAACTTGCTTAACCACCTTCTGACGCTTGAACCTATCTGGTTTCTTAGGAGGGATGGATGGCTCGGGATCATCCGTAATCTGCAGAATTAACTTAATAGCCTCCAAAAGATCAGAAACATCCACATGTGAACTACCCTCCCCATCAGCCGTATCTGAGTCAGAACCCGTGGGGTCAGTATATGTGCCGTCTTCTCCGACGAGGTGTCAGTGACGGCAGTGGATTGCGAGGAGACAAGCGCTCGCTTAGAGGACCTCTTGGACTTAGGCGAGCGTTGGTCAGACTTTTTAGTAGTCAAGGACTGGTTCAACTTCTTTAATTGAGCAGATAAATCGTCCGCCCACGGCGGGTTAGCTGCAGGGACCACATACGGTTGTACCAGCATTGGGGGTCCCATAGAGGGTGTTAGTTTATGAACTAGCGTATGCAGAAGTGTGGAAAAAGCGGCCCACGGTGGGTCAGTATGTGCCTCCGCTGCCACAGTCCCACTGGGGGGCAAGGAGCCCCCAGAACCAGAGCCCACAGCTGCTATATTCTCCTCATATTTGTCTGTGGCTTCAGCAACACCAGCAGTGTGTTCCGCCCCAGAACCGTTACCCTCAGAAGCAGACATGATATAACTTGCAGTATCAGGTAACACAGTACAATTATCAGCAGCACTATACCTCTAAACCCAAACCCCTGCGCAGTGTAGTCAGCACTAGCAGAGATAAAGGAGAGATATGGTGACTAAATCACAGAGAAAAATATGTAATACAGTATATCTTTGTGAAAATCCTATATTAGATAACACCTGACGCACCAAGCCCCCTCAGGTTATGGAATATAGGGATAGCAAGATGAGTGAAAGACACAAAATGGACACCACTCAGCTATCAAATGCACACACAGAAAGTCACAGTTTGTACAATGCAGAGGTTATTACTGACAATAATACTTCACTGGACTAGCTTACACAGTTATATAACAATAGATATAACAGTACACAGTAAGAACTGGATGTATATCACAGGGTAATTGTACTATAAAACCCTGACTAAATGCACTCTTTCTTAACTATCACTCTCTAAAAAGGCAGGTAGAATACTTAAGTGTCATGTAAAGGCACAGCGCTGACAACCAGGTGGCTTTACATAGGAGGATTTGCCCAAGCAGTCCCAGGAACAGTGAGCTGAGGGATAATGGTGCCACAGACACTGACAGGGAGTGAGGAAAAGACAGATATGCAGCTCCAGGGCGGGAACACTTGCTAGAAATGGCGCACTGGGGCTGGGGGAGGGGCTTCAGGTCTAAGCCTTATCCCCTCTGCTGGCAAAACCACCGGGTACTGTGGGCGATATAAGAATTGGTTTAGAGAGAAAACCTGACCTGCGCCTTACCCTGGTGATCTAGTGGGATCGCCTGTACTGCCACAGTGTCCACCGCCAGCGCGCGCGGCCTGCCTCCCACTGACTGCACCGGATCACGATAAAGACCGGGTCCCGCAAGCGGGACCCACTTACCACCTCCCGAAGCGCGGCCACGAGATCCTGGAGAGCCCCAGCCGTGTGTGTCTAACGTGAAGAAAACTGGAGCCTCCGCTGTAGGTACCCGGCAACCAGGGCTCGGGAGTGTACAGCGCCGCTGGGGAGAGCTGGAGCTGCAGCAGTGAATGTCACAAGACATTTACCACCGCTGCTGCCCTTGAAGTCTTCACTTTTTACCTCATAAAAAGCTTTTCTTAGGGCTGCTTGGAGCAGCCCCTCTGTTAAGTGCCTGCTTACTGCAGCACCAACTTACAAAACTGAGCTCCTGTGCTGGGAGGCGGGGTGATATAGGAGGCGGCGCTGTGCATTCTGGGAACAGTCAAAGCTTTGAGCCTGTTGGTGCCTCAGATCAAGATCCTATTCTACACCCCATTGTCCATTCCTTGTGGAGCCCAGTGTACCCCGAAGCAGAAAGACTACTTCACTTCATCAGCTCCTGAACCTTCCCATACTTCATGCATCTATTTATACTAGACTCTTATTTGTTCCTGCTGTCTACATCTGCCCTGTCATCTAGACCAGTGGTGGGCAACCACCACCATCATCACGGCCACGCTCCCTGCCCTGACTGAACTCCTGCTAGCACCATGAGGAAACAGCATCTGTCTGGCCTCAGTCACTGTCCGGCAGCTCACAGTTTTATAGGTGAAGGCAGCTAGCTACCAGTGACCGGAGGAGGGAGAGGTGAAGGATGCTGAGAGACACAGTGAAGGGGGGGGGGGCGAGACGCATGCTGAGAAGCACAGAGTGAAAGGGGAGCAGGCAGAGAGATACAGAGTGAAGGGCTGAGGCACAGAATCAAGGGTGGGAGGCAGACTGAAAGGGACAGAGAGAAGGGGGAGAGGCTGAGGGTCTAAAAGTGAATGGGGGGCATGCTGAGAGGCACAGAGTGAAGGAGGACAGGCTGAGGGTCTAAAAGTGAAAGGGGAAAAGGCTAAGAGGCACAGAGTGAAGGGAGAGCAGGATGAGAGACACAGAGTGAAGGGACAGCAGGCTGACAGACACAGAGTGAGGTGTGGGAGGCTGAGATGCACAGAGTGAAGGGGGAGCAGGATGAGAGACACAGAGTGAAGGGGGAGCAGGCTGAGAGACACAGAGTGAAGGGCTGAGGCACAGAATGAAGGGGGGGGGGGGCAGGCTGAGAGGCACAGTGTAAAGGAGGACAGTTTGCGGGGCTCAGAGTGAAGGGGGGCGGGCTGAGAAGCACAGAGTGAACGGTGGAAGGCACATAGGGAAGTGGGGAGACTGGATTGTTTATGTATATATTATGTGGATCTGGATTGTTTCAGTGTTTCTTGCACCCAATGTGACTAAAAACGTTGGTGTGACACATGGTCATGCTCCTACAATCGTCATACTGAAGGCAGGTGCACAAAAATGGGGCGTGGCCTTGTGCCAGTTAGGCCATGCCCCATTTTTTTTGCACACACGCCAACAGCCCTTACATGAGATCGGCTCTTTAGCTTTACTACAGATATTTTGGTCTCTTTGCCTCTGACTGGTTGGCCACCACTGATCTAGACTGTAAGCACTCATGAGCAGGGCCTTTCTACCCCTTAAATTTTGAACCACTACCTGTATTTTCATGGGGAAAATGTTGCTAACCTGGCTGTAGAGATAAACAAAATAAAAAATCTATTAGAAAAAATAAATAAATAAATAAATTTGAAATCATATGCAGGAAGACGCCTTGTAATAATGTTTTGACTATAGGGCTGATACTGAATTAGACTCAATGTGGCTGTATTTGTAGGTAGCCAGATGCCTTATGTTAATACAAGATTCTGTCCAGCTAATGCAGGGAATCATGTGCCTGCAAGAAGAAATCCTTGCCACCCATTTATTTTACCCCGACCACTGAAACAGTCATTAGTATTGGCAGTTGCACCAGCCACGTGCTAGTTGCAAGAGATTCATCAGAAACAGGCTTCCCTTCCCCGTACACATGACTAAAAAGCTTTAGATCAGGGGTGGGGAACCATTTTTCTACCAACGGCCCTTTGGATATTTATAAAATCCTTTTTATATAAAATCCTTCGGGGGCCATACAAAAATTATCAACGTAAAAATTACCCTGCTCCCCAATAGTTATGCCCGTCAGAGGTACTGAGTGCAATGGGTGTGGCCAATTAAAATGGGCTGTGATACACATATACCCCCAATAGTGCAGTACCAGATACACATATACCAGTGCAGTGCCAGATACACAAATGCCCCCACAGTGCCAGATACACGAATGCCCCCAGAGTGCCAGATACACAAATGCCCCCACAGTGCCAGATATACAAATGCCCCCAGAGTGCCAGATATACAAATGCCCCCAGATTGCCATACCGCTCACCGCTGCTGCAGCTCCGTCCGGCGGCGGCGTGTCTCAGCTGTCGGATCAGGGCAGAGAGAAGAGCGCGGCTATGTCAGGCTGCGGCGACATGTAGTACCTCAAACCAGCCGCCGGTTCGTGAGCCAATCAGGGATTACGGACCAGCAGCGATGGCTCCTGATTGGCTGCCGACCTGCGAGCTCTGATTGGCTCATGAACCGGCGGCTGGTTTGAGATCCTACCCGCCGCTGCTGGACATAGTAGCTGCGCTCTCCTCCCTGCGTCTCTCATCCACACTCATTACTCGCTCCCACTCACGATTGCAGGAATTTCATCGGGCAGCACCCACTCTGTGGAATGCCCTACCACGCACAATAAGACTCTCCTCTAGTCTCCAAACCTTTAAGCGTTCCCTGAAAACTCACCTCTTTAGGCAAGCATATCAAATTGCAGAACCGCCCACATAACTTTCATAAGCCTTCCTATCAACTTGCATCCACTCTTTACAGTCTACACAAATCCTTGTGTATACATACCTATTTCCCTATAGATTGTAAGCTTGTGAGCAGGGCCTTCCTACCTCTATGACTGTTTGTTATCACCCAGTTTGTTATTGTTATTTCCAATTGTAAAGCGCAACGGAATTTGCTGCGCTATATAAGAAACTGTTAATAAATAAATAAATAAATAAATAAATAAATAAATATTATGCAAGTTCCTTGATTTTCTTTTATTGGTGTATTGCTAGATTATATCATTTATACCACAAACTGGACAGCTCTGTAGAAACTATTATAATGTAGGGTATTGTTCACAAGATGGATTATAATGCTGCTACTTCTAACACTTGAGCTCACATTATCATTGACCGACACAGTAATTCTCTACAGTCATATGCTTTGAAGACTTCTATTTCAGTGCTAAACAACACAAGCAATATTCAGTCAATTGATTGTGGGTGAGTGATCTATTGCCAGCTTGGTTTCTGTGGGGTGATCAACACAGGTGGTTTCTAATCAGTGTGTTTCATAAATTGCCTTTGAATACATTCAAAGTGATTCATTGTGTCCACTGACTAGAATGGGACAAGCTCTTATTTAGGCAATTTAGAGCAAGACATGCTACTTTGACCTGTGTAATGAGAATTCAGGGAGACCAAGCTCAGGTTATTAACCGCACAAAACCTAGAACTAAAGTGTTTTCTAAGCGGTTATTTTCAGATACTAAAATGTTAACCTTGGCCAATCTTTCATCAAACAAGTTATCCTTTTCTTTATTATTTTTTAAAGCTACAGTAGAAAGAAATAATGCAGATCATCTCTGGCTTCTATAATATATAAATCATCCTTTATCATCTCGCTCCTCTCATAAATGGCCATATTAAAGTCATTTACCTATCCAAGTTTATTTTTGTATGTGTTATTGTTGCTGGGAAGCACTTGGGAGTGCCTTGAAACGTGGTTTTGAAGTCATTGGGGAATTGCTTTATGTAAAGAGGGAACTCACCCCGGACCATCAGGAAACCACATTTGTTAAAGTTTATGTATGTTTACAATTAACCGCTGCAGATGAAAACAATTTGTTCTAAATGGAAGAGTCATTTCCGAGCTTCAAATTAGATGGACTATGGCGTATCCCCTCAAATTGTTTCTTGTTAATCCTCTTTATGAGGGAATTTAATCTGTGACTGCCAAGTCCTAAATATTTATGTCATACCACAGGCCTCCGCCTTCTTGCTTCATTCTGTAAGAAGTAATGGGGGTGGGTGGGTGGGTAAATGACCACAGTGGATTAGACTCCCACAGTAAACATTCGGACCCAAAGATGTTGTGCAGTTTTGGAGCACTTAGAATTAATGGAAGTGGAAAACTTGGTTCCAAGCTTTTACTTCATTTTGTATACATTGTATTATTATTATTTTTTTTATAAAAAGATTTTGGTTTTCTTTACTTTTTTCATTTTCTTAACATGAGACAGAACAAATAGGCAAAGGGTTACTATACTATGAAAACCATCACCTTGTAAATGGCAGCTTTACATTGACTGCTGGACAATCCAGTATGCATTGGCAAATTTTCTTGCCTTAAACATAGAATTTGACGGCAGATAAGAACCACTTGGCCCATCTAGTCTGACCCTTTTTTTTATCCTTTAGGTAATCTCAACCCTTTTTTGAACCTTAATTCTTTGTAAGGATATTCATATGCCTATCCCATGCATGTTTAAATTGCTCTACTGTCTTAGTCTCTACCAACTCTGATGGGAGGCTATTCCACTTATCCACTACCCTTTTTGTAAAGTCATTTTTCCCTAAATTTCCCCTGAACCTGCCTCCCTCAAGTTTCAGTGTATGTCCTCGAGTTCTAAATTAATACTTATCTTCCTTTGAAGAATGTTTCCTTCCTGAACTTTGTTAAGACCATTGCTATATTTGAAAGTTTCTATCATGTCCCACCTTTCCCTACTCTCCTCCAAACTATACATGTTGAGATCTTTTAGCTTTTCTGGGTAAGTTTTGTGATGTAGGGCATGCACCATTTTAGTTGCCCTTTTTTGTACACTCTCTAATGTATTTATTTCCTTCGGGAGAGATGGTCTCCAGAACTGGACACAGTATTCCAGATGAGGCCATACCAATGACCTATACAGTGGCATTGTTACTTCTTTTTTTTCCTGCTACTGATTTCTCTCCCTATGCAACCAAGCATCTGACTTGCCTTTTTCATTGCTTTGTTGCATTGCTTTCCTACCTTTAAGTCACTTGAAATAGTGACTCCTAAATCCCTTTCCTCCTCAGTAGTTTCCATTATAGTACCCTTGATTCTATATTTAGCCTTTGGGTTTTTGAGACCCAAGTGCATGATTTTGCACTTTTTTAGCATTAAACTGTAGTTGTCACATTCTTGACCATTTCTCAAGCCTACCTAGGTCATTAATCATTTGTTTTACCCATTTGCAATGTCACTAACTAATATATTAAAGAGAAGTGGTCCAAGTACAGATCCCTGGGGTACACCACTGGTAACATTTCCCTCCATAGATTGCACTCCATTTACTACAACTGTCTGTTTCCGATCCTGCAACCAGGATCTTATCCATTGATCTATTTTATTTTCATCACAGAGTCTAAAAAGTCAGTAAGATCCAACCAGTAAATCCATATTGTTTTGGATCCTGTAAGTTGTTTGATTTAAGATATTCCACAACTCTTTCTTTTAATAGTTTTTCCATTACTTTCCCTAGTACTGATGCAAGGCTTACTGGTCTGTAGTTACTTGCTTCTTCCTTGATTCCACTTTTGTGCAGTGGAACTACATTTGCTCTTTTCCAGTCCTCTGGAATGGCACCTGTATTTAGAGACTGGTTAAATAATTCTGTTAATGGTGGCACCAGCACATCTTTTAGCTCTTTTAGTATCCTTGGGTGTCTGGCCCCATTGATTTATCCACTTTTAGTTTTAAAAGTTTTGTTAGGACCTTCTCCTCTGTAAATGCACTTTCATCTACCTTATTTTTATGAATGTCCTTGCAACTTTACTTTGGCCCATCTCCTTCTGTAGTAAATTCTGAGCAAAAATAATTATTTAGGTGATCTGCTATTGCCATGTCTCCCTCCACCAAATTCTCACTCTCTGTCTTAAGTCTTATTATTCCTCCATTTGATTTTCTCCTTTGACTTGTACACCATAGATCAGTGGTTCCCAAACAAGGTCCTCAAAGCACTCAAACAGTCCAGGTTTTAGGGATATCTGCTTGTGCACAGACAGTATAATCAAACAGACAGAAGTACTAATTAAATCACCTGTGCCTACACAAGAATATCACTAAAACCTGGACTGGGGAGCTTTAAGGACTGAGGGGCCTAATTCAGACCTGATCGTAGATGTGCTAAATTTAGCACATCTACAATCAGCTTCCCTGACATGCGGGGGGACGGCCAGCACAGGGCTCGTCCTCCCCACATGTCAGGCCCTACCCTGCTGCACAAGTACAAAAGCATTGCACAGCGGCAATGCTTTTGTACTTGAAGAGTAGCTCCCTACCAGTACAGCTCCTGCGCGCTGGATATTAGCTACTCGTCGCTGTCCGGGTCGCAGTGGCTGCGTGTGATGTCATGCAGCCGCCACAGGCAGCCCTCCCCCCGCATGGTCCAGGCACGTCTGCATTGCCCGGACCGCGCCCCTAAAACGACGGCCAAACACCGCCGGCCCGCCCCCTCCCGCCCAGCGACCGCCGCCTCTGCCTGTCAGTCAGGCAGAGGCGATTGCAGGGCTGAGACGGCCGTCAGCTGTCTGGCCTGCGCCGGCGCAGTTCAGACCTGATCGGCTGCTGTGCAAAAACGCACAGCACCGATCCGGTCTGAATTAGGCCCTGTGTTTGGGAACCACTGCAATAGATGAATAGTAGAACCTTTCACAAGTAATGATACATTGGCAGCAGATCTAACACAGTATTTTTTTTTATTTCTTTGTATTCTTGACAAACAAAACTCATGTTTAAATAGTGTGAAAAATAACTTTGCATTCTGATTTTTTTTTTTTTTGGTTAAGATATATTTCACATATTATCCTCATTGTATATCTTGACACACAATTACATCCCAATGAACTGGAAAGTCTGATAGTTTGTACATTCAGATACATGTATTTAGTATATATTGTATATTTACGGACACTGATTGAAGATGGAAATCTTACACTACTGGTCTTTATGCCATAAGAAAAACTGTGAGATTTTAAAGTAAAGGAATTTTATCTGTAGTTAGTTATTAAATAATATAACTTACCAGAATAACACACACATATACACATACATCCAAACTTAAAAGATCAACAGCGGCATCTGGTGTCCATATACATCCAGTACATTACTGCACTAGGAAAGCTACGTATAGCCATAAGGCAGAACAACTGCATTTGTATAAGTGAAACTGCAGAAAAATTCCTTGTGTACCTATTTTGTGTTTAATGATAATTTAATAATCAGGTATACAATGTATAATATTCTTAGGATAATAATACTGTAGGATGTGCTTATTTTATATATATATATATATATATATATATATATATATATATATATATATTGTCCAAAAAGTAGGCACTCTCCAGGCTTATACAAGCTTCAACAAGGGATTTTATTTGGTACTCACAACATAGAAATGCAAGGTGTAATCACTTGCATGGCAATAAGGTAGCAGCAGCGACGTTTCGGTCCATCCGGACCATTTTCAAGCTTTACAGCAAAGTATGCCCATTTAGAATCCACACCAGCAGAGTTATTCACAGCGGAAGTGTCATACCCCATTGCTGGCTGTCTTTTATGTGCCCTGAATGCCGCCAAAATCAATCACAGGCGCGGCGTGCGTTTCAAACACCAAGTGGAACGCATCCGCGTCTAGTTCCGGTTCCGGTCACGTGATCTATGCGTCTCAACCACCGGCATGAAACGCATATTGATACCGGACTCCTACATACACGTCTCACAGTATCACGTGACCATTTATCCATAATACCATCAGCGATACATTACTGCATCACTAGGTACATATAATAAAAGTATCTTCAAGGAAAAAATTAATAACAACGCCGCCAATATACCTGAACAGTATGGCAGACATTAATAGACATCTATGGGCATTCCAGGGCTAGCCAATGACAACCAGCAAAGCTTAATATTCCATACTTTTTTTTTAAAAAACATATAAAGCACACACATACATAACATATAATTAAAAATATATGCACCCCTACGCATATGTACACCCAAAATTGGGTACTCACATACATATGTAGGTGCATACATAAAAAATGTGGTGGAACTGTAACCAAAATTAAATATCAAACAAAAAATTAATATAGAGATATTTCACTATAGGGACGCCATTTTCACTAGCCTAAAAAAATTTTTAGATTCATTTGCTCATTCAAGCCCCTAGGAGCTAGTGTATCAAGACGGAAAATCCATTCAGATTCACGTTTGTGCAATTCCAAAATTCTATTCCCTCCCCTAATCGATGGGGGGATCCAATCAATAATACGACAACGTAGCATAGGAATCTGATGTCCCATCTCCAGCCAATGTTTTGCCACTGGTTTATCCGACTGTCCCGTCATGATTGCCTGTCTTATTGAATATCGGTGATTCGCCATTCGTTCTCTAAAACACCGTTGTGTCAAGCCAACATATACTAGCCCACATGGGCATATAATCAGGTAGATCACGTGATCCATAAGGCAATGCAGCCGATGTTTGATGTATATTGGACGCCCACTATGCGGGTGGGGAAAGGTGGCACCTGGAATCAGGGATCTACATGTCGTGCAGTCAGAGCACTTGAAGCAACCTTTGCGTGCGGATTTCAACCATGTATCCCTATTAGCTTTTCCGGGATTTAGCAAGGGGCGCATAAGGAGCTGTTTCAGATTCGCACCACGGCGATATGCCATCATTGGTTGTTGTTGTAGATCCCGCCCCAGCTTGGGGTCCGAGGCCACAATCCTCCAATTTCGTCTGAAGGCTCGTTTCACACAGCCGGCTTTGTCATCGTATTTACTGCAGTATATCATCCGATTATTCATGCACTTTTCAGATGAACCAGAATGCTGTATAATATTTCTGCGTGCCTTGTAAAGACAATCTTCAATCATCTTATGGGCATACCCGCGTTCCTTGAAACGTATTTTCATTTCATTAATTTGCTGCTCTGCAAGTGTAACATCAGTATTGATCCGTAGTATTCTCATAAATTGTGAAATAGGCAAGCTTGCCTTCAGGCTCGGTGCATGGTGGCTTGTGGCATAGAGAATACTATTCCTGTCAGTCTCTTTTTGAAAAAGTGTAGTGCACAACCCACTGACATCCTTATAAACAGTGACATCAAGAAAGTCAATTTTAGCATCCTCTATCCTGGCTGAAAATTTAACAGGCGTCCCTAGACTATTTAGAGTGGTCACCATCTGCCAAAACTCATCTATTCCACCGGACCAAAGCAAAAATATATCATCAATGAATCTGTAATAACATTTAATATAATCACTAAATGTAGGCAGTATGTGTGTGGTTTCAAAATCATGCATATAAATATTAGCATAGGCAGGTGCCAGGTTAGAACCCATCGCGGTCCCTGACACCTGCCTATAATATGCACCAGCATATAGGAAATGATTTTCCTTCAATACCAACCCTAACAGGTCCAAAATAAATTCCACTGGAGGGCCCTGATGTCCAAAGGCCACGAGTGCCTCACGTACTGCCCTAATACCATCATCATGGGGGATGATGGTATATAACGATACCACATCCAATGTAACCAGATAAATATCCTCCACATCAGACACATCTATTTGCTTTAATCTCAATAGGAAATCCCCAGTATCCCTTAAACATGCAGGAATTTTAGAAACAACTGGTTGCAAAAACTTATCAACATATCTCGCAACAGGTTGTAATACCGAGTCCTGGGCCGAGATTATAGGACGACCCGGTGGGTCCACAAGGGTCTTGTGGACCTTGGGCAAGGTATACAAGTAAGGACATTTTGGGTGATCTACTTTCAAATATTCAGCAATCTTATCATCAATCCAATAATTTTGCAGTCCATGTGAAATACATGAATCAATCTTCTTTTTCACCTTAGCCATTGGGTTAATATCACATAGACTATATACAGACTCATCTCCCAATTGTCGCCTGACCTCCTTGTCATAGGATGACCAGTTCTGTAGGACAATCGCCCCGCCCTTATCTGCGGGACGTACAACCACATTTTCATTTTCTCTCAATGTCCTCAGAGCTATACGTTCACCCTTACTAAGGTTGTCAAAACCCATGGTCCTAATTCCTGTTCTTACCTCTTTCTCAACAACCCTAGAAAAGGCCTTAATGCTCGGGTTTACAGATGGGGGGTCAAATTGACTGGGTTTCTTAAAATCATCAGGGACTGTTGTCTGATTGCCATCACCAAAAAATTCCCTAAGGCGAAGTTTACGCCCAAATTTAAACTGGTCAATACAAAAATCAAAGTCATCATGTTTAACTGTAGGAATGAAGCTCAGCCCTTTTGCCAACAATGAAGTCTCATCAGGGGTCAGTTCATGATCAGATAAGTTAAAGATTAGATTCATTTCCGCTTCCTTCGTCCCCTTGTCCCTGTGCCCGCCCCGCCTTGGGTGCGGCCTCTTCCTCTTACGGAGTGAGGTTGTTCTCCATTCCCACCTTGTTTGTCTAAAAAACCACTTGGTGGGCGGGTTTCAGATTGATCAGTGTCAGAGGCTGTAGCCGAAGAGTTGGTATCAACAGGATTATAGAATCTAGATCTAAAGGTTTTTTTGTATCTCATTGTATTGCTGTTAGAATTGTCACCACTAAGCCATTTATATACCTGATGATTCTTATAATCATTGTTGACAGTACTTAGCTTCTTCCTTTTAAACGTAACCAATTCATCTTTATATACATCAACCTGCTTCTGTAGTTTAGTAATCCAACTCTCAGTCTTATCATTCGTCAATGTTTGCATAGACTGTGATTCAAAATTTTTTATCTCATCACGTATTTGAGTTAATTCAGACCCTACTTGTTCAATAACAAGCAACATAAGGTCAAATGCACATTTGTTTAGCACACCACACCATTTGCTACAGAAGGTGGCGCTGTTTCTTCCAATAGTTGGAACATTATTGACTCGGAAACCACGTGGTATTTTCTTTGATCTAAAATACTCTGAAAGAAACTGGCCATGTAATACCAGGTCAGTTTCACGTCTCTTAAGACGTAACAATCTATAAAATAGATCCACGGGTTTTTCACTTGGCAAGGTACCAAATTCAGTTTTCTCAAAAAGAACTTTTTCAGCGTCATCATCTGTTAGCGAAATTAGTGTGTGCTCTGCTTCAAATAACAAACCCTCATCAAATGCTATATGGGTTTGTGACATTTTTGTATATATAACCAGCAATTTATCACATGTACAGTATATAAGGAGACCCAGCAAGACGGTGACCACAACAAATAATCAATTCAGCTCCACCACATAAATATTAAAAATAGGTATGACCAACCATAAATAACAGTTGCTCATTGGAAAAAAGAAAAACAATATTTAAACCAAAAATGCAAAACATTCAATGGGTGCAGGAAAAATATGCCTTTCAGCATATCATATCCAGGAAGAAAAAGTCCAGCACTCTCATCATGATAATATCAACAGTGGGGTGCACTACACAGAAGAACCACTTTTTTCAGCGAGAAATTCCAATAGATATTGTCCAAAAAGTAGGCACTCTCCAGGCTTATACAAATTATACAAATTTTTTAGGCTAGTGAAAATGGCGTCCCTATAGTGAAATATCTCTATATTAATTTTTTGTTTGATATTTAATTTTGGTTACAGTTCCACCACATTTTTTATGTATGCACCTACATATGTATGTGAGTACCCAATTTTGGGTGTACATATGCGTAGGGGTGCATATATTTTTAATTATATGTTATGTATGTGTGTGCTTTATATGTTTTTTTTAAAAAAAGTATGGAATATTAAGCTTTGCTGGTTGTCATTGGCTAGCCCTGGAATGCCCATAGATGTCTATTAATGTCTGCCATACTGTTCAGGTATATTGGCGGCGTTGTTATTAATTTTTTCCTTGAAGATACTTTTATTATATGTACCTAGTGATGCAGTAATGTATCGCTGATGGTATTATGGATAAATGGTCACGTGATACTGTGAGACGTGTATGTAGGAGTCCGGTATCAATATGCGTTTCATGCCGGTGGTTGAGACGCATAGATCACGTGACCGGAACCGGAACTAGACGCGGATGCGTTCCACTTGGTGTTTGAAATGCACGCCGCGCCTGTGATTGATTTTGGCGGCATTCAGGGCACATAAAAGACAGCCAGCAATGGGGTATGACACTTCCGCTGTGAATAACTCTGCTGGTGTGGATTCTAAATGGGCATACTTTGCTGTAAAGCTTGAAAATGGTCCGGATGGACCGAAACGTCGCTGCTGCTACCTTATTGCCATGCAAGTGATTACACCTTGCATTTCTATGTTGTGAGTACCAAATAAAATCCCTTGTTGAAGCTTGTATAAGCCTGGAGAGTGCCTACTTTTTGGACAATATCTATTGGAATTTCTCGCTGAAAAAAGTGGTTCTTCTGTGTAGTGCACCCCACTGTTGATATTATCATGATGAGAGTGCTGGACTTTTTCTTCCTGGATATGATATGCTGAAAGGCATATTTTTCCTGCACCCATTGAATGTTTTGCATTTTTGGTTTAAATATTGTTTTTCTTTTTTCCAATGAGCAACTGTTATTTATGGTTGGTCATACCTATTTTTAATATTTATGTGGTGGAGCTGAATTGATTATTTGTTGTGGTCACCGTCTTGCTGGGTCTCCTTATATACTGTACATGTGATAAATTGCTGGTTATATATACAAAAATGTCACAAACCCATATAGCATTTGATGAGGGTTTGTTATTTGAAGCAGAGCACACACTAATTTCGCTAACAGATGATGACGCTGAAAAAGTTCTTTTTGAGAAAACTGAATTTGGTACCTTGCCAAGTGAAAAACCCGTGGATCTATTTTATAGATTGTTACGTCTTAAGAGACGTGAAACTGACCTGGTATTACATGGCCAGTTTCTTTCAGAGTATTTTAGATCAAAGAAAATACCACGTGGTTTCCGAGTCAATAATGTTCCAACTATTGGAAGAAACAGCGCCACCTTCTGTAGCAAATGGTGTGGTGTGCTAAACAAATGTGCATTTGACCTTATGTTGCTTGTTATTGAACAAGTAGGGTCTGAATTAACTCAAATACGTGATGAGATAAAAAAATTTGAATCACAGTCTATGCAAACATTGACGAATGATAAGACTGAGAGTTGGATTACTAAACTACAGAAGCAGGTTGATGTATATAAAGATGAATTGGTTACGTTTAAAAGGAAGAAGCTAAGTACTGTCAACAATGATTATAAGAATCATCAGGTATATAAATGGCTTAGTGGTGACAATTCTAACAGCAATACAATGAGATACAAAAAAACCTTTAGATCTAGATTCTATAATCCTGTTGATACCAACTCTTCGGCTACAGCCTCTGACACTGATCAATCTGAAACCCGCCCACCAAGTGGTTTTTTAGACAAACAAGGTGGGAATGGAGAACAACCTCACTCCGTAAGAGGAAGAGGCCGCACCCAAGGCGGGGCGGGCACAGGGACAAGGGGACGAAGGAAGCGGAAATGAATCTAATCTTTAACTTATCTGATCATGAACTGACCCCTGATGAGACTTCATTGTTGGCAAAAGGGCTGAGCTTCATTCCTACAGTTAAACATGATGACTTTGATTTTTGTATTGACCAGTTTAAATTTGGGCGTAAACTTCGCCTTAGGGAATTTTTTGGTGATGGCAATCAGACAACAGTCCCTGATGATTTTAAGAAACCCAGTCAATTTGACCCCCCATCTGTAAACCCGAGCATTAAGGCCTTTTCTAGGGTTGTTGAGAAAGAGGTAAGAACAGGAATTAGGACCATGGGTTTTGACAACCTTAGTAAGGGTGAACGTATAGCTCTGAGGACATTGAGAGAAAATGAAAATGTGGTTGTACGTCCCGCAGATAAGGGCGGGGCGATTGTCCTACAGAACTGGTCATCCTATGACAAGGAGGTCAGGCGACAATTGGGAGATGAGTCTGTATATAGTCTATGTGATATTAACCCAATGGCTAAGGTGAAAAAGAAGATTGATTCATGTATTTCACATGGACTGCAAAATTATTGGATTGATGATAAGATTGCTGAATATTTGAAAGTAGATCACCCAAAATGTCCTTACTTGTATACCTTGCCCAAGGTCCACAAGACCCTTGTGGACCCACCGGGTCGTCCTATAATCTCGGCCCAGGACTCGGTATAACAACCTGTTGCGAGATATGTTGATAAGTTTTTGCAACCAGTTGTTTCTAAAATTCCTGCATGTTTAAGGGATACTGGGGATTTCCTATTGAGATTAAAGCAAATAGATGTGTCTGATGTGGAGGATATTTATCTGGTTACATTGGATGTGGTATCGTTATATACCATCATCCCCCATGATGATGGTATTAGGGCAGTACGTGAGGCACTCGTGGCCTTTGGACATCAGGGCCCTCCAGTGGAATTTATTTTGGACCTGTTAGGGTTGGTATTGAAGGAAAATCATTTCCTATATGCTGGTGCATATTATAGGCAGGTGTCAGGGACCGCGATGGGTTCTAACCTGGCACCTGCCTATGCTAATATTTATATGCATGATTTTGAAACCACACACATACTGCCTACATTTAGTGATTATATTAAATGTTATTACAGATTCATTGATGATATATTTTTGCTTTGGTCCGGTGGACTAGATGAGTTTTGGCAGATGGTGACCACTCTAAATAGTCTAGGGACGCCTGTTAAATTTTCAGCCAGGATAGAGGATGCTAAAATTGACTTTCTTGATGTCACTGTTTATAAGGATGTCAGTGGGTTGTGCACTACACTTTTTCGAAAAGAGACTGACAGGAATAGTATTCTCTATGCCACAAGCCACCATGCACCGAGCCTGAAGGCAAGCTTGCCTATTTCACAATTTATGAGAATACTACGGATCAATACTGATGTTACACTTGCAGAGCAGCAAATTAATGAAATGAAAATACGTTTCAAGGAACGCGGGTATGCCCATAAGATGATTGAAGATTGTCTTTACAAGGCACGCAGAAATATTATACAGCATTCTGGTTCATCTGAAAAGTGCATGAATAATCGGATGATATACTGCAGTAAATACGATGACAAAGCCGGCTGTGTGAAACGAGCCTTCAGACGAAATTGGAGGATTGTGGCCTCGGACCCCAAGCTGGGGCGGGATCTACAACAACAACCAATGATGGCATATCGCCGTGGTGCGAATCTGAAACAGCTCCTTATGCGCCCCTTGCTAAATCCCGGAAAAGCTAATAGGGATACATGGTTGAAATCCGCACGCAAAGGTTGCTTCAAGTGCTCTGACTGCACGACATGTAGATCCCTGATTCCAGGTGCCTCCTTTCCCCACCCGCATAGTGGGCGTCCAATATACATCAAACATCGGCTGCATTGCCTTATGGATCACGTGATCTACCTGATTATATGCCCATGTGGGCTAGTATATGTTGGCTTGACACAACGGTGTTTTAGAGAACGAATGGCGAATCACCGATATTCAATAAGACAGGCAATCATGACGGGACAGTCGGATAAACCAGTGGCAAAACATTGGCTGGAGATGGGACATCAGATTCCTATGCTACGTTGTCGTATTATTGATTGGATCCCCCCATCGATTAGGGGAGGGAATAGAATTTTGGAATTGCACAAACGTGAATCTGAATGGATTTTCCGTCTTGATACACTAGCTCCTAGGGGCTTGAATGAGCAAATGAATCTAAAAAATTTTTTAGGCTAGTGAAAATGGCGTCCCTATAGTGAAATATCTCTATATTAATTTTTTGTTTGATATTTAATTTTGGTTACAGTTCCACCACATTTTTTATGTATGCACCTACATATGTATGTGAGTACCCAATTTTGGGTGTACATATGCGTAGGGGTGCATATATTTTTAATTATATGTTATGTATGTGTGTGCTTTATATGTTTTTTTAAAAAAAAGTATGGAATATTAAGCTTTGCTGGTTGTCATTGGCTAGCCCTGGAATGCCCATAGATGTCTATTAATGTCTGCCATACTGTTCAGGTATATTGGCGGCGTTGTTATTAATTTTTTCCTTGAAGATACTTTTATTATATGTACCTAGTGATGCAGTAATGTATCGCTGATGGTATTATGGATAAATGGTCACGTGATACTGTGAGACGTGTATGTAGGAGTCCGGTATCAATATGCGTTTCATGCCGGTGGTTGAGACGCATAGATCACGTGACCGGAACCGGAACTAGACGCGGATGCGTTCCACTTGGTGTTTGAAACGCACGCCGCGCCTGTGATTGATTTTGGCGGCATTCAGGGCACATAAAAGACAGCCAGCAATGGGGTATGACACTTCCGCTGTGAATAACTCTGCTGGTGTGGATTCTAAATGGGCATACTTTGCTGTAAAGCTTGAAAATGGTCCGGATGGACCGAAACGTCGCTGCTGCTACCTTATTGCCATGCAAGTGATTACACCTTGCATTTCTATGTTGTGAGTACCAAATAAAATCCCTTGTTGAAGCTTGTATAAGCCTGGAGAGTGCCTACTTTTTGGACAATATCTATTGGAATTTCTCGCTGAAAAAAGTGGTTCTTCTGTGTAGTGCACCCCACTGTTGATATTATCATGATGAGAGTGCTGGACTTTTTCTTCCTATATATATATATATATATATATATACTGCTCAAAAAATTATAGGGAACACTAAAATAACACATCCTAGATCTGAATGAATGAAATATTCTTATTAAGTACTTTGTTCTTTACATAGTTGAATGTGCTGACAACAAAATCACACAAAAATTATCAATGGAAATCAAATTTATTAACCCATGGAGGTCTGGATTTGGAATCACACTGAAAATTAAAGTGGAAAAACACATTATAGGCTGATCCAACTTTGATGTAATGTCCTTAAAACAAGTCAAAATGAGGCTCAGTAGTGTGTGTGGCCTCCACGTGCCTGTATGACCTCCCTACAACGCCTGGGCATGCTCCTGAGGTGGCGGATGGTCTCCTGAGGGATCTCCTCCCAGACCTGACCTAAGCATCCGCCAACTCCTGGACAGTCTGTGGTGCAACGTGGCGTTGGTGGATGGAGCGAGACATGATGTCCCAGATGTGCTCAATTGGATTCAGGTGTGGGGAACAGGCGGGCCAGTCCATAGCATCAATGCCTTCGTCTTGCAGGAACTGCTGACACACTCCAGCCACATGAGGTCTAGCATTGTCTTGCATTAGGAGGAACCCAGGGCCAACCGCACCAGCATATGTCTCACAAGGGGTCTGAGGATCTCATCTCGGTACCCAATGGCAGTCAGGCTACCTCTGTCGAGCACATGGAGGGCTGTGCGGCCCCCCAAAGAAATGCCACCCTACACTATTACTGACCCACTGCCAAACCAGTCATGCTGGAGGATGTTGCAGGCAGCAGAACGTTCTCCTTGGCGTCTCCAGACTCTGTCACGTCTGTCACATGTGCTCAGTGAGAACCTGCTTTCATCTGTGAAGAGCACAGGGCGCCAGTGGCGAATTTGCCAATCTTGGTGTTCTCTGGCAAATGCCAAACGTCCTGCATGGTGTTGGGCTGTAAGCACAACCCCCACCTGTGGACGTCAGGCCCTCATACCACCCTCATGGAGTCTGTTTCTGATCATTTGAGTAGACACATGCACATTTGTGGCTTGCTGGAGGTCATTTTGCAGGGCTCTGGCAGTGCTCCTCCTGTTCCTCCTTGCACAAAGGCGGAGGTAGCGGTCCTGCTGCTGGGTTGTTGCCCTCCTACGGCCTCCTCCACGTCTCCTGATGTACTGGCCTGTCTCCTGGTAGCACCTCCATGCTCTGGACACTACGCTGACAGACACAGCAAACCTTCTTGCCACAGCTCGCATTGATGTGCCATCCTGGATGAGCTGCACTACCTGAGCCACTTGTGTGGGTTGTAGACTCCGTCTCATGCTACCAGTAGAGTGAAAGCACCGCCAGCTTTCAAAAGTGACCAAAACATCAGCCAGAAAGCATAGGAGCTGAGAAGTGGTCTGTGGTCACCACCTGCAGAACAACTCCTTTATTGGGGGTGTCTTGCTAATTGCCTATAATTTCCACCTGTTGTCTATTCCATTTGCACAACAGCATGTGAAATTGATTGTCAATCAGTGTTGCTTCCTAAGTGGACAGTTTGATTTCACAGAAGTGTGATTGACTTGGAGTAACATTGTGTTGTTTAAGTGTTCCTTTATTTTTTTGAGCAGTGTGTATATATATATATATATATATATATACGGGAACAAACGGGCGGCACTCAGAGCATGTCTTAGAGGTTAAAGTGCAGTGACTTTATTGTCAGTGGAGACATCTACATTTCGGGGACGCAGCCCCGTCGTCAG
Source organism: Pseudophryne corroboree (assembly GCF_028390025.1). Classification (NCBI taxonomy): domain Eukaryota; kingdom Metazoa; phylum Chordata; class Amphibia; order Anura; family Myobatrachidae; genus Pseudophryne; species Pseudophryne corroboree. The sequence goes on along the minus strand of NC_086444.1, from coordinate 625,632,250 downwards.
GATAAGTGAAAATAAACATAATAGATGTATAAATACCTTAGTGTCGGAGGGACTCCTCCCACCCGTGCAGACCACGCCGCCCGGATCCCGGTCATGTCGTGCCTCCTACCCGGAAGTGACGCAATGCCGGTCCGTCCAGCTGACGCGCTGACACTGTGGGGGAGATCACCATGGTTACATTACAAACAGTGAGATCAATGCGGAAGAAGAGAAATATGACTTCCATAAATGAAAAAAGACATAGTTAAACGTTGCAATAGTTAATAATGTTCAAAGTGCTATGTGCAAATGTGCAAAATGTAAACACACAAAACATGGTGCCAAACTAACAGATGTGAAATCACAAAATTATTAAACTAGAGCAGTATATTAAAATCAATATATTATATGTCTGCCCCTTGGCATGCCACTCCATAGAGCGTCACAAGTTTAGTCATTCCTAAAATGGAAAATATAAATTCTACTTAAATCAGATAATCACATCATAATCAATTGGTTCTCACCTGAGGAGATTAATAGTTCTGAGTCATACATGAAAAGGATTGAGAATAAAGAATAAACCTCTGCATTTGATCATTTACAGAAAACATCTCAGATTCATAGATTCGTTAAGACCCTTAGGATAAATGGTGTTTAATCTATGAATCCATCTGGATTCCAGTTGCAAAAGTTTCCTAGATCGATCGCCTCCCCGTAGTGATTTGGGGACCTGGTCAATTATTTTATACCTCAATGTGGCCATACCATGTTTTGCATTAGCAAAATGCCTAGCCACATGTTGTTCACTATCCCCCGATTTAATGGCTTCTCGGATCACATATCTGTGTTGCGCCATGCGTGTTTTGAAGGTACAGTCCGTCTTACCCACATACGTTAATCCACATGGGCAATTGATGAGGTATACTACAAATTTAGACTCACAGGAAAGCGGGTATTGAATGGTAAATATCTTTCCTGTGTGTGGGTGTCTAAATTTGTCTCCCGGAATAAGGTAGCTGCATGTCGTGCAGCCACTGCACCGAAAGCAGCCCGGTTTCCTACTAAGAAAGTGTGGTTTTGGGGTATCAAAATTAGATACATCAGTTTTGACTACATAATCCCGAATACTTTTGTTTCTAGTATGGCTAACCAGGAGTTTTGAGTCAAAAACTTCACCCAGATCTTTATCCGTTGACACTATAGGCCACAATTGTTTCATTCTTTTAGTTAGATGTTTACTGTTAGTATTAAATTGTGTGACCCACGGAAATTTACCTGTCAACGTTTTTTTGTCTTTGGGTGCTAGCAGTTGTTCTCGTGTATAATTAAGGGCATGAATCTTAGCTTGTTGCAACTCTCTCAGTGGGTATCCCCGTTCTAGAAATTTCTGTAGCATCATCTCTAGATCTGAATCTCTCCTTTCCGGTGTACTATTTATGCGACAAACCCAGAGAAACTGAGAAAAAGGGAGACTTCTAGTAGTCGATCTAGGGTGGAAACTGTCATGTTTAAGAAGATTATTTCTGTCAGTTGGTTTGACATAAAGTGATGTATTAATTATGCCATTCTGTACCGAAATTTGTACATCTAGAAAGTTAATTGTACTGGTATCAGACACCATAGTGAATTTTACCGGACTAGATGTCTGATTGTGTGATTGAATCAAATTATTCAGTTGTTCTTGTGGCCCTGTCCAGAATATCAGTATGTCATCTATGTATCTAGTGTATAGTCTAAGATGACAGTTAATGAGTTTATCTTGTAAAAATAAATCCTTTTCTACCTCCCACATATATATATTTGCGAAGGCTGGGGCCACAGCGGACCCCATCGCACACCCGGTGCGTTGAATGTAATACCTTTGTCATATAGGAAATAATTATGTGTCAAGGTGTATCTAAGTAGTTGCAAGAAAAACTCTATTTCTGGACCCTTATATAGCGGATTGTTAGTAATAAGACTTCTCACCGCTAGCAGTCCTGCTTCATGCGGTATACATGTATAGAGACTGGTGACATCAATTGACGCTAGGGTGGTGTCTGGGGGGAGTATACCAATTGAGTTAAACTTCCTGAGCAGCAAGGAAGTATCCTTCAAATGGGTATTAGTCTGCTGTACACAGGGTTGTAAAAATGTATCACAATATACAGCCAAAGGCTCACAAATAGACCCCCTCGCCGAAATAATCGGTCTGCCCGGGGGATTAACCGGGTCCTTGTGTATTTTCGGGATGCAATAAAAAATAGGCACAATGGGGTGCTCTCTGATCAAAGCTTTAGATGTAGATACAGAGATAATCCCTTCAGAAACTGCTTCAGTAAGTATAACATCTAATTCACATTTAAAAATACTGGTGGGATCTTGCTGTAAGCATCCATATGTATTCAAATCAGACAATAAACGTGTACATTCCAACTTATATGCATCCGTATCAAGAACCACAATCCCTCCCCCTTTATCAGCACCCCTAATTATAATGTCCTGTCTTTTACTTAGTCCTTTCAGGGCCGTGAATTCCTCCTTGGACATATTAGGGTATGGTTTATTACAGGGATGCATATAAGTGAATTAGATGTTATACTTACTGAAGCATGGCGCAACACAGATATGCGATCCGAGAAGCCATTAAATCGGGGGATAGTGAACAACCTGTGGCTAGGCATTTTGCTAATGCAAAACATGGTATGGCCACATTGAGGTATAAAATAATTGACCAGGTCCCCAAATCACTACGGGGAGGCGATCGATCTAGGAAACTTTTGCAACTGGAATCCAGATGGATTCATAGATTAAACACCATTTATCCTAAGGGTCTTAACGAATCTATGAATCTGAGATGTTTTCTGTAAATGATCAAATGCAGAGGTTTATTCTTTATTCTCAATCCTTTTCATGTATGACTCAGAACTATTAATCTCCTCAGGTGAGAACCAATTGATTATGATGTGATTATCTGATTTAAGTAGAATTTATATTTTCCATTTTAGGAATGACTAAACTTGTGACACTCTATGGGGTGGCATGCCAAGGGGCAGACATATAATATATTGATTTTAATATACTGCTCTAGTTTAATAATTTTGTGATTTCACATCTGTTAGTTTGGCACCATGTTTTGTGTGTTTACATTTTGCACATAGCACTTTGAACATTATTAACTATTGCAACGTTTAACTATGTCTTTTTTCATTTATGGAAGTCATATTTCTCTTCTTCCGCATTGATCTCACTGTTTGTAATGTAACCATGGTGATCTCCCCCACAGTGTCAGCGCGTCAGCTGAACGGACCGGCGTTGCGTCACTTCCGGGTAGGAGGCACGACACGACCGGGATCCGGGCGGCGTGGTCTGCACGGGGCGGGAGGAGTCCCTCCGACACTAAGGTATTTCTACATCTATTATGTTTATTTTCACTTATCCTGACGACGGGGCTGCATCCCCGAAACGTAGATGTCTCCACTGACAATAAAGTCACTGCACTTTAACCTTTAAGACATGCTCTGAGTGCCGCCCGCTTGCTCCCGTGTGCTATCGGGTTTTTGCCCGTGGGAGGGCACCATGAGCTAAGGAAACTTCACTACGGAACTGTGAGTGCCGGGTCAAACTGTTTTGCTATATATATATATATATATATATATATATATGTATTATATTAAGGAGAGTGATCGTCAACTTAACGATCCTGCTGTATATAAGAGGTTGACTAGTGACCCTACCAGGGAATTTAAGTTAGAATTGGATTTGATGTTGAATACTGCCCTAGAACAGGGGACCATTAGCCCACAAGTCCATAAGGCCCTGATAGTTGATTTTCCCAAAGCCCCGTTGTTTTACACGGTCCCCAAGGTCCATAAAACTATGATTGACCCGTCAGGCCGACCTATAGTATCGGCCAGGGGATCGTTGTATCAGCCCATATCAGTTTATCTAGATGCGTATCTTAACCCGTGTGTACAATCTATACCGTCCTATTTAAAGGACACTACGACACTACTCATCCAACTACAGAATCTGGGTCCATTACCTGAGGGATTGATCCTGTGTAGCGCAGATGTCACGAGCCTCTATACCTGCATCCCGCATGATGCAGGTATGGAGGCCGTAAGGTTATTGATTGAAAATAATATGGAGTACAAAGGGCCAGAGATTTCATTCTTCTTGTCTTTGCTGAACAAAGTACTTAGTCGAAACTATTTTGTTTTCAATGGCAAATTTTGGTTGCAACTCGCAGGATGTGCGATGGGGTCGGCAGTGGCCCCATCGTATGCGAATGCCTTCATGTATCAAGTAGAACGCAAGATGTTCTCTTTGGACCCGGGGGTATCATTGCAGGTCTTTTACTATAGGCGATACATAGACGACCTGCTGATCTTATGGCAGGGCCCGAGGGAGTAGTTAGTTTCCTTATTGGATAACCATAATCGTACTGGTCATGTTGTACAGCTCACGTTTGTGATCCATGAGGAAACTATTAATTACCTAGACGTGACCATAACTAATAAGGATGCTCATTTCGCCACCTCTCTGTATGTTAAAACCACTGACAGAAACACTCTGTTAAAATATCAGAGTTTCCATCCAGTTCCCCTCCGTAAGGGGCTCCCATACTCGCAATTTTTGCGAGTGCGGCGAATTACCTCGGATCCAGAGGAGACCCATAAGGCACTAGATGAGATGGTGCATAAATTTGTGGAAAGAGGCTACCCTATAAGGGAACTTGAGTCTTCTAAACAAAGGGTATTGGACAAGACTAGACAACAAGTGTTGGAGCCTGGCCCTAGAAACCAGTAGACCCGGGATATTTTTCCCTGGGTTAATAAATACACTAGTGGGAGTCAGAAAGTTGTTAAGAAAGCAAAACGAATGTGGCCCATTATACAAACAGATGGTGCTTTGTCATCTTTGGCTAATACAGCTTTATTACCAAGTCACACCAGAGGGAGAAACATTAGTGACCATATAGTGAAATTAGATATTACAGAATTGGCGAAGAATAGGGAAACCCATTTCTTAAGACCTAAAAATGGATGTTTTCGCTGTTTGGGGTGTGCCACATGCAATACATTGACAGTAGGCACTGCCTTCACTCATCCGCTTACAGGTCGTAAAATACCTATTAAACATCGATTGACGTGCACTACCACTCATGTGGTTTACCTGCTCACGTGTCCTTGTGGTCTTGCATATGTGGGCAAGACCATAAGGCAATTCCGTGAGTGTATGGCTCTCCATGGGAGTGCCATTAAGAAGGCTTTTGAAAAGAGGGAAAGTGAACAACCATTTGCACGGCATTGTATGCTCAATAATCATGGGGTAGCTAGTATTAGGGCCATCCTAATTGATCATGTCCCCCGTAATCTTAGGGGGGGTAATAGAGATAGGGCCCTGTTACAGTTAGAATCCAGATGGATCTTCAAATTGGGAACACTGTCGCCCAGGGGGCTCAATGAGAACCTGGGACTACAGTGTTTTCTTTAGAATTTTGCATAGGTTCTACTATATGTTAGTTATGACCTAGTTCGTCTATATGTATAACATCTGGTTATTTCTAAACCGGCCCAGTATAATAATAATGTGATTAGTAATGCATTGGGTCTTGCTGTCCATATTGAGTCAGGCGTACTAGGAGTTTTTAGTATTTGCTGCACATTTTAAATGTTTGTTTATGTTATTGATTTATGTGTAATTGTTTTCTTTAGGTGACGCACCGATTTTTGTGTATAGTCACCATGGTTACCTCTCTGCGACGCGGCGCGCCGTGACGTCAGCGGAAGCAACGCGGAAGTGGGGCCACTCGGACTGACGGACGGTCGCGCCGTGGAGCAGGTGAGTATGATCTGCTTTAATGTCTTTGTCCTGTGTTCTATAAAATGTTGTTTGTCTGATTTATTTGGCTTGTCTGGCCCTGAGGACGGGGCGCTGTCCCCGAAACATGTTGGCTACAATAAATGACTTGATTTAATTTTGTTGCTGAGTCTGCTCGAGTGCCGTCTGTGAAACTTTTGCTATATATATATATATATATATATATATATATATATAAATAAACTAGATCATCCGGCACTAGTATTTTAAAAAGCTATACTTGCTCCGGTGCCCTCCATGGGAATTTACTCCCAAAGCATATACAGACAGGATGGCGGCACTCAGAGTCTTCACTCATGTAGATAGCGAATAGCTTTTATTTAAGGCATCATGCCTTAAATAAAAGCTATTCGCTATCTACATGAGTGAAGACTCTGAGTGCCGCCATCCTGTCTGTATATATATATATATATATATATATATATATATATATATAGACAATGGAAAGGTTCGGCACTCAGTTGGGTATATGGTAGTACTTGCTGCGGTGCCCTCTGCGATCTATGGCAAGATCCAATAAGGTAAAGCAGGAATCAGAGGCACTCTGCAGACGGAGTATCAGGATAAAAAGTCTTTAATACGGTCCTACGCCGTTTCGGGGACTAGGCCCCATCTTCAGGGACAAATCATACACAAATGAAATCGTACAAACACACAATATATACCCTCCCAAATAGACACTCATTGCGGGGATTCAACTCACCTGTCCAGGCGCCGATGGTGAGGTCACGTCCAGCTGCGAGGTGTCCCAGTCGCAGGGTACTGACGTACAATTGCTGCGTCGAGCGGGGAACCAATCGCGGGAATGAAGCTCCCGTTACTAGGCAACCCCTAACCAACGACGTCTTCAATGATGCTACCCGCCGCGATGTACACTGCTCCCAGGGCTCTGACCTCCGTCAGAAACGCCGGGCAGGGAGCCAATCACCATGCTGTATGTCACTGTTGCTGGGCAACCCCTATAACATAAACAACAACATTAAGTAATACATATTGGAGGAACACAATGCCTCGGACAGCGCAGTTAAATTTACATATCAGACTTCAGAACATCAAGTACATTTTCTTGATGTGGCCATTACCATAGAAGGTGGCACTATACGGACTAACCTATATGTTAAACCAACTGATAGAAACTTGGTACTGCACCATGACAGTTTCCATCCACTCCCTACACGTAAGGGTCTGCCATACTCCCAGTTACTGCGGGCAAGGAGAATTATCTCCGATCCCCAACAGACGATTGAGACAATGGATCAGATAGTCACTAAATTTGAAGCACGTGGCTACCCACGGACTGACCTCTTGGCGAACAAGTCAAAGGCCTTGAGCCATACGAGAGAATCTTTATTGAGTAGTAAATCCGAATTAAGCTTGTCACAACAGACCCCAAGGATTCCGTGGGTTAGCAGGTATACCACAGCTACCAACACCATGGTCAGACAAGCCAAGAAGCTGTGGCCTATTGTTAATTCTGACCAATCATTACCAGCTTTACTAGGAACTAGGTTACTTCCTAGTTACACTAAGGGGAAAAGTATTGCCGACAGAGTCGTAAAATTGGACATTTTTCCACTAACTAAATCAACGCAATCTCATTTTTTGCGTCCCAAGGTCGGTTGTTACCGATGTTTAGGTTGCTCAACATGCAACACCCTTATGACGGGCTCTACATTCAGTCACCCTCAGACAGGGAAGAAGTTTAAAATTCAACATCGGGTCACATGTACAACCACTCATGTAATATACATGCTCAAGTGTCCCTGTGGACTTGCCTATGTCGTGTCAAAGTCAGAAAAATATCACTATGCACACTGCCATATTTGCACCTCATGCGAGCTCCCGCTGCGCGTGCAAGAGCTCTCCCGTGCGTGCGCATACTCGCCTTCGCGTGCACCCGCAGGCGCACGATATGCGGATTTACGGTAGAGTTTGTATGCGTCTAGCGGGCGACTCAATCGATATATATTTTAACCATATAATGTATTTTGTAGATCATGGTCCCTTTGATAGATTCTGAAAGTTTAGTTAATGTAGCATGTTCATGGACAGAGAGATCCCTCTTTGTTTGATACGAAGGGTCAGACAAGGATTATACAGTGGTGTTTAGTATCCATCGGAAGAGTATTTAATTAGCAATATTCCGGTGTTGGTTTGAAGCGGATTAATCGCTCGTGCGAATAGTTATGGACATAAGAAGTTTATGTCCATTTACTATTATTTGCCCTTACTTATCCATGCGGCGGGAAACCTAGTTTCCCACCCACCTGAGCAGTTGGAAGTAGACACAGCCCACCTGTATGAATCAACCTATGACCTTTTGTTATAATGCGAAGACGAATTCCTGTGTCCAATGAACAATGAGATTGTAGGGACCATTGAATTGTATTGTGTGTGGGGCATAAATAGACAAGCCGATCATATCCAGCTCTCACTCTTCAACGGTTCTCATTGCTGATAATCGGGAGCTGGATATCCAGAGGCGCATGCGATCGTTCCCCTTGTGCGTAAGTTTTCTCCGCAATCATATTGTCTTGTTATTGTGAGCCATATCTCTCTCTCTCTCTCTTCTCTTTCTCTCTCGTTTCTCTTATATAGTTATTGTACTGATATTGTATTTCATGTGTAGTTATCTGGTTAGGTAGTCTATGTTATATTGGTAGCGTATGACTTGTATTGTATTATTCTTTTTGAACGTTCATTCATTTCCTTAAAAGGCGTTAGACCCTTAGACCGGTATTGTGTGTTCATTATATTGCAGTGGGTAATAGGAGCGTCTCTATCGCTCAAACAGCTTTAGTGTAAACCCGCTTACACAGTGTTGCATTCTCATCTTATCATTACACCAAGGTTTACTGTATAATACACTGTTTTATGGTATAGTTATAAAGGTTTAACATTGTGAGTGTCTGCGCCGCTGGTGATCTCCTCGTGGTCCCGAGCGTCCGCTACGCTATAGCGAATCATTACGTTAGTCGGCAGCCAATAGCGTGCCTGCCTGTGATCTCTTGGCCGTGAGCGAACGTGACGCTTGAGCGTCTCGACTACGGCTAAGCGATTGTTACGCAACGTGCGTACCCTTACGGTATTCCATACGTTAATAGCGTACAGTGTTTCTTAGACCTCTTAAAGGGTTTTAAGTAAGATAAATATTTAGCTTTATCAATTGGCGGCTCGTCCGTCCTTCACATATCTTTGCTAGGTAATTCCAGCAGACATTATCCATCAGCAAAGGGCGGGAGATCATATTCTCGCAGTGCTGTCTGGATAAGCGTCTGCTTCGCTTAGTAAAGGGTGCTGAGGGAATCCGGAACCGGAGGTAAGAACAACACGCTAGTGTCTTTTAAAACTGTTTATTTCTGTCTTGCGTACACACGCACGCATATATCTGCATTTCTTTTCATTCGTGTATTTTCATATCACTCTCCTGTTTGCCATTTTATAATTGATAAACGTGCTAAGAGAGATTTGTCGCTATTTCATAGTTAAAGTGTAAAAGTAATACATTAAGGGATAAATTGCAAAGCACGCACGCAGCTCTACCTAAAGATACAAGGAGAGATTGGTGTGGTGCTCGGTAGATGATCAAGGATCATCTACATTGATAAACGTGTTAGTTGTGTTACGGTGGATATCTGCATTGCGTACACGTGTCTCTAACAAAAGGCTGAGACTCGCGCATGCAACCCAAAGGCCGACGCACGCAGCGTATATTACGCAACGGAGTGTCTGGGTACGCCCACGTAACTCAAATCACACGATAAGTGTTATGAGCCACGGCTGTGGCTCATTCCTGTTTTGCAGTTTTGTTCTGTATTTCATGTTATACTTCTGTTTATGTTCCCCGTGGGTGTCATGGGGTGCTCGGAGCTCACCCTTAAGGAGGGGATACTGTTATGAACCACAGGTAGTGGTTCATTCCTATTTTATGTTTATTTAGTTGTCTTGCATGCCAGGATTTCCCATTGCTCTGTTTTGGATTACTCTTGTCTGCTGCCGCTGGTGAGTCTGTGCAATTGCAGCTTGTTCCCATGTGTTCAGCCTCATCTGGCTGCTGATTGCATCTTGTCAGCTTAGTCGTGCAGCAGGCCAGCTGCAAGAGATAATTAATTAGGCCTCTCTGATATATGCTGGCTCACTGCAGTTAGCAGATGCTGATGATATTCCTTGGTTTGCAGTCTGCTTTAAGTTTGAGCTGGTTCCTGTCAGTCCCTGTGTGGATTCCTGTGTCAGTCCCTGTGTTGATTCCTGTGTCAGTCCCTGTGTCTGATCCCGTGTCCTACCCTGAGTTCCAGTGGATTCTGCCTGTCCTCCAGTTCTGAAAGTCGGTGTCGGCAGCTTCCTGTTTGCCTATGTCAGTTGCAGAAAGTATCCAGTCCTGCTCAAGCCGGTTGTTCCTGTCCTCAGTGGTCCTGTACTCGGATATTTGTCATCTATTCCTGGAGTCTGACCGAGCACCTTTAGCATCCTGTGGTGTTCGTGAGTAGCGGCTCAGCCGTGTGTTGCGGCTTGTCCGCTTACTGTTTATTATTTAGTATATTTGTGTCCTGGAGCTTTTGCGGAGGATTCCGCTCCCACAGATCCACTCTGGTATCCAGCGGTGCTGGATAGGAGTAACGGATCAGTGGATCTTTGGTTGTCCTTTTCCCTGGCGGCTAGTCCGCACATACCTTTTGATTTAGTTAGTTAGCTTGTAACCCCTGGCCTGGTTGCCTAGTCAGAGGGCCCCTTGTTATCACCCTGTCTCGGATTTCCCTTTGTCTCCCATTAAGACCTGAGGGGGCATCGGGGTTGGGCAGACATAATCCGCCCTTCGAACGCGGCTGCCATGGGCTCAAGCAACCATAGTCTCGCAGGGGATTTCTGATAACACGGGCGAGACAACGGAGTTAGGGCGCCAGGGGTTACTAGGCTTTCCTGCTCCCACAACCAGCATATCTTCCCAGTACTTTGACCTCAGCCATACGATCTCCTCTGGTCTGGAGTACGGGAATCAGAGTGCTGGAGCGGTACCCGATGCCCAGAGTGCTGGAGCGGTACCCGATGCCCAAAGTGCTGGAGCGGTACCCGATGCCCAGAGTGCTGGAGCGGTACCCGATGCCCAGAGTGCTGGAGCGGTACCCGATGCCCAGAGTGCTGGAGCGGTACCCGATGCCCAGAGTGCTGGAGCGGTACCCGATGCCCAGAGTGCTGGAGCGGTACCCGATGCCCAAGCTTATAGAGGGACATCAAATATTGTAGCTCAGGTTTCCATACCAGAAGGGGTCTCAGAAGCTGTTACCCCAGGTAGGGACTTGAGGAGCGCAACCTCAGAAAGGGTATCTAAAACCATAGTTCTTGAAGGGAACTCGAGAAGCAAAACCCCAGAAGGGATCTTTGAAGTAATATCCCCAAGTGGGGTCTCGAGAGACGCAGCCCCAAAGAAGGGTCTAGAAGTCGCTTCCCCAGGAAAGAACTTAAGAAGCATAGCATTAGTGGAGGATCTGAACGTTATTGCTTCAGCAAAAATCCCGGAAGTCATAGTCCCGGGAGAACTTTCGATTATTATCGACTCAGAGAGGGAGGCCGATGGCCCGATCCCAGTCAGGGAGGCCAACGACCCGGTCCCAGTAAAAGAATCCGAGGTGCTGGCCCCAGCGGGGTTCCCGGAGGCCACTGCCCCAGCGGGGTTCCCGGAGGCCACTGCCCCAGCGGGGTTCCCGGAGGCCACTGCCCCAGCGGGGTTCCCGGAAGTCACTGCCCCGGGTGGGGTTCAGAAAGTCACTGCCCCGGGTGGGGTTCAGAAAGTCACTGCCCCGGGTGGGGTTCAGAAAGTCACTGCCCCGGGTGGGGTTCAGAAAGTCACTGCCCCGGGTGGGGTTCAGAAAGTCACTGCCCCGGGTGGGGTTCAGAAAGTCTCAGCCCCGGGTGGGGTTCAGAGAGTCTCAGCCCCGGGTGGGGTTCAGAGAGTCTCAGCCTCGAGTAAGGTCAATAGTGACCAGGTCCTAGCAAAGCACTCCAGTCAGTCAGATGAGAAGAAAAACAGATCCTGACTCTGATATCTCAACATCCATAATCTTTGATGGGGACTTAGCCCAATTTCTGGCGCTTTACAAACACTATTACATTATTATGTTGTCTAGACCATTTCTGGGCATCACTCCAGAGAACCTTGTGCTCTATCTTATTTATTCTTTTAGAGGAGAGCCTTTTGAGTGGGCGACCAGCCTAATGAAAGCTGAAGATCCCATTCTTCAGGATCCCCCAGCATTCAGTGATGCAATTATTAAAAGATATGGTTCCAAAGAAATTGGTTCAGGTTCCTCTAAGTCACCCGTCTTGTCTGCTGAGAGTCCACAAAATACTGTAAACTCGGCACAGGAGTCTCAGCCCGTTGTTGTGACTGCAGGATGTGCTTTTCTGACTACTTCTTCTAATAATAGTACTTTACCAGAAAGTTCAGCTCCCAAGGGTAAGAGACCTGTCTCTGATTTGAACGCAGCCTTGCTGGGTGGTACCATCAGTTCAGACAATGTTTGGGGAATTACCTTGGTCAGACCTAAAGAGCTTTGTAAAAAGAAGAAGAAGAAAAAGAAATAATTTTTTGACTCTTGCCTTGATAAAAAAAAAAGAAAAAGATTTTTTTTCCCTTGTCTTGTGTCCAGTGGCCACCATCAAGGGGAGGGCACTGTTACAAGCTGTGGTTGCAGCTTGTTTCTGTTTTCGTGTCTGTTAGACCAATGTGTCAGGTTTTTTTTTGTATCCCTTGTTCTGGATAGTCTGAATTTTGGGGTCTTTTGACCCCTCCTCAAGGGGGGGGGTACTGTTATGAGCCACGGCTGTGGCTCATTCCTGTTTTGCAGTTTTGTTCTGTATTTCATGTTATACTTCTGTTTATGTTCCCCGTGGGTGTCATGGGGTGCTCGGAGCTCACCCTTAAGGAGGGGATACTGTTATGAACCACAGGTAGTGGTTCATTCCTATTTTATGTTTATTTAGTTGTCTTGCATGCCAGGATTTCCCATTGCTCTGTTTTGGATTACTCTTGTCTGCTGCCGCTGGTGAGTCTGTGCAATTGCAGCTTGTTCCCATGTGTTCAGCCTCATCTGGCTGCTGATTGCATCTTGTCAGCTTAGTCGTGCAGCAGGCCAGCTGCAAGAGATAATTAATTAGGCCTCTCTGATATATGCTGGCTCACTGCAGTTAGCAGATGCTGATGATATTCCTTGGTTTGCAGTCTGCTTTAAGTTTGAGCTGGTTCCTGTCAGTCCCTGTGTGGATTCCTGTGTCAGTCCCTGTGTTGATTCCTGTGTCAGTCCCTGTGTCTGATCCCGTGTCCTACCCTGAGTTCCAGTGGATTCTGCCTGTCCTCCAGTTCTGAAAGTCGGTGTCGGCAGCTTCCTGTTTGCCTATGTCAGTTGCAGAAAGTATCCAGTCCTGCTCAAGCCGGTTGTTCCTGTCCTCAGTGGTCCTGTACTCGGATATTTGTCATCTATTCCTGGAGTCTGACCGAGCACCTTTAGCATCCTGTGGTGTTCGTGAGTAGGTGGCTCAGCCGTGTGTTGCGGCTTGTCCGCTTACTGTTTATTATTTAGTATATTTGTGTCCTGGAGCTTTTGCGGAGGATTCCGCTCCCACAGATCCACTCTGGTATCCAGCGGTGCTGGATAGGAGTAACGGATCAGTGGATCTTTGGTTGTCCTTTTCCCTGGCGGCTAGTCCGCACATACCTTTTGATTTAGTTAGTTAGCTTGTAACCCCTGGCCTGGTTGCCTAGTCAGAGGGCCCCTTGTTATCACCCTGTCTCGGATTTCCCTTTGTCTCCCATTAAGACCTGAGGGGGCATCGGGGTTGGGCAGACATAATCTGCCCTTCGAACGCGGCTGCCATGGGCTCAAGCAACCATAGTCTCGCAGGGGATTTCTGATAACACGGGCGAGACAACGGAGTTAGGGCGCCAGGGGTTACTAGGCTTTCCTGCTCCCACAACCAGCATATCTTCCCAGTACTTTGACCTCAGCCATACGATCTCCTCTGGTCTGGAGTACGGGAATCATAACAATAAGTGTTATTGTAGCAGGCGAAGAGGTGGCAACGCGATAAATAGCGCAAGTCTATTTCAGTGTCCGAAATTTAAGCTAATAGATCCTTCTACAATTTACAACACATCTGGTCTAAAGGAAAGAAATTTCTGCGCAGAAATAGAAATAGAAACAAAAGTGTACATGTGGTGAGTGAGTGTTTGCATATATAAGTTTTTACAATTTTGGGGATTGAACCACAGAAATCATCGAGTTCTCGTGAAGTACATACGTGTAAGTGACATACATGGTGGCTAGGGAGGCATCCCTTGTTAAACATATAAAGAGCATTAGAGTGTAGCAGACCAGGAGGTCATACTGTAAGCAGACCAGGAGGTCAGACCAGGAGGTCGCATAACAGACCAGGAGGTCCAGGTACAGCAGACAAGGAAGTCCGCTATAGAGTCAAGTAGCCCAACACCAAGAAGGGTTGGGGCGGAACCCATATAGGCCATAAAGCTCAGGCTGAAGGAATTCGCAGCTGCTGAATGTCGATTCCACTGGTCGCTCCGCACATAAGATTAGTTGCTTATGTACTGAACGATTGTACCGCACGTAATTGTGTGCATTAGTTAGTAATCTGACCTAGTACCATTTGTGTACGAAAAGGGTCATAAACGCTATTTGTACATTCTAACGTGATTTGTGTAATTTTTTATTTTTAAAAGGGAAGTTCGCTGGTCACTCAGGAATTATCCAACAACCCCACAGTTACTGGAAAGGGTTAATGCTCTGCGGATCACACTCACATGTTCCAGTAAACAAAGGTTCATAGGGGCCCTGGGTCGAGTACGCCAGCACTATATCAGTGTGGAGGTCGTATTGGTCGGCGTGGGCGAGTAAGTGGGGTACTCGGTAAACCACCACCGTCAACCTATCTTTGAATATTTTGGTTTTTTGTAAGGGTTCGCTGAAGACCCTGATATAAAGGTCAGAGGTAGAGCAAGCAACACCTGCAAATTATGGGGGCCAGTTGTTCAGGAAGGGGGCGATCAACCTCGGTTCGGGTTGATTTAGTGAACCGACCAATCGGGTCGGCAAGGTACGTAATGTGTGAAAAATATGGTTCACACACAGAAGTTTTATGTGATGAATGGGAGAGAATGACTGTACATGACGGGGAGAAGTTCCCAAGAGTAGGCAGCTTTAGCCCAGAAGTGTTACTAAATCTAAGGAGAAGGATATGTCTCATTAAATCAGCAAAGAGACGAATCAAACATTATGATTATTTGCAGTTATGGCAACAGGAGGGTGAAATACAGAGAGGATTGGCTCAGGCGGCGGGATCTAATCCTATCAGGAAACTGGTGGCCACGGCCCCGCCGCCACCATACATATCAGGAGAGAAATTGGTTGCGGAGAATGACGCATCAGGGGGTAACAAACAGGCACTTAGCAACTGTATAAATGTTAAGGATAATGTTAATAAGTTAACTAATGCAAGTATTAACCCGTGCAAGTTGTACCCTGTTTTGAACTTTCCCCAGGAGTGTGATCAAGAAGACGAAGCATCAACAATATCAGCGCTCTCTCTAGCAGCCACCATATCAGAGACAACAGTAGGCACGGCCCAACCCTTAAGATTAGTAATAAAGGCCCCTAGCGGAGGGACAGGTGAGGTCGTATCAACGGGTAAGTACGGCACCTTACACTATGCTGAAACCATTTCACCGCAGGCTGTAGAATCTAATCAGAATGAGGTTATTAAACTTGCTCCCGTTAGGGTAATAGCTGTTCCAAATGGGAAAACGGACACTACAGGAGTCACTCCCATTAGGAACATTGCCATGTATAGCCCATTTTCCCGAATGGAATTAAGAACCATAGTGTCTGAATTCCCTGATCCTAGGAAAGATCTAGTTGCTAACCAGAAATACATCAGAGACCTAGGAAATACTGTAGAGCCAAATAACAAAGACTGGCAGATATTGCTGAGGGCATGTTTACCCTCCAATGTCGACTCAGCTCAATTTTTAGCTGACTGTGGATTGGATCAGGATGTACCCCTTACAGATGTGTACAACAAAGACAATGTAAAAAGAATAAATTTACAGTTAAAGGAGTATTTCCCAGCTGTAGCCAAATGGAATAGAATTTTTTCCATTAAACAAAAAGAGTCAGAAACAGCTGCTGAGTATTTTCACCGGGCACTATTAGAAATGGCAAAATACACTGGCATAGAGGACATTAGGACCAATGCAAATCATCAAGAAGTAGCAGTATCTGTGCTAATGGATGGTTTAAAAGAAGCATTAAAGACAAGGGTACAGACCACGCAACCATGTTGGCGAGGTCTGTCGGTGGCTACTTTGAGAGAGGCTGCTATTGATCACGACCGGAATATCACCAGACACAGGGAGTCACAAGGTGATAAGTTAATGGCCGTAAGTATACAGGCCCTGACCACAAAGCAGCCTTTGTTTAAATCACCAAACCCGGTGGGTAAGTCAAATGTGGTAACATGTTATTTTTGTCATAAACAGGGACACATAGCACGAGACTGTAGAGCGAAAAATTCACAAAGATCATACCAACCCCCTAGACAACGACATGACACACGAAATTGGGATCAGGGTCCACAGAGACGGAGTTATGAGCCACATACAGGGGAAACAAAAAGATATCCCCCAAAAGGAGACTGGCAAACTTCTGGCAGTTCCCATTTAACCCCTTCACAAGTAGTTGCTGCCAGCGGGATCCAGGGAGGTCACCATACCCAATAGGGGTGTGGCCACACCTGTAATCTGCAGCCAGTAAAATTGATTGCAAGTCTTGGAAGTGAACCCGAAATTGCAATAAATGTAGCTGGTAAATCATTAAACTTTCTTGTAGATACGGGGGCGGCCAAATCAGTGATAAATTCGACAGTGGGCATGAGAACCACTGGTAAGACAATTCCAGCCATGGGAGTAACGGGAGTAGTCCAGCACTACCCTGTTAGCAAACCAGCCGAGATTACAATAGGGCCTTTGCACACCAAGCATTCCTTTTTGCTGGCGGCATCGGCACCGACTAATCTCCTGGGAAGAGACTTATTGTGTAAAATGGGGTGCGTCATTTATTGTACTCCTGAAGGTGTATTCTTGGACATACCTGAGAATCACGCTCAGGAAGTGCGAGACATGTTAGACTCCCCATCAAAATTACTGTCACATACCATTATGACAAATAGGAATCCATCCCAGGTAGAAGAAATGACATCCCAGATACCAGAGTCACTTTGGACTAAAGATGGACAGGACACTGGATTAATGGCAAACGTAGCTCCGGTAGTTGTACAAGTAAAAGATGGTAGGATAGCTCCAAAAATCCCACAGTACCCTCTGAAGCCAGAGGTGGAGTTAGGAGTGTATCCCGTAATAGAGCGCTTGCTACAACAGGGCATTCTGGTAAGAACGTCCAGCACTGCCAATAGTCCCATCTTCCCTGTGAAAAAGAGTGGGGGGAGGGGTTACCGGCTAGTGCAGGATCTAAGGGGGATTAACAAAATAGTTGAGAGTCAGCTCCCCGTAGTGCCAAATCCAGCTGTCATCCTTATGCAAATCCCTCCCACTGCGAAATTTTTCACTGTTATTGACCTCTGCTCCGCTTTCTTTTCGGTACCCCTGCATCCTGACAGCCAATATTTGTTTGCATTTACATATAGAGGAGTCCAATACACATGGACTCGATTACCACAAGGTTTTATAGACAGTCCAAGTATATTTTCCCAGGCTTTGCATGATTGTTTACAATCGTTCCAACCAGAGAGTGGATCAGTATTGATACAGTATGTGGATGATTTACTACTGTGTTCTGATTCAGTGGAAGCATCCCTGAAGGATACGAAACAGCTCCTGTTTCATCTTTCAGACACAGGACACAAGGTTTCCAAAGACAAGTTACAATTATGCCAAACTAAAGTAAAATATTTGGGACACTGTCTAACACAAGGACTGAGACACCTGACCGCTGATAGAATTCAAGCAATTAGAGACATGACTCTGCCACAAACCCAGCAACAGATCAGAACGTTTTTAGGAATGTGTGGGTATTGCCGTAACTGGATCCCAGGGTTTTCCATTCTAGCGTTACCTTTGCAGGAGATGGTCTCCTCAAACAAACCTGATCGGATTTCGCATACAGACGAATCCGAGATGGCATTTGAGAGACTTAAACAGTGCCTAACGCAGGCGCCAGCATTAGGTATGCCAGACTATGGGAAACCCTTTGAGCTGTACGGAACAGAAAGTGCTGGTTGCGCGGCAGGCGTCCTAACCCAGAAGCACGGTGATGCCAGCAGGCCGGTAGCATACTACAGCGCTCAGCTAGATACGGTGGCGCGATCCCTCCCCACATGCTTGCGAAGCGTTGCTGCGATAGCATTGCTAGTAACGAAAAGCGAAGATGTAGTGCTAGGTCACAACCTCACAATTCATACACCACATGCAGTGTCAGCCTTGCTAAATTCTGCCCAAACCAGGCACGTCTCATCAGCACGGTTTACAAGATGGGAATTGGCACTAATGGCCCCCGTAAACATCACCATAAGGAGATGCAGTGCATTAAATCCTGCAACATATCTCCCAGGTGTGCCTGGACAGGCACAAAGGGTGGAGGATGAGAGTGGTGGGGAAGGAGGATTTAATACAAAGGATGACACACATGATTGTATGGAATATTTGACCCAAAATTTCACGGCAAGGCCTGACATCAGTGACAACCCACTAGAAGATGTAGACTTTACTTTCTACACTGACGGTAGTTGTCACAGACAGTCAGACTCGGGAGACTTGTGTACTGGATACGCAGTCGTAGATGACCAAGGCACCATAGAAGCAGAACCGCTAGGCCCACCTCACTCAGCCCAGGTTGCTGAACTGGTCGCCCTAACCAGAGCATGTGAATTGGCTAAGGGCAAGTCAGCCAATATCTACACCGACTCTAGATACGCATTCGGGGTAGTCCATGATTTCGGAGCCCTATGGCGCCTCAGAAATTTCATGACGGCAGCTGGTACACCGGTAGCGCATGCAGCCCACATCAAAAGGCTTCTAACAGCGATACAGGAACCCGACAGAGTGGCTGTTATCAAGTGTAAAGCACACACATATAGCCAGGACCCAGTATCACTTGGTAACAGCCGAGCAGATGAAGCTGCTAAGTTAGCAGCCGGTACCCCCAGACAGACAGACACCACACAATTGATGGTATTCAATACCATCAACACACAGAAGTTGTGTGAGATGCAAAATTTGTGTTCCACACAGGAAAAGGCAGTCTGGAAGGCAAAGGGATATGGCCAGGAGTCCTCAGGACTCTGGACGGATGGACAAGGTAAACCAGTGGCCCCCAGAGCATATCTTCCATGTTTAGCTGAGGCAGCACACGGGCTGACTCATCTGGGCAAGGAGGGAATGTGTAAGTTGGTAAGAGCATATTGGTGCGCCCCAGGATTTTCATCCCATGCAGGTAAGAGAGCAATGTCATGCCTTACCTGTTTGAGAAAGAATAGCGGAAAGGCAATACCAACAGAACCATCTCATATCCCACCTACAGGCGGACCTTTTCAGGTAATACAGATTGACTTTATCCAATTACCCCCTTGTCGAAATTTGAAATATGTACTTGTTTGTATAGATGTGTTCTCAAATTGGGTCGAAGCATTTCCTGCGGCCACAAATACCGCTATGTTTACTGCTAAGAAAATTGTGCAGGAATTTGTATGTAGATATGGTATCCCTAGAATAATCGAAAGTGATAGGGGTACCCATTTTACTGGTGATGTCTTTCAAGGAATGTGTAAGTTGATGGGAATTGATAGCAAGCTGCACACTCCATACCGTCCACAGGCGAGTGCGAAGGTGGAAAGAGTGAACAGCACTATTAAAAAAAAACTGAGCAAAGTTATGGCAGAAACAGGATTGACATGGCCAGAAGCTTTACCCATTGTACTATACAGCATCAGAACCACTCCCAGGTCCCCTCTTAATCTGTCTCCCTTTGAAATCTTGTTTGGTCGACAACCGCATGTTATGATTAACCCTCAGGATGATTTGAAGTGTAACAATGAAGTGACTGTAAAATACTTGATTAACATGAGTAAACAGCTAAGGAATCAAAATGATAATTTGAAGTTGGTGATTCCTGATTTACCAGATAGTAATTGTCATGACATTGAACCTGGGGATTATGTAATGATACGGAATTTTCTACGCTCAGGTTGCCTTATTGACAGATGGGAAGGACCATACCAAGTCTTATTGACTAGCACTACAGCATTGAAGGTTGCCGAGAGAGAGACTTGGGTTCATTCGTCCCATTGTAAGAAGGTTGCTGATCCAGAGAGGTCCCGTGATAAGGAACAGACGGTAGAGGAAGTTGTATCACTGGAGTGTCTGTTCCAGGAGGACTGAGGCGGCACCCGAGCATTGAAAAATCATAAGATCGGAAGCAGTTGTCGGTTCCCTGTTCCCTTTTATTGTTTTTCTCCACTTCCCATCCCATCTCCCTCAATTATTTCTTTCCCCCTTCTCATTTTTCTCCATCTCCTCCTCTAAGATGGACTTGCCCCAAGAGACTGTGATCCAGATTTTCCTGTTGACCATGATGTTGACCAGAGCAGTCTGTTCCGGCGAGAGTACCATGGAGGTCGAGAGAGGTTCTGGAATGGGTTCTGATGACAGAGATGGAGGCGTAGTTTTCCAAGAACAACATAATCAACAAGCAAAGGCGAGTATCAGAAAACGATCCGATAACATAGACCATAGAAGGAATTGTGAAGGATTGTTAGCTGAAGAAAACTGTATCTGTAGGCTCTGTGACAATGTAGTTGAGGATGGGTGTATCAAGAAATGTCAGTCCAGTTTTAATATCCACATGGACCGGCATCCATTGAGTGACTATCACTCCTTAGTGGGTAATGTGTTAAATCAGACAGATTGTTGGGTATGCTCTCAAGTACCTCAAGGCCATAGTAAATCAGGCTTAGTACCATTTCCTTTAACGATAGGGGAGGTACTTGAGCTAAGTGGTGGGAGACCGGTGGACAGGAGGTTTAATATCTCCAGTCCCCCTAGTTTGAAGCTCCACCAATATCATGTGGATAAGTCCCTAATATGTTTTAACATTTCCAATCCCCGAAAAGCCGGGAAATTGGGAAGTGTCATGGAGTAACCAAACCATGACCTTTTCATATAGAGCAGATAGAATGCCAACAGATACAGAGCTTATACGCCACATAGCTGGTAGTGGAAAATATTTCCGATATAGGTATACCCTAGGAGGTAGGATTATGAGAGTTGGAGAGGTGTCACCAGGATACTGTGCACATATCGTACAAACTGATACGTGTACTAGACAGATGGGAGAATTAGGGTTAGGAGATTTCACATGGAAGTTGTGTAATATGGTTATGTCCTATTCCGTCCCATATGTTCTCCCCGATGATGCATATTTCATATGCGGGAGGAAGGCGTATAAGTGGCTTGCCCCAAACTCTGAAGGATTGTGTTATATTGGAAAAGTACTGCCTGAGGTAATGACTGTATCACATGCCAAAATGAAAGATATACACCGTGTTGCCCAAGCTCCTTATACTCACACTCATTACGAGCACGTAGTTAAACGGCACCTGATAGAAAGAACAGAGCATCCGGCCTCTGACATGATCCATGAATCCACCGGGATTCAGGTTCTACTCGCGTTAGACATCACTCGCACCGCCAGAGGAGTGTTGAATTATAAATACATATCTGCGCTCGCAAATTTGTTAGACAATATCACAGAAATGTATGATGACACGTTTAGGTATACTGGAAGAGAGCTTCAAGCTTATAAAACAGAACTGGTTCAGCATAGAATGGTTCTTAATTATCTCACAGCAGTAACAGGTGGATATTGTGTCACACTGGCAACGCAGTACGGCGTGAAATGCTGCACATATATAACGAATAGTACCGAGGATCCGGTCGAGGTCATAGACCAAAAGATGGATGACATTCTCCAATTAAAGTGGGAATTTCGCAGGAGACACAATCTCACCCTTGCTGCTGTGGGTAATGAGCTGACTGGTTGGGTGTCATGGTTGAACCCGCGAAATTGGTTCTCTGGTTTAGGAGAATGGGCTCAAGGAGTCATAATGGATGTTGGGAAGTTTCTCCTATGTATCTTAGGTGTTGTCATATCGATTGGCTTGATATTTAGATGCGGTCAGGCTTTAATGAAGTGCAAACGAAGTACTAGGGTGATGAGTCTAAGGAGTGAGGAAATTGTAATTCCAATGGATTTGATTTATGACCCAACGGTAGAGACAATGATGTGATGAAAATGCGATTATACGGTCCGTTTCTTTCACCTGTTTTTCCGTTTTCTCCAAGGTAAAAAGACCCACTTGGACGAGGAATTTGACGACCCTGTATACAGACAACTGATGGATTAAAGAAGAAGTTTTGACAACCTTATACACAGATATTTGATGAACTATGTCATAGACCCCCAGTTTCCCTAGAAATTTTAAATTTACGCTAGCCCAACACTTTTTGTAAGTCTATGGACATTGACAAAGCTTTTGCTCACACCTATTGGCAAAAGCCCAAAGAAGACTGCATTCAACAGACACCGAACAAGACTTCAACCGACAAATGTTCATTAACCTGACATAGAATACCACTGCATTTACCATAATTGTTCTTTATCTTCATTTCCACAACCCTCAGGTAATGACACACATAGTCGATAGGGAATACAGGCACAGATATCAGCAATCACATATTCCCCCATTCATGTATCATCAACTAAAATGTGCTCCCCAATTTTGTTACAACCAAAGCCGAAAAGAGCTCGGTAAAGTTTGGCAGCCCATCCACAGACCCTTAATACGGGATAAGAAGGAATTCAAATGTATACTTCGCAATACCTCGAAGCTTGATTTAAAACACGTACGGCACGATGATACATGACCCCCCAAACATGGATTCATACACACATGCTTCTGCTATCTCACTAGGTCATACCCTTTTCCTACCTTCTCCTCTCCTCCCCTACCCAACCATAGAAATATTTACATATGACATATATTTTTCTCGTTTTGAAATGTTTTAGGAAGTGGCAGTTATTGTTGACTGCCAAAGGGTGGACTGTCAAAGTCAGAAAAATATCACTATGCACACTGCCATATTTGCACCTCATGCGAGCTCCCGCTGCGCGTGCAAGAGCTCTCCCGTGCGTGCGCATACTCGCCTTCGCGTGCACCCGCAGGCGCACGATATGCGGATTTACGGTAGAGTTTGTATGCGTCTAGCGGGCGACTCAATCGATATATATTTTAACCATATAATGTATTTTGTAGATCATGGTCCCTTTGATAGATTCTGAAAGTTTAGTTAATGTAGCATGTTCATGGACAGAGAGATCCCTCTTTGTTTGATACGAAGGGTCAGACAAGGATTATACAGTGGTGTTTAGTATCCATCGGAAGAGTATTTAATTAGCAATATTCCGGTGTTGGTTTGAAGCGGATTAATCGCTCGTGCGAATAGTTATGGACATAAGAAGTTTATGTCCATTTACTATTATTTGCACTTACTTATCCATGCGGCGGGAAACCTAGTTTCCCACCCACCTGAGCAGTTGGAAGTAGACACAGCCCACCTGTATGAATCAACCTATGACCTTTTGTTATAATGCGAAGACGAATTCCTGTGTCCAATGAACAATAAGATTGTAGGGACCATTGAATTGTATTGTGTGTGGGGCATAAATAGACAAGCCGATCATATCCAGCTCTCACTCTTCAACGGTTCTCATTGCTGATAATCGGGAGCTGGATATCCAGAGGCGCATGCGATCGTTCCCCTTGTGCGTAAGTTTTCTCCGCAATCATATTGTCTTGTTATTGTGAGCCATATCTCTCTCTCTCTCTTCTCTTTCTCTCTCGTTTCTCTTATATAGTTATTGTACTGATATTGTATTTCATGTGTAGTTATCTGGTTAGGTAGTCTATGTTATATTGGTAGTGTATGACTTGTATTGTATTATTCTTTTTGAACGTTCATTCATTTCCTTAAAAGGCGTTAGACCCTTAGACCGGTATTGTGTGTTCATTATATTGCAGTGGGTAATAGGAGCGTCTCTATCGCTCAAACAGCTTTAGTGTAAACCCGCTTACACAGTGTTGCATTCTCATCTTATCATTACACCAAGGTTTACTGTATAATACACTGTTTTATGGTATAGTTATAAAGGTTTAACATTGTGAGCATCTGCGCCGCTGGTGATCTCCTCGTGGTCCCGAGCGTCCGCTACGCTATAGCGAATCATTACGTTAGTCGGCAGCCAATAGCGTGCCTGCCTGTGATCTCTTGGCCGTGAGCGAACGTGACGCTTGAGCGTCTCGACTACGGCTAAGCGATTGTTACGCAACGTGCGTACCCTTACGGTATTCCATACGTTAATAGCGTACAGTGTTTCTTAGACCTCTTAAAGGGTTTTAAGTAAGATAAATATTTAGCTTTATCAGTCGGCAAGACACAGAGACAGTTTCGCGAACGCATGGCACTGCATCGCAGTGCCATCAAACAGGCATTAGAGAAGAGGTCTAGTGGCCCGACACTGCATGCTGGCAAGACACACTGTAGCCAGCATGCGTGCCATCATTATAGATCATGTCCCTCTATCCCATTGGGGTGGAGATCGGAACAGGATCCTCCTACAATGGGAGAGTAGGTGGATTTATGTTCTCAACACCCTGTCACCACAGGGTTTGAATGAATCTTTAGGCCTCCAGTGTTTTTTATAAACAGTTAGATTTATTCCTATATATGGCCAATTATCTATTCACCTTTATCCCTTATAGTATCTAGAGATGAGCGCCTGAAATTTTTCGGGTTTTGTGTTTTGGTTTTGGGTTCGGTTCCGCGGCCGTGTTTTGGGTTCGAACGCGTTTTGGCAAAACCTCACCGAATTTTTTTTGTCGGATTCGGGTGTGTTTTGGATTCGGGTGTTTTTTTCAAAAAACACTAAAAAACAGCTTAAATCATAGAATTTGGGGGTCATTTTGATCCCAAAGTATTATTAACCTCAAAAACCATAATTTACACTCATTTTCAGTCTATTCTGAATACCTCACACCTCACAATATTATTTTTAGTCCTAAAATTTGCACCGAGGTCGCTGTGTGAGTAAGATAAGCGACCCTAGTGGCCGACACAAACACCGGGCCCATCTAGGAGTGGCACTGCAGTGTCACGCAGGATGTCCCTTCCAAAAAACCCTCCCCAAACAGCACATGACGCAAAGAAAAAAAGAGGCGCAATGAGGTAGCTGTGTGAGTAAGATTAGCGACCCTAGTGGCCGACACAAACACCGGGCCCATCTAGGAGTGGCACTGCAGTGTCACGCAGGATGGCCCTTCCAAAAAACCCTCCCCAAACAGCACATGACGCAAAGAAAAAAAGAGGCGCAATGAGGTAGCTGTGTGAGTAAGATTAGCGACCCTAGTGGCCGACACAAACACCGGGCCCATCTAGGAGTGGCACTGCAGTGTCACGCAGGATGTCCCTTCCAAAAAACCCTCCCCAAACAGCACATGACGCAAAGAAAAAAAGAGGCGCAATGAGGTAGCTGTGTGAGTAAGATTAGCGACCCTAGTGGCCGACACAAACACCGGGCCCATCTAGGAGTGGCACTGCAGTGTCACGCAGGATGTCCCTTCCAAAAAACCCTCCCCAAACAGCACATGACGCAAAGAAAAAAAGAGGCGCAATGAGGTAGCTGACTGTGTGAGTAAGATTAGCGACCCTAGTGGCCGACACAAACACCGGGCCCATCTAGGAGTGGCACTGCAGTGTCACGCAGGATGTCCCTTCCAAAAAACCCTCCCCAATCAGCACATGATGCAAAGAAAAAGAAAAGAAAAAAGAGGTGCAAGATGGAATTGTCCTTGGGCCCTCCCACCCACCCTTATGTTGTATAAACAAAACAGGACATGCACACTTTAACCAACCCATCATTTCAGTGACAGGGTCTGCCACACGACTGTGACTGATATGACGGGTTGGTTTGGACCCCCCCCCAAAAAAGAAGCAATTAATCTCTCCTTGCACAAACTGGCTCTACAGAGGCAAGATGTCCACCTCATCTTCACCCTCCGATATATCACCGTGTACATCCCCCTCCTCACAGATTATCAATTCGTCCCCACTGGAATCCACCATCTCAGCTCCCTGTGTACTTTGTGGAGGCAATTGCTGCTGGTCAATGTCTCCGCGGAGGAATTGATTATAATTCATTTTAATGAACATCATCTTCTCCACATTTTCTGGATGTAACCTCGTACGCCGATTGCTGACAAGGTGAGCGGCGGCACTAAACACTCTTTCGGAGTACACACTTGTGGGAGGGCAACTTAGGTAGAATAAAGCCAGTTTGTGCAAGGGCCTCCAAATTGCCTCTTTTTCCTACCAGTATAAGTACGGACTGTGTGACGTGCCTACTTGGATGCGGTCACTCATATAATCCTCCACCATTCTATCAATGTTGAGAGAATCATATGCAGTGACAGTAGACGACATGTCCGTAATCGTTGTCAGGTCCTTCAGTCCGGACCAGATGTCAGCATCAGCAGTCGCTCCAGACTGCCCTGCATCACCGCCAGCGGGTGGGCTCGGAATTCTGAGCCTTTTCCTCGCACCCCCAGTTGCGGGAGAATGTGAAGGAGGAGATGTTGACAGGTCGCGTTCCGCTTGACTTGACAATTTTGTCACCAGCAGGTCTTTCAACCCCAGCAGACTTGTGTCTGCCGGAAAGAGAGATCCAAGGTAGGCTTTAAATCTAGGATCGAGCACGGTGGCCAAAATGTAGTGCTCTGATTTCAACAGATTGACCACCCGTGAATCCTTGTTAAGCGAATTAAGGGCTGCATCCACAAGTCCCACATGCCTAGCGGAATCGCTCCCTTTTAGCTCCTTCTTCAATGCCTCCAGCTTCTTCTGCAAAAGCCTGATGAGGGGAATGACCTGACTCAGGCTGGCAGTGTCTGAACTGACTTCACGTGTGGCAAGTTCAAAGGGCATCAGAACCTTGCACAACGTTGAAATCATTCTCCACTGCACTTGAGACAGGTGCATTCCACCTCCTATATCGTGCTCAATTGTATAGGCTTGAATGACCTTTTGCTGCTCCTCCAACCTCTGAAGCATATAGAGGGTTGAATTCCACCTCGTTACCACTTCTTGCTTCAGATGATGGCAGGGCAGGTTCAGTAGTTTTTGGTGGTGCTCCAGTCTTCTGTACGTGGTGCCTGTACGCCGAAAGTGTCCCGCAATTCTTCTGGCCACCGACAGCATCTCTTGCACGCCCCTGTCGTTTTTTAAAAAATTCTGCACCACCAAATTCAAGGTATGTGCAAAACATGGGACGTGCTGGAATTTGCCCATATTTAATGCACACACAATATTGCTGGCGTTGTCCGATGCCACAAATCCACAGGAGAGTCCAATTGGGGTAAGCCATTCCGCGATGATCTTCCTCAGTTGCCGTAAGAGGTTTTCAGCTGTGTGCGTATTCTGGAAAGCGGTGATACAAAGCGTAGCCTGCCTAGGAAAGAGTTGGCGTTTGCGAGATGCTGCTACTGGTGCCGCCGCTGCTGTTCTTGCGGCGGGAGTCCATACATCTACCCAGTGGGCTGTCACAGTCATATAGTCCTGACCCTGCCCTGCTCCACTTGTCCACATGTCCGTGGTTAAGTGGACATTGGGTACAACTGCATTTTTTAGGACACTGGTGAGTCTTTTTCTGACGTCCGTGTACATTCTCGGTATCGCCTGCCTAGAGAAGTGGAACCTAGATGGTATTTGGTAACGGGGGCACACTGCCTCAATAAATTGTCTAGTTCCCTGTGAACTAACGGCGGATACCGGACGCACGTCTAACACCAACATAGTTGTCAAGGCCTCAGTTATCCGCTTTGCAGTAGGATGACTGCTGTGATATTTCATCTTCCTCGCAAAGGACTGTTGAACAGTCAATTGCTTACTGGAAGTAGTACAAGTGGGCTTACGACTTCCCCTCTGGGATGACCATCGACTCCCAGCGGCAACAACAGCAGCGCCAGCAGCAGTAGGCGTTACACGCAAGGATGCATCGGAGGAATCCCAGGCAGGAGAGGACTCGTCAGAATTGCCAGTGACATGGCCTGCAGGACTATTGGCATTCCTGGGGAAGGAGGAAATTGACACTGAGGGAGTTGGTGGGGTGGTTTGCGTGAGCTTGGTTACAAGAGGAAGGGATTTACTGGTCAGTGGACTGCTTCCGCTGTCACCCAAAGTTTTTGAACTTGTCACTGACTTATTATGAATGCGCTGCAGGTGACGTATAAGGGAGGATGTTCCGAGGTGGTTAACGTCCTTACCCCTACTTATTACAGCTTGACAAAGGGAACACACGGCTTGACACCTGTTGTCCGCATTTCTGGTGAAATACCTCCACACCAAAGAGCTGATTTTTTTGGTATTTTCACCTGGCATGTCAACGGCCATATTCCTCCCACGGACAACAGGTGTCTCCCCGGGTGCCTGACTTAAACAAACCACCTCACCATCAGAATCCTCCTGGTCAATTTCCTCCCCAGCGCCAGCAACACCCATATCCTCCTCATCCTGGTGTACTTCAACACTGACATCTTCAATCTGACTATCAGGAACTGGACTGCGGGTGCTCCTTCCAGCACTTGCAGGGGGCGTGCAAATGGTGGAAGGCGCATGCTCTTCACGTCCAGTGTTGGGAAGGTCAGGCATCGCAACCGACACAATTGGACTCTCCTTGTGGATTTGGGATTTCGAAGAATGCACAGTTCTTTGCTGTGCTGCTTTTGCCAGCTTGAGTCTTTTCATTTTTCTAGCGAGAGGCTGAGTGCTTCCATCCTCATGTGAAGCTGAACCACTAGCCATGAACATAGGCCAGGGCCTCAGCCGTTCCTTGCCACTCCGTGTGGTAAATGGCATATTGGCAAGTTTACGCTTCTCCTCCGACAATTTTATTTTAGGTTTTGGAGTCCTTTTTTTTCTGATATTTGGTGTTTTGGATTTGACATGCTCTGTACTATGACATTGGGCATCGGCCTTGGCAGACGACGTTGCTGGCATTTCATCGTCTCGGCCATGACTAGTGGCAGCAGCTTCAGCACGAGGTGGAAGTGGATCTTGATCTTTCCCTAATTTTGGAACCTCAACATTTTTGTTCTCCATATTTTAATAGGCACAACTAAAAGGCACCTCAGGTAAACAATGGAGATGGATACTAGTATACAATTATGGACTGCCTGCCGACTGCAGACACAGAGGTAGCCACAGCCGTGAACTACCGTACTGTACTGTGTCTGCAGCTAATATAGACTGGTTGATAAAGAGAAGATGTCTATGTAACTATGTATGTATAAAGAAGACTGAAAAAAATCCACGGTTAGGTGGTATACAATTATGGACGGACTGCCTGCCGAGTGCAGACACAGAGGTAGCCACAGCCGTGAACTACCGTACTGTACTGTGTCTGCAGCTAATATAGACTGGTTGATAAAGAGAAGATGTCTATGTAACTATGTATGTATAAAGAAGAATGAAAAAAAACCACGGTTAGGTGGTATACAATTATGGACGGACTGCCTGCCGAGTGCAGACACAGAGGTAGCCACAGCCGTGAACTACCGTACTGTACTGTGTCTGCAGCTAATATAGACTGGTTGATAAAGAGAAGATGTCTATGTAACTATGTATGTATAAAGAAGAATGAAAAAAATCCACGGTTAGGTGGTATTACAATTATGGACGGACTGCCTGCCGAGTGCAGAGACACAGAGGTAGCCACAGCCGTGAACTACCGTACTGTGTCTGCTGCGACTGGATGATAAATGATATAAAAAATATATATATCACTACTGCAGCCGGACAGGTATATATTATATATTATATAATGACGGACCTGCTGGACACTGTCTGTCAGCAGAATGAGTTTTATTTTTATAGAATAAAAAAAAACAAAACACACAAGTGAAGTCACACGACGAGTGTTTAACTTTTTCAGGCAATCACAATATAAGTATACTACTAACTATACTGGTGGTCAGTGTGGTCAGGTCACTGGTCAGTCACACTGGCAGTGGCACTCCTGCAGCAAAAGTGTGCACTGTTTAATTTTAATATAATATGTACTCCTGGCTCCTGCTATAACCTATAACTGGCACTGCAGTAGTGCTCCCCAGTCTCCCCCACAATTATAAGCTGTGTGAGCTGAGCAGTCAGACAGATATATAATATATATAGATGATGCAGCACACTGGCCTGAGCCTGAGCAGTGCACACAGATATGGTATGTGACTGACTGAGTCACTGTGTGTATCGCTTTTTTCAGGCAGAGAACGGATATATTAAATAAACTGCACTGTGTGTCTGGTGGTCACTCACTATATAATATATTATGTACTCCTGGCTCCTGCTATAACCTATAACTGGCACTGCAGTAGTGCTCCCCAGTCTCCCCCACAATTATAAGCTGTGTGAGCTGAGCAGTCAGACAGATATATATAATATTATATATAGATAATAGATGATGCAGCACACTGGCCTGAGCCTGAGCAGTGCACACAGATATGGTATGTGACTGACTGAGTCACTGTGTGTATCGCTTTTTTCAGGCAGAGAACGGATATATTAAATAAACTGCACTGTGTGTCTGGTGGTCACTCACTATATAATATATTATGTACTCCTGGCTCCTGCTATAACCTATAACTGGCACTGCAGTAGTGCTCCCCAGTCTCCCCCACAATTATAAGCTGTGTGAGCTGAGCAGTCAGACAGATATATATAATATTATATATAGATAATAGATGATGCAGCACACTGGCCTGAGCCTGAGCAGTGCACACAGATATGGTATGTGACTGACTGAGTCACTGTGTGTATCGCTTTTTTCAGGCAGAGTACGGATATATTAAATAAACTGCACTGTGTGTCTGGTGGTCACTCACTATATAATATATTATGTACTCCTGGCTCCTGCTATAACCTATAACTGGCACTGCAGTAGTGCTCCCCAGTCTCCCCCACAATTATAAGCTGTGTGAGCTGAGCAGTCAGACAGATATATATAATATTATATATAGATAATAGATGATGCAGCACACTGGCCTGAGCCTGAGCAGTGCACACAGATATGGTATGTGACTGAGTCACTGTGTGCTGTGTATCGCTTTTTTCAGGCAGAGAACGGATTATAAAGTAAACTGCACTGTCCTCACTAGTAAACTCTCTCCACTCAGTCTCTACACTTCTACAGTAACAGTACTCCTCCTAGTCAGCTCCAGTAAATCTCTCTCAGTCTCTTATAATCTAAATGGAGAGGACGCCAGCCACGTCCTCTCCCTATCAATCTCAATGCACGTGTGAAAATGGCGGCGACGCGCGGCTCCTTATATAGAATCCGAGTCTCGCGATAGAATCCGAGCCTCGCGAGAATCCGACAGCGTCATGATGACGTTCGGGCGCGCTCGGGTTAACCGAGCAAGGCGGGAAGATCCGAGTCGCTCGGACCCGTGAAAAAAAACATGAAGTTCTGGCGGGTTCGGATTCAGAGAAACCGAACCCGCTCATCTCTAATAGTATCCACATTATTTAATAATTGATTGCTTTAATTCAGTCTATGAAGTTCTATTTAAGGGAATTAGGTAGATATATATACTAATTAATTCGGTTGATGCTGTCTGAGGATGATCCTGCTGGTGATTGACTATAGAGCCTGTGTTTTCATGTGTTTTTAGCTATTTATGTATGTCTATTTTGCTGGGTTCTTTCTTTTTAACGTTTTTGTTATGTATTACTTAATGTTGTTGTTTATGTTATAGGGGTTGCCCAGCAACAGTGACATACAGCATGGTGATTGGCTCCCTGCCCGGCGTTTCCGACGGAGGTCAGAGCCCTGTGAGCAGTGTACATCGCGGCGGAAGAGTCATTGAAGACGTCGTTGGTTAGGGGTTGCCTAGTAACGGGAGCTTCATTCCCGCGATTGGTTCCCCGCTCGACGCAGCAATTGTACGTCAGTACCCTGCGACTGGGACACCTCGCAGCTGGACGTGACCTCACCATCGGCGCCTGGACAGGTGAGTTGAATCCCCGCAATGAGTGTCTATTTGGGAGGGTATATATTGTGTGTTTGTACGATTTCATTTGTGTATGATTTGTCCCTGAAGACGGGGCCTAGTCCCCGAAACGGCGTAGGACCGTATTAAAGACTTTTTATCCTGATACTCCGTCTGCAGAGTGCCGCTGATTCCTGCTTTACCCTATATATATATATATATATATATATATATATATATATAATTATTATCTTTTATTTATATGGCGCCACAAGGGATCCGTGGCGCCCATTGCAGAATACGTAAACAAATTAGCAAAGCAAGAAAAAAAAATAAACACTTACAGTTTGAGACAATATAGGACAAGTACAAGGTATATACTGAAAATCAGGGGTTAGGTGCCATTAAAGGGAGTATTTGGTATAAGATAGTGTAAGTAAGAGAAGGAAAGGCACATGAGGGGAAAAGGCCCTACTCTTGCGAGCTTACAATCTAAAAGGTAAAGGGCTAACAGGCCGGGGTGACACAGATGGGGTAGATAGTGAGCAAGGACAAGAGTGCTAGGACGATAGTTGGCTGGGTATACACGTGTGCTAGGGCGATAGTTGGCTGGGTATACACGTGTGTGTATATATATATATTATATATATACACACACACACACACACACACACACACACACACACACACACACACACACATCTTATAAGCTCTATACCACTGGTTAAAGTCAACATTGACACATAACTGCGGTCTGCCCTAAACCTTTCTTCTTCAAAGTCCACCAACAAATAATATCTTCCAAGAAAACACTTTAATGGAAAATCATACTTGCAAGGGTTTCACCTGCATGATATGAAAGGAAGCTTTAGAAAACTATAGTTAAACAAGACTGGTCCTGCTTGTAGAACATGAAGGGGTTTGAACAGATAATTAAAAGGAAGGGATAAGAACAGTGGAAACATTATCTAGATAGATAAAAGGCAGTTGCTCTAGGATGGACTGAAAGTGTTAGTCAGCGCATAACAACCAAATGAAATAAAACTTTAAAAAGAAATCATGGAAATATTACCTACTTCAAAAAAACAATTGAATACCTCAGTGAAAACGTGTTACTGCATAGTATGTGCAATAAGAATGCCAAAACTCAAGTAAAGGCAGAATAGAACAGAGAAAAATGAGAGACTGGTTGAAATCCCAGTTTAGTTCTTTATGTAGGTAGCAGTAACATTTACCTAGTCATAAGTTATACCATCCCAACTTCAATTAAATGAGAGATTCTTTGATGATCGCTCTGCATGTAAGCAATGGATAAGTAAAGAGCAGGACCTACTGCTCCGATTGAGAAAAGTAAACATAAAATGTTAGGATTTTTTTGAACATGAAAATCAAATAGAGCCCCAGGAATTACCACTTTGGCTAGAAAACACTTATCTAGATTACACAGACACCAGGTCCAGTGGCGTATCTATAATGGGAGCAACGTGTGTGGTTCACATGGGCCCCTGGGGGCAAACACTGCACACCCTGCACCCATTTCTTGAATACTTACCCCTTCGGAGTCCCGCACTGGTGGCAGCAGCACTGCACAGATCACCAGGAAAAGGCGGGGTGACATTTTCCTGGCATTTTGCGCATGCACAGTAAGACTATCACCAAGAAAACGGTTACCGCGCCATCTCCCCAAAGACCTGCGCATGCGTACTAGACTAGGGTCTCCTAGTGCTGACAGTCACTGCTTTTTTGGCTATACTAGAGGAGAGTGCCCGAATGGAGACTTCACACGGGCTCCATACTCCCTTAATATACCCCTGTCTAGGTCTGAGTACTTGAGCACCCCCATTCTTTGTGCTGCCACTATTCACATCTTTGCAATCCATTTCTCAGTGTAACATGGAGGGAACACTCCTAATCATTTAGAAAATTTGGCTCTGATGCTGCTTTATATTATATTGTGATCTACAAATTGCCAGCAGCTACTATAATTGTTTGGTAGTGATTTTAGTTGCCCTCCCCAAAGTAAAAACTACACACAACTTTCATCTTCATCTTAATGAGGATGCTACTGAGTTGTAATTGGCGTCTTTTGGTTTTTAATCATTTTACAAACGTGTTGATTCTATTTTCTAAAGCGTAACTGTGTGTATATTTTTCATGGGGACTTATCACAATAGCAACTGTCGAAGTCAAAAAAATATTACATAAAAAGAACATACAAACTACACACATTATGAGTCGCTATACTTGCAAAGACGCACAGCGAGCACAGCAAAATATGGTAACACACGCATTTACACGGACATGCCACAGAGATGGATTCGACACTTATTTCATACAGTACATAATTATAATAATATCAAGCGCCAGACATCATATTGATTTAACATTATATAATGAAGTAATGTCATGTATGTGTATTATTTGAACGAAGCAAGATAAACCTGTCATATTTACTATTAAAGCAACCAGATTAATGTGTAGATTCATTTGATACTTGTTATTAAGTTGTAGGACATTGCAACAAATAGTTATGATTAAATGTATGAAAGGTAAAATCACTTTTATTAGAACAATAGATATTCCAAATAGGTAGTGGACAGGAAACTCAGGCCAGCCCCTTTGGATGTCTTCAAGGCTGAACCTGTGGAGCATATACAAATAGACTAGTGACTCATCATGAATGAGAAAGTCCCCACCCCAAAAAACTAGATAACACATTGCTGATCACACAGGAGGCAGTTGCTGTTTTTGTCCCAGACGATGATGGAGTGCCTGCATGATTTTACAGAGAGAGAGAGAGAGAGTGATATGAAGAGACGAATTTATATGAGAAAGATAATGGTATTGTATGCTGGCCTGTAGCTGTAACTGTATGTATTAACTGCTTACTGTATAACTTGTAATCATGTAATTATGTGTATACTGTACATTGTAATATATTGAATCCATATCCTTTTAATAACAAATATATACATCAATGAGCTTTGGGACTCAGATAATGTGTGGGTGTATTGTTTTCTCTTATGGGATGCAGTGTTTTGCTATGTATAGCGCACATTCATGACACATGGTAATAAGTGGTGCAGGTGTTTACAATATATATTAGAGCTGGCATTTTAAATATTTTTAAGGAAACAATTTGGCATTCACAGATGGGGGCTGGTCCGCGATATCATGGTCTTAATGATGCACTGTACATTATAAACGTGATGCTGTGGTCGATCAGCTTGTGGTGAATGCATCATAAAGCTGAGAAAATCATATCCGTGTGTATTGTTGTGATATCAGTAAGCCAATTATATGAAATTTCAAGGGACAATGCGTTTCTCATAATATTTAAAATGCTAAAATGTATTTTTATTGTTGCAAAACAAAGTTCAAATAAGTCATATTGTGTTTGATTCAGATTGGATTGTTTATCTGTTAAGTAGGTTTAAAAGTACATTTAAAAGT
Organism: Pseudophryne corroboree; assembly: GCF_028390025.1. Classification (NCBI taxonomy): domain Eukaryota; kingdom Metazoa; phylum Chordata; class Amphibia; order Anura; family Myobatrachidae; genus Pseudophryne; species Pseudophryne corroboree. Next base: position 625,596,784 of record NC_086444.1, on the reverse strand, counting down.
TGCTGCATAGCCTTGATATAGTTTTTTTTTAACTTAGGCCTAAAGTAACTTCTGGTGCTTGTATAATGTGTGATTTCTTTGTGACAAAGGAAGCCGCATGGTCTGTCCTCCATTTTGGACTAACCACATGGCCTGTTCACCATTTTGTGTAAACCTCATGGATGTGGAAGGGGGAGGAGCAGTGGCCATTTTAGGAAGGTCATTTTCTAAATAGTTGATTTTCGGTCTGCTCAGAACAATCAGTTTCCTTGGTCACATCAAGCACCATTTATGAATTACCAATGCATTTATTTAACCCATGCCATAGTCAATTACAAATAGTTTCAATTGGGCCTAGTGAGAGTAAATGGTGAGATAAATGCTTGGCGTGGTGTAAGAAATTGCACACAAAAAAAAGAAAAGAAAAAAATACTTTTTTCTTCTTCTTCTTTCCCAGGATTTAGTTAACTCTCTGTTTGCTATAGGATAGCCATTGAAATGCAAATTAACCTGTGTAACTGCTTTTTCTTAGCAGTGAAAAGCAAATAGCTTTGGTATGCAAATTAGAAGCACTGAATGGGTAAATGAGTCACATAGAAGGCTAGTGAACGATACATATATATCATATTATTATAATTATGTGTATATATTTATATCAGTGTATGTTCTGCAAGATAGCTATCCAATCTGAATCATATCATTTAAAGTATAGATTATTGCAGTCATTATAGATCTGTGTGAAATCGGATACATTTGTTGCTATATAGGTAAATTTGAAATAACAGTATTTTAAGGAAGTAAGTGTGTCACACACCAGAGGCGGCGTTCGCCGCGCTTAGCCCTGCGTGTTTGCTGGTCGGTGTTGCGGCCTCTGCCTTCGGTGGGCCACGGGCTCCGGCGTCTGGTTGGCGCGGCTACCGGCAGTTCTCCGAGGCATAGGCGCCGCCATGACACCCGGCATCACATGGACGGGGGGCAGGTGATGTCATCAGACTGCTCTGCCAATCCAGCGCTGGCGGGAGATTCAAAGTCAGACGCCAGACAGAGCTTCAGTGCCTGAGTATCGTCTTCCCTGACGTAGATGCCAGTGCTCCTGTTCCCGGCAAGGATTCCTGCAGTCGTACCCCAGTGCCCTCGGCATTTCCAGCTGCCAGTTCACTGTTCCAGCTTCGGTGTATTCAGCGGCCGGTAACCTTCCTGTGTTCCAGTCATCCGTGCTTCTAGGAATCAGCGTCTCAAGTCTCCGTTCACAAGTTCCATAGTCCAACAGCGTCTCAAACCCCTGCACTTCAATTCCTCACTTCATCAGCGTCTCAGTCTCCGTTCTCAAGTTCTACAGATCCACAGCGTCAGAAACCCCTGCACTTCAATTCCTCACTTCATCAGTGTCTCAGTCTCCGTTCACAAGTTCTACAGATCCACAGTGTCTAAAACCCCTTCATTTCAAATCCTCACGTCATCAGCGTCTTAGTCTCCGTTCACAAGTTCTACAGATCCACAGTGTCTAAAACCCCTGCACTCAAATCCTCACATCATCAGCGTCTCAGTCACCATTCACAAGTTCTACAAACTCAAAGCGTCTGAAACCCCTGCACTTCAGTTTCTCACATCATCAGCGTCTCTGTCACCATTCACAAGTTCTTCAACCATCTACATTAATAATCATCATTCATAAGGTCCACAGGTTATCAGTGACTTTCAACATCACCCACAGTTTCATCAATTACCAGCATTCTCATCACTGCTCACTTAACCCTCCAGTGGGTCTGGACTTTTCCTTCATTTATTCCGTTGGCATTTGACTTTAAGTTGTTTTCTTTTGCAATAAAGCTCTTTCTTATTTCATCGAACTCCACTGTCAGCGTCCTGTATGAGGAGATCCTATATCAGGCCCTCCCTTCTCCAACTCAGTTGTGGTTCCTCTTCCCAACCATCGTAAGAATCCCCGAGTTCACAACACCCTCAGTCTAGGCCAGTGACAAAGTGTAAAGACACAAACGCAGGTCTGCATAAAAGTTTATACAGAACAAGTTGTGTCTAGTGGGCAATAGTAATTAGTATTGTTCACATTTATAGAGCTGTGTGATTTGTTTTATTGCGGACACAGGGTTTTGTACACGTGTCTCGGACAAAGTACAGGACTGCGCATGCAGCGTAAAAGATACGCACGGTCGCGTGTTTACACAAAGTGCGTAAGAGTGCAGGCGCTAAGTACAAATTACACAATGGTGTCGTTTAGTTCAAAGGTGGGACAGTAGCCAGGCTACAATAGCACAAAACTACCCGGTTTCTAAAACAGATTAGTATAAAACTTTTGTTTAAACTGTATTGCCTCTGGGGGTAAAGCTGCCAATCTGAATGAATTAAAATTTTCTGTACAGAAAAACAAAGTGTATTTGAGTGAGTGAACGAACGTAGGAGTGAGTGGATTCGAACCCCGGAATTCGGGATCCCGTCGTTCGGTACACCAAGTGAGTGGAGGCTTGGTGGCGTGAGGCGGCTGACTCACGTTAGTATAGGATTTGAAATACGTAAGTCGTGAGGAGTCTTGCACAGGAGCATGGTAGGGAATTGTAAATTGTGGACTGTGTGACCCATGTAGTTTTTTTAATATGCTCCGGCTGAGGTTTCGCAGCTTGTGATTCGATTCCAGTGGTCGTACGGTGGATAGGTAACAAGTACCTATATGCTGTGCGATTGGACCGTGCGTTTGTGGGTGCGATATATAGCGCAACTTGATACCCCTTTTACGAGCTTTTGCGTAAAATCGCGGTATCATTAGCACTGTATACGGCATACGCAAGCGTGATTTGTGTATAAAAAGTGCATAGGGAGTTTTCGCTGGTCTCTCTCAGGAAAATCTCCAACGACAGATACTTTATTGGAAAGGGTAAGTTATTCCTAAAAACTTCCAGTAAATATAGGTCAATAGGGGCCCTAAGTTGGGTACATTGCCTTCACTATCAACAGTGTATGGTAGTACTGGCCAACATGGGCAAAAGTGGGTGAAAGCGCTCTGAGAACTTTCACCGTCACCTTATATTGAGTATTTTGGTGTTTGTGGGAAAAGGCCCACAATTATGGGAGACCGTTGCTCAACTAAGGGACGTTTAGCCAGGGTTCAGGCTGAAAAGCCGCAGCCCAAGGGGTCAGCGAGGTTTACTATGTGTGGGAAATATGGTCCACACGCTGAAGTTTATTGTGACGAATGGGTATGTATGATTGACAAAGATAGGGTACCATTCCCTAAGGTGGGCAGCTTTGAACCAGAGGTATTGCAGAACTTAAGGATAAGAATATGTCTGATAAAATCCAGAAAACAAAGGGTCAGACATACAAATTGTTTAAACCTGTGGCAGCAAGAGGGGTTGGTGAGTTTGATCCTAAGGTATTGCAGGTGGTATGTCTAACCAAAGTCATATAAGACAAGAATGGAAATATAAGAACTGTTTGAACTTGTAGCAACAATAAACAAGTAGGAAGAAAAAAAAAAAGAATGCAAGTACACCGCCATATGTAGATGTGGAAGCAGTTACGGCCAGCATACAAACTATAGAAAATAATAAAAATATGAAAAATATGACTGTAACCTATATATGTACTAATGAATGTTGAAGTTTTATTTAGGAGGAGAAGGTGACCTGATTGTTTTCAGCCATTTCTCATGCACCCAGAGGAGTATCCAACCGGTAAAAGAAGAGCAGTAGCCTGTGGGGGAAGTGGCTGAGACCAGTGGAACAGGTAAGTATGGTATCATTCGTGTACATATATAGTAAAAAAAAAAAAAAAAATCAAGAAAGTAACGTCAGAAATGGAGAAAAACCTGTCCGCACATTAGTATTTGCCAGTAGGAAAGCGGACAGAGACAAGGTAACACCCGGGTATTTCTTTCAGTTACCATATAAGAAGTATTCATTCCTAGTAATGCCCCTAGTCAAGATGAGCTCGGAAATGTTTGTTGGACCATGTACAGACCCTTAATACTGGATCAGAAGGATTGAATTAATGACCTAGAAGCTTGTTAAACTTTTTTTTTTTTTGTCTTTTGCAGTAATAGAAAACTCTCCATCTGGATAAGATCACTGGTAAACACTAATTCGGCAAATGGGAGGTGGCTGCCTCTGTGCAAATGGACGGGCTCAATAAGGCATTGAGTGTCAGGGTGCAGACTTCTTTGCAAAATTGGAAAGGGGTCACAGTAGCTAATCTTAGATAGTGTGCTATTGAACATCACAAGAATAGTGCTAGGCGCAGAGAACAACAGGTGGAGAGGTTGAGGACGGTAAGTATACTGGCACATACAGGAAAGACCCATCAGTCCAAACCCCAGATCCATAATGGTCAATAACATGTTACAGTTGTAGGAAGGAAGGGCATTTTTCCAGAGATTGTAGGAGTAGTAGGACACATAGTCAATATAGACCCCCTTGACAGAAAACACAAGCCACATTATTAAACACATAGACGGGACCAAGGGACATATAGTAAGGAATCATAAGCCATATAGAAAACACAGATTCGGCTAATGGGAAGGACAAAATAAATGCAACATTACCCTTTGACAAAACTTGCTGGTGTTAAGACTTCTTTTTCCTAGCAGAAATGGCCCCTGAATAACTTAATTTTGTTAGATATGATATACATATACTGTGCTCCCGCTCAGGAAGTACAAAGTATGTTAGACACCCACGAAGACTAATGCCGCATTCTACTGTTCTAGATGCATGTCCATCACAGGTAGAGGAAATTATCTCACAGATACAGGGTTCCCTATGAACTTAGGATGGACAGGACACTAGATTGATGGCTGGGATAGTCACAATAGCGATACGATAAACACAGAAATTTTTTAAGGGGAGTAGACCAAGTAGAGAATCACTTCCCCATAGTGCCCAATCCAGTTGTCAAATTTTTATAAAATCTTCACCTCTACAAACTCATCTGTCACCAACCTCTATTCTGTTTCTCTACAGTTTCCTCTTCATCTTTTGCGTTCACACAGGGTGGTACAATACATGGACCCAATTACAGTTCAAACTCCACATGCCTAGGTCCTTCAGAGTTCTGCCCAAACCCAGTATATCTCAACAGCACGATAACACCAGTATTACTGCAGTGTGCCTTGTCATGCACAAAGGGTGGAGAATGGGAATACTGATGAAGGGAAATTTTGTATAGACACTGATATGCCTGTTGGTGAATGGCAAACCTGACATTTTCTTTTTCATTTTCTTCTTCTTTCTCTCCTCTAGAGATGTTTTTTTTTTTTTTAGTTATGCTCATGGTACTCTACATTGCAAACACACGATAGTAAATTACAATGAAAAATTTGTGTTCCCTACAGGAAAAGGCAGTCTGGAGGACAAAGGGGTATGGCCAGGAGTCCTCAGGACTGTGGACAGGTGGACACGGTAAGCCAGTAAGCCAAGTCTAGCTGAGGTGGCACACGGTCTTACTCATCCAGGCAAAGAGGGTATGTGCAGGCTGATGAGAGCCTACTGGTGTGCGCCAGGATTCTATTCTCATGCAGGTAAGAGAGCAATGACCTGTCTTGCTTGCTTGAGGAAGAATATTGCTAAAGCAATACCAACAGAGCCATCCCATATCCCTCCTGCAGACGGATCTTTTCAGGAAATACAAATCGACTTTGTACAGTTAACACCCTTTAGGAATTATTGTTATGTATTGGTGTGCACTGATGTTTTCTCAAACTGGGTAGAGGCATTTCCTGCCGCCACGGATGCTGCTGTGTTTACTGCAAAGAAAAATTGTGCAGAAATTTGTGTGTAGATAATGGTACCCCTAGAAGTAGGAGCAAAGCTTGAAATTGTACTATTGTGATCATAGATACTGCCACTAGTATTATGTAGCATCGGAACCACTCCCAGATCTTCACTCAACGAATCACCCTCTTCGAAATTTGTTTTTGTTTTGGTATTTGTGTCTCTTTTTTGGGTTGTTTTTGGAAGACAACCTCATGTCATGATTGATCCGCACAATGATCAGAAATACACCAATGAGGTGACAGTACAGTACCTTATTGAGATGAGCCAGCATTTGAGAACTTGACAAAAGAACTTGAAACTGTTGATTGCTGGTATGCAAAATACTAACTGTCTTGATTGTGAACCAAGAGACTGTGTGATTGTTCTTACGCTCAGGTTGCCTAATAGACAGGTGGGAAGGACCATACCAAGTTTTGTTGACAGCACTATCCCAGTGAAAGTAGCCGAGAGAGAGACTTGGGTCCACGATTCCCATTGCAGGAAAGTCGGTAGTCCGGAAGGAACTCGTAAATGGAGTGAGATCGCAAAAGTATCACCAGAGACTCTGTTCCGTGAAGACTGAGAGGCGGCACTGTTGAACACTACCTGAGCGTACTAAAGGATTGCAGAAAGACCAGTCATTGTAATTGATTTGTTATGAACAAGAGTTGTTTTGTTCTATTTCTCTTTTCTCTCTTTCCCGCTGACAAACATTTTTTTTCAGGATATTCTATTTTTGCGAGGTTTTTTATGAGGAGTCGAGTGTGGGACTGGGACTGGTTCTGGAGGGAGGAGTGACTTCCTTATAGGATCCCAGGATTAGCTGATCAGTTTGTTAAAGTCAGAGAAAAATCAAAGGTCTAGCAGTTATGGAGTTCGGAGGTAATCAGGGACAATCAGACAATGGCTATTCACACATTGCAGATAAAGAGCTCATTAATATATGTGGAAGAAAGGTTTATGAGTGGCTGTCCCCGAACTCCGAAGGTTTATGTTATTTAGGAAAGACACTACTTATAACCCTTGTTCAATTATTAAACAGACCTAGCATACGTTCCAGAAATGGAAACAATGGGGTATATTTACTAACATTCGTAATTCTCCCGATTTGGTGGGAGAATAATCACGAATGACATCGAAAGTGTAAAACTGCAACTTTTTGAATTTATTACGACTAATTTACTAAGCTGTCGTATTCTGCATTTTCTTTTGTTCCGATGTCGATGTCATTCGTGTTTATTTTTAGTTTTTTACGGCAGTGATTAGCAAAACACTGCCGACTTTTTCTAAATGAATCTCGGCCGGATCTGTGTGATCCGTGCTGGGGTTCATTTTTTTTTCTTCTTATAAATAAGCACTGTAAAACTGTAAAATAAATGGCGTGGGGTCCCCCCTCCTAAGCATAACCAGCCTCGGGCTCTTTGAGCCGATCCTGGTTGCAGAAATATGGGGAAAAAAATGACAGGGGTTCCCCCATATTTAAGCAACCAGCATCGGGCTCTGCGCCTGGTCCTGGTTCCAAAAATACGGGGGACAAAAAGCGTAGGGGTCCCCCGTATTTTTAAAACCAGCACCGGGCTCCACTAGCTGGACAGATAATGCCACAGCCGGGGGTCACTTTTATATAGTGCCCTGCGGCCGTGGCATCAAATATCCAACTAGTCACCCCTGACCGGGGTACCCTGGGGGAGTGGGGACCCCTTCAATCAAGGGCCCCCCCCCCCCAGCCACCCAAGGGCCAGGGGTGAAGCCCGAGGCTGTCCCCCCCATCCAATGGGCTGCGGATGGGGGGCTGATAGCCTTTTTGTAAAAGTGTAAGATATTGTTTTTAGTAGCAGTACTACAAGGCCCAGCAAGCCTCCCCCGCATGCTGGTACTTGGAGAACCACAAGTACCAGCATGCGGCGGAAAAACAGGCCCGCTGGTACCTGTAGTACTACTACTAAAAAAATACCCAAAAAAAGACAATACACACACACCTTGAAAGTAAAGTTTTATTACATCCATCCACACAAACATACATACATACTTACCTTATGTTCACACGCAGGTCGGTCCTCTTGTCCAGTAGAATCCATGGGGTACCTGTTGAATAAATTATACTCACCAGATCCAGGGTACCAGGCTCCTCGGATAATCCTTTTGTAATCCACGTACTTGATTAAAAAAATAAAACGGAGACCCGAGCCACGCACTGAAAGGGGCCCCATGTTTTCACATGGGTCCCCTTTCCCCCGAATGCCAGAAACCCACTCTGACTTCTGTCTAAGTGGGTTTCTTCAGCCAATCAGGGAGCGCCACGTTGTGGCACCCTCCTGATCGGCTGTGTGCTCCTGTACTGACTGACAGGCGGCACACGGCAGTGTTACAATGTAGCGCCTATGCGCTCCATTGTAACCAATGGTGGGAACTTTCAGGTCAGCGGTGAGGTCACTTTCGGTCAACCGCTGACCTGAAAGTTCCCACCATTGGTTACAATGGAGCGCATAGGCGCTACATTGTAACACTGCCGTGTGCCGCCTGTCAGACAGTACAGGAGCACACAGCCGATCAGGAGGGTGCTACAACGTGGCGCTCCCTGATTGGCTGAAGAAACCCACTTAGACATCAGTCAGAGTGGGTTTCTGGCATTCGGGGAAAGGGGTCCCATGTGAAAACATGGGTCCCCTTTCAGTTCGTGGTCGGGTATCCGTTTTTTTATTTTTTCAAGTACGTGGATTACAAAAGGAGTTACCGAGGAGCCGAAAACACTGGATTATGTGAGTATAATTTTTTCTACAGGTACACCATGGATTCTACTGGAGAAGAGGACCGACCTGCGTGGGAACATAAGGTAAGTATGTGTATATGGAGGTGTGGATGGATGTATTAAAGTTATACTTTCAAGGTGTGTGTGTGTGTTGTCTTTATTGGGGTATTTTTTTAGTAGTAGTACTACAGGTACCAGCGGGCCCGTTTTTCCGCCGCATGCTGGTACTTGTGGTTCTCCAAGTACCAGCTTGCGGGGGAGGCTTGCTGGGCCTTGTAGTACTGCTACTAAAAACAATATCAATCACTTTTCACAAAGGCTATCAGCCCCCCATTTGCAGCCTATTGGATGGGGGGGACAGCCTCGGGCTTCACCCCTGGCCCTTGGGTGGCTGGGGGGGGGACCCCTTGATTGAAGGGGTCCCCACTCCCCCAGGGTACCCCGGCCAGGGGTGACTAGTTGGATATTTGATGCCACGGCCGCAGGGCACTATATAAAAGTGACCCCCGGCTGTGGCATTATCTGTCCAGCTAGTGGAGCCCGGTGCTGGTTTTAAAAATACGGTGGACCCCTACGCTTTTTGTCCCCCGTATTTTTGGAACCAGGACCAGGCGCAGAGCCCGATGCTGGTTGCTTAAATATGGGGGAACCCCTGTCATTTTCTTTCCCATATTTCTGCAACCAGGATCGGCTCAAAGAGCCCGAGGCTGGTTATGCTTAGGAGGGGGGACCCCACGCAATTTTTTTTCAAAAAATTAACACTTTCCCACCCCTTCCCACTGATATACATGCACGGATCTCATGGATCCGTGCATGCCTATCCAATCACGGCTCAAAAAAGCAGGTCTGTTTTTTTTAGCACTTTTTTACGAGTTGTATTTTTTCACGGCAGTGTTTTTTTTTTTTTTTGGCTTTGCACTTCTTAGTAAATGACCGAGATTCATACTTAAACAGCCGCGTTTTGACCGATGGTGTATTCATTCGTATTTTTTTTGTTGGACGTAAAAAAAAATACGAATGCCCTCATCACTGCCGAGATTTGAGTTTAGTAAATGACCGAGATGACACTTTGAAGAAAAAACGGCATCTCGGTCAAAATCGGGACCTTAGTAAATATACCCCAATGTTCAGAAAATGATAGGAATATGTAGATCATGAAAATTTTATATGTCACTTTCACGATTTGTTTGTGTCTTCTTCATCTACCCAGCAGAACCTCAATCAAATCCAAACATCAGTGTATAAAGACGTAGGTACATGTATGTGTGAAATGTTCATCGCAAATCAGACATTACAGGCCAAAGCACTGTCCCAGCATACTCTATAGGTTTAATGTTGTCCCACACCCAACCAGTGGTCCCGGGGTGTAGTATGGTATGCCAGCGACCGGGCCCCCGGCGACCAGCATACCAGCGCCGGGAGCCCGACCGCCGGCATACCGACAGCGTGGCGAGCGGAAATGAGCCCCTTGCTGGCACGGTGGCACACTACGCACGCCACGCTAATTTATTCCTTCTCCAGGGAGGTTGTGGACCCCCACGAGGGAGAAAAAGTGTCGGTATGCCAGCTGTTGGGATTCCGGCGCCAGTATACTGTGCGCCGGGATCCCGACAGTCGGCATAATGAAGACCACCCGTGGTCCCGTGACCGCCGATTGCATATAGAGGATGTCTCGTCCTCCTCCCTGTCTTCCCCAAATATAGTCAAGTGTCTGATTTGCAAAATGAATACATACTTGTGTCTAGGTCACCGATTATTGTAGGAAATATTTTTTTTTCTTATGTTAATAATTGATGGCAGTTATTGTTTACTGCCAAAGGGTGGACTGTCAAAGTAAAAAAATTACATAAAAAGAACATACAAACTACACACATTATGAGTCGCTATACTTGCAAATACGCGCGGCGAGCACAGCAAAATATGGTAACACACGCATTTACACGGACATGCCACAGAGATGGATTCGACACTTATTTCATACAGTACATAATTATAATAATATCAAGCGCCAGACATCATAATGATTTAACATTATATAATGAAGTAATGTCATGTATGTGTATTATTTGAACGAAGCAAGATAGACCTGTCATATTTACTATTAAAGCAACCAGATTAATGTGTAGATTCATTTGATACTTGTTATTAAGTTGTAGGACATTGCAACAAATAGTTATGATTAAATGTATGAAAGGTAAAATCACTTTTATTAGAACAATAGATATTCCAAACAGGTAGTGGACAGGAAACTCAGGCCAGCCCCTTTGGATGTCTTCAAGGCTGAACCTGTGGAGCATATACAAATAGACTAGTGACTCATCATGAATGAGAAAGTCCCCTCCCCCCAAAAACTAGATAACACATTGATGATCCCACAGGAGGCAGTTGCTGTTTTTGTCCCAGACGATGATGGAGTGCCTGCATGATTTTACAGAGAGCGAGAGAGAGTGTGATATGGAGAGACAAATTTATATGAGAAAGATAATGGTATTGTATGCTGGCCTGTAACTGTATGCATTAACTGCTTACTGTATAAATTGTAATCATGTAATTATGTGTATACTGTACATTGTAATATATTGAATCCATATCCTTTTAATAACAAATATATACATCAATGAGCTTTGGAACTCAGATAATGTGTGGGTGTATTGTTTTCTCTTATGGGATGCAGTGTTTTGCTATGTATAGCGCACATTCATGGCACATGGTAATAAGAGGTGCAGGCGTTTACAATATATATTAGAGAGGGCATTTTAAATATTTTTAAGGAAACAATTTGGCATTCACACAACCATGCTGGGAGCACATGCACAGATTGTTATGTAGAGGAACGCAGGAATCTTTATGGAGGAGTCGCTCTCCAATGTAGATCATTTTCCGCACATTGGTCTTTGATGATCAGGTGAACTTATGATCCATGCATAATTTATTTGATTAAAAAATGTGAGACATTTTCTAGTGTACCCATCACCTACACCAGGAGGGACACTTACCTGTATACATTATGGAGTCCGTGAATCCACTATGATTAAGCGATGTTAGTCCTGACTCTGGGATTTTGGTCATGAAGCGCAAGATAGCCTCCATTGCCATGAATATTGCTTTAGCACAAAATGGATGTCCACTGTCTTTAGATAGGGAGAAGGCTGCAGTAACACACTGATACTTGCAAGGATATTTTTATTGTTTTCGTTTTAAGGTGGTGATGCCAAGTCATCTGCAACTAGACTGTTTCATTGAAAACATTAATATTAAACTAATCTTGTTCATTGGCATGGACTGTGAATGAACATGTCAAAAGGATGAGGTAAGTACAGCTATGAATCCAACTTATGTTTACTTTGCTTACTGAGAGTTTCCGGTTGCTGTGGAGAACCAACTAATCCTATTGCTTGTTATTAGCCTAATAAGCAATGTTTCCAGTGGAGCACCCATATGACTGACCCCTGATCAGAAGATGGAATCATACATCCCCTGACTCTGCTAGGTCAATGTGAGTAGGTATGCAGAAAAAAATGACAAGGCATAACATGGACAAACTAATTTTACCTCCTACCCAGTGCAGTTTTGTTAGCAATGCAGCAAACCTTGGTGGATGCTAGACTTAATTTAAAAAAGTAAATTGTTCCTGTGTTTGTTCATTTTCTATAGGCCTTTTCTTAATTTATTCATACTTTGTTCACAAGACAAGGAAGAAGATACAAATATCAGATAAACAAAACTATAAACCATGTAGGCTGCAATAAAACCAAAAATATTTTACCAAATTTGTATGGAAATAATATGAACACTAGGTGATTCAACGTGCCCTACGGGCGCTCTTCACACCATCGCAAGGGGCTATGCCCCCTTAACCCCTGCACGTCCTTTGGGCAGGCAATATTTGTATTATATGGAGTATTACCTTCAAGCATAATGTTGTTAGTAGTTAAATATTTTACGGGCAAAGGGCGTGCAATGGTCAAGGGGGCGTAGGCCCTTGCACCGGCGTGAAGAACGGACGCAGGGTACGATGAATGACTTAGTGTGTTAATAATATGTTATGTGTACATAATGTAGGTATAAAGACAATGTTTGGTAAATAACACATACACAGTGTGTGTGTTAGGAGATTATTGCTCATATATATATCACTATACAGCCCCTTCCCCAATATAACATCACATACACAGTGTGCGTGCTGGGGACTTATCCCTCATAACAGTATATGGTATTAGCCGCTCACCAGCTTCATTGTCCCCACACACTGCAGACTCTCACTCTGCAGAAGCACCAGAAACAGCAACCACCATGTTTCTTCTTGGCCGCGCAAGGCATGCTGGGAGTTGTAGTCTCCCCACAGCACTGGCATGACGTCACAGTGACGCGCACCATCTGCAGTCTATTGTGCCAGATACACATATGCCCCACAGTGCCAGATATGCCCCACAGTGCCAGTTATACATATGTACCACCCACCCCACCCTCCCGCTGCTGCTGTGTCAGGGATGGAGGATGGAGAGCGGAGCGCGGGCCCATCCCTCAATGCTGCTCAGTCAGACTGGTGGTCTGCGGCCACGACGTGTATCTTCTCAACTGAGCACCGGTTCGTTAGCCAATCAGAGCTCGCGGAGCGGCAGCCGTGGCCCCTGATTGGCTGTCAGTCCGAACTGGTGCTCAGTTGAGAAGATACACGGCGTGGATGGAGACCAAAGTCTGTCTGAGCAGTACTGAGGGACGGGGCCGTGCTTCGCTCTCCTCTCCTTCCCTGACACAGCAGCGGGCTGGTAAGAGGAGGAGCACATCTGCGGCTTTTACCGTAATAGCCGCTAATGACGGCTATGGTGTGTGTGAGTGGCGGCCCACGGGTACGGCGTACGGGCGGCTAGATTCCTAACGGTACGCCGTACCTAAGCGTACCACCACACTTGCAGGCCTGGTCTCTCCTATCCAGATCTGTGACCCTATGACTCAGAGCTCCTAGCCACGCCCAATGCCCAGTGTTAGCAAATGAGTCATAGAGTCACAGATCTGGACAAATATATATGAGATTATGGGCAGCACAGATGGTGTAATGGTTAGTGTATGTGGTTGAAGTGGAGAAAAAAAAAAAAGGAAAGAGGAAAAAGACAACTTTATTCAGCCAGGCAGATAGGAACTAGCAACATTGGCAAACTCTACCAATGTAAAATCTAAAGCCAGGGTCTGTTTCAAACCAAGACTTTGGGGGTAAGTCCAAGTTGATCGCAGCAGGAATTTTGTTAGCAGTTGGGCAAAACCATGTGCACTGCAGGGGAGGCAGATTTAACATGTGCAGAGAGAGTTAGATTTGGGTGTGGTGTGTTCAATCTGCAATCTAATTTGCAGTGTAAAAATAAAGCAGCCAGTATTTACCCTGCACAGAAACAAAATAACCCACCCAAATCTAACTCTTTCTGCACATGTTATATCTGCCTCCCCTGCAGTGCACATGGTTTTGCCCAACTGCTAACAAAATTCCTGCTGCGATCAACTTGGAATTACCCCCTTTATCCACAGATTGGAGAAGCTTTATTGCAAAGTAGATATTAACAGATCTCTTCAGTACCATTATTAACTGCAGGTCAGAAAAATATCTACCTGTTGAGTATCACTGAATCAGAATGTTGTCTATAGATGGGATTATGGGGTCTATGTACTAAGCCTTGGAGAGAAATAAATAACCAACCAATCAGCTCCTTACTGACATGTTACCGGCTGTGTTTAAAAAAATTAGTTAGGAGCTAGTTGGTTAGTACTTTATCTCTCTCCAAGGCTTAGTACATACAAATGAACTTAATAATAAGAGGAAAACCAATGAAGAACTCAACAATATTTTCCCGGACACAATAACTGAAGCCACATCCACGAACAACTGGGAAAATGAGCTTTCAAAATGAAGATGTCTACTGCAGAGACAAAAAAAGAGTAACATGGGATTTGACCTCTTTGGAAAACTATGTAAAGCAGAAGATTTCACCCAGGGGACTTAGACCCTGCATCTTACCGACCTTTGAATTGGTAACATCTAATCTAAAGAAGGAATGGGAAGGAACATTACAGAAATGCTTCACCGACTTGATGCAAATCCTCCTTAAACACAATCCTCTAGTGTTGGAAGAAACTGACAAGGATGTGGAAACTTTAGGTAAGAAACTAGAAGAGGAGGCACCATTTGGTTACCGGACCATATATTTGGAAGGACATAATGCATATCCATATTAGCAGCTAAAATCCTTTGAATATCCACCATGAAAAGAATCTGAACAGGGGAAGTACAGTGATTATATCTAATGCCTATCGTATTAACAACATCTAGTTATTGTTCAGCATCTAATTAAACAAACGGTCTCTTTTTGCTCATCTGATAGCACATTTTTCTCTATATTTCTCCTATTTACCTAAAGCACCCGCCATTCGATATTTTTGATCTAACAAAATATGATGGCAAGAAGCAGCAGTGCGGGGTAATTATTAGAGACGTTGCACCCTCCGGACTATTTCTATACTTAGTGATTGGAAAATAATTTTTGTTTTGCTGTACTTTCCTCTTTTCCTTTCTTCTTTTCAGCGCTCTCTCATCGGTTGCACAATTCACAGTAGGATGGTTACCATTAGCAACCGACAGTAGAAGCACCTTCCTTCCTTCCAATATCAGTTACACTCGCTCACTTGCAATCTGATGTTCTAATGATTGATGGTATGATGGTGAGAAGTAGCAGTGCATGATATTTCCAGGTTGGGAAATCAGTATATACTGCACCCGCTCACTGGCCATTCGATGCCCTTATTATTGGTAGTTGGATGGTAAGAAGCAGCATTGTATGATATTAGTAACAACATTCAGTTATTGTTCAGCATCACATTAAACATACTGTCACTTTTTGCTTATCTGGCAGCACAATTTCTCATATATTTCTCCTGTTTACCCAAGGCACCCGCTCACTGGCCATACGATGTTTTGATCTAACAAAATATGATGTCGAGAAGCAGCATTGTGGGGTAATTATCAGAGAGACTTTACACCTTACTAACTTTTTCTAATCTTGGTGATTGGAAAACAGCTTTTGTTTTGCTGCACTTTTCTCCTTTCAGTGCTCTCTCATCGGTTACATAATGCACAGTAGGACGGTTACCATTAGCAACCGACAGTAGAAGCCCCTTACTTCCTTCCAATATCAGTTACACTCGCTCACTTGCCATTTGATGTTCTAATGATTGATGGTATGATGGTGAGAAGTAGCAGTGCATGATAATTCCAGGTTGAGAAATCAGTATATACTGCACCCGCTCACTGGCCATTCGATGCCCTTATTATTGGTAGCTGGATGGTAAGACGCAGTGGTGTATGATATTGTTCTATGAAACTTTGTCATGCTATATAATTTGCTTCATCTTGTATAGTTTCCTTTTCTTTGATATGTTACGTATATATAATATGATTAGATACAAACATGTATGGTGGATGATTATGGGAGCCAATTTATATTTACCAAGGGTAACTTTCTGCATTGCAGTTATATTTGTTTGGTTTGGATAATAACATGAAACAGTATCACTATGGTGGCAACAACGTGGTGGCACGCCTGAGGGAGTTGTAATGGCAGACTCAGTCAACACCTTTAAGAATGGGTTAGATAAATTCCTAATGGATAAGTCATCAACTTCAGTCAAAATTTTCTACAAAATAATCGTGCATAGGAGACCACAAATAGGTTGAACTCGATGGACAATTGTCTTTTTTCAACCTTAGATACTATGTTGCTATGTTATGTTATATTATAGAGACTTAAATTGAATCATTGTCTTGCCACCTGTCTACCTGAAAAATGTGTTTATGATACAAAATCCCCTCCTTCTGACAAGGAACGGGATTTCCAGTGAGAATAAGATTTAACGGCACTATAAATTGAATCTGACGTACATATTGCTCTATCTTGAGATTTGCATTAATAACTATCTCAGAAATTATTTCTGAATACTTGGTACTATAGATGATTTTAAATGAGCATATGACAATGTAAATTTTCTTTACTGGAAATAACAGATATAGTGGTTTAGATACTTTGTTTCATATATCCTGCAATACGAGTCATAGATTTGGGGGGTAATTCCAAGTTGATTGCAGCAGGATTTTTGTTAGAAATTGGGCAAAACCATGTGCACTGCAGGGGAGGCAGATATAACATGTGCAGAGAGAGTTAGATTTGGGTGTGGTGAGTTCAATCTGCAATCTAATTTGCAGTGTAAAAATAAAGCAGCCAGTATTTACCCTGCACAGAAACAAAATAACCCACCCAAATCTAGCTGTCTCTGCAAATGTAATATCTGCCCCCCTGCAGTGCACATGGTTTTGCCCAATTGCTATCAAAAATCCTGCTGCGATCAACTTGAAATTACCCCCTTGGTTCGGTTTTACAGGGCTGTTCTTGGTAGCAAACAACCTGTTTTTTTTTTTTTAAACCTATGTATATATTATTTACTAGGTGCTTCATCGCGCCCTACGGGCGCTCTTCACACTGTCGTAAGGGGCTACGCCCCCTTAACCCCTGTACGCCGTTCAATGTATGTATTATATGCAGTACTACCTGCATTCCTAGTTTTGTGAGTTAAATATTGCACAATGAAAGGGTGTCGGATGGTGAAGGGGCGTAGCCCCTTGCGACGGTGTGAACAGCGCCTGCAGGGCATACTGTACAGAATGCAGTGGGTGGGGGGGGGAGGACCGTGGGTGGGGGAGGGGTGAGTGCGCTGCGGGTGGGGTAGGGGGGCCGGAAGCGACGCGTGTGGGGGAGGGGCAGGTGCAGGTAGATGGGGGAGGGGGTCCGGAGGCGCTGCGGGTCGTTGAGAGGTGGGTGCAGTGAGGCCGCGTGTGGGGTAGGGGGTCAGGAGGTGCTGTGGGTGGGGCGGTTGCGCGGAAATGACTGCGGATGGGGGAGGGTGTCTGTAGATGCTGTGGGTGAGGGGGGGTCTGCGGTTGGGAGGATCTGTGGATGAGGGAGGGGCAGGGGAGTGGGGGGCGTGGATGGTGTAGAGGGCCTGGAGGTGCCACGTGTGGGGGGAGAGGTGGCGGAGTGGTGTGTGGTGGAGTGGCAGGTGCGGCGGATGGTGGAAGGGTCCAAAGGCACTGCGGGTGGTGGATGGGCGGGTGCGGGGGTGCTGCAGGTGGGGTATGGTGTGAGGAGGCGCTGCAGGTGGGGGAGGGGCGGCTGCGGGGGTTGACGGCGGATGGGGGAGGGTGTCTGTAGAGGCTGTGGGTGGAAGGGGGGCAGATGCGGGGGGGCTGTGGATGGGAGGGTTTGAGGTTGAGAGAGGGGCAGGGGAGTGGGGGCCGTGGGCGGTGTAGGGGGTCTGGTGGCGCCGCATGTGGGGGAGGGGTGGTGGTGCGGTGGAAGGGTCGGAAGGCGCTGGGGGTGGTTGTGGGGGATGTCAGCGGATGGTGTCTGTAGATGCTGTGGGTGGAGGGGTGGTGGATGCGGGGGGCTGTGGTAGGGGGTTGGGAGGTGCTGTGGTGGTGGGAGGGGCAGGGGAGTGCGGGTGGGTTAGGAGTTCCGGAGGCACCGCGTATGGGGGAGGGTCAGGGCAGGTGCGGCGGACGGTGGATGCGCTGCGGGTACTGTACCTGGCAGCAAGGTAGTTGGAGGGTAATCATTAGCAGCTATCAGTTACACTGCTAATCTCTCTGGCCCATGAATCCCATCTCTCATGAGCAGCAGCGGGACCGCAGGCCACCCGGGCTCAGTGTCAGGGTAACTCTGTCGCAGGGAGCCTCACATCTCCCCCCCGCCAGGCGGCCGGGGAGCACACCAGTGTGCGGTGTCCCTGCTCCAGCGTGAGCCGCTCTGCTTCACATCTTCACCCCGCCAGGCGGCCGGGGAGCACACCAGTGTGCGGTGTCCCTGCTCCCGCGTGAACCGCTCTGCCTGACATCTCCCCCCGCCAGCCGCCCTACATGCAGCGGGCCGCACTGGGCACATCAGGCAGCCATCATGTCCAGAGCGGGGACCCGCTGTACCGGGAGGACCAGACTGAGGGCTGTGCCGGCAATAGGAGCGCGGTGCAGGGTTGCCTCTCTCCTTGCTGGGGCAGGCCGTTGAATTGGGTATTGTGACAGGCGGCAGGGGAGAGGCGCCGGGGCTCTGGCGGGGAGCGGGAGTGAGAGCCACTCGGCTTCAGACAGAGAGTCGCCTCCCGCCCTCACATCTTTGGCGCGGGACCAGGGGGACGATGGATGCCTCTTGACCAGACATTGGTCGGAAGACTGGGGACTTGTGCGCCGAGATGGTATGCATGGTATGTGGCAGCCGTCACTGATCTGCATACAGTAGATTAGCCCACATCTGTGACTCTACCCAGCGTTAGCGCGCCAGGCACAGAGTCACAGGGCTAATATATAGGAGATGTTGAATGTGTGTTTGTGTATAAGTAAGTCCATACATAAAAGTTAAGTTTTAGCAATTTAGTTTAACAGTGCCCAATGAAAGAGATTTTTCTTTGGTCTCTAATTCTGTGTACTTTTGTCCTAACTCTTGGGAGCACCACCGGTACTCTAATGAGGACCTGTGTCCTATACACATGAGGAGGATATTTGTATCTATGATTATTTGCAAAGAAATATATTCATCTTGTATTTACTCCGGTTCATAAATAATTTTCTCACTTATTAACTGGTGATCATACCAGTGTGCCTAACTAACACCCCTTTTCTATATATTAGTACATAGACCCCTATACATTAATACCCCTTTTCCACTAGCTCAAAAAACACGGGTAAACGCATGGGGGCGCACATTTACCTGTGTTTTCTGCTAGTGGAAAAGGGTCCCCTCGCAAAAACCCGGATCAAGTGACCCGTTAATCCTACTCGGGTAGGACACAGGAATGATCCAGGTAGGGTTGTAGTGTAAACTGCTCTCCTTTTACACTGTATGGAAGGTCAGCGCTGGGAGATCATGTGATTTCCCAGCGCCGCCACTGCCGCGTCACTAGCAGCGTCACCAACTCGGCAATATGCCGGGTTGGTGAGCAGTGTAGAAGGGGGCTCTAGAACGGGTTGCATCCGTGTCAGGCTCCCGGCTGCGACCTGTGCTAGCTAGTGGAAAAGGGGTATTAATCTCCAATTGCAACAGAGGCTCCCTGTACAATATTGCAAAACCAGGAAATGGCCAAACACTCTTAAGGGCCCTACACACTGAGCGATCCGCTGCTGAGCTGCCAGACGGCGGATACGGCCGGAGGGCGACCCAGCGGCGGGGGGGTGGGCAGTGACGGGGGAGTGAAGTTACTTCACTCCCCCCGTCACCCGGCTCCATAGAAGTGCAGACAAATATGGACGACATTGTCCATATTGGCCTGCATGCACAAGCGACGGGGCACCAGCGATGAACGAGCGCGGGGCCGCGCATCGTTCATCGCTGGTGCCTCCACACTCAAAGATATGAACGGTATCTCGCTCATTAATGAACGAGAATGTTCATATCTTTGAGTATTATCGCCCAGCGTTTTGAGCCTATAAGGATAGCGAGGATTGCTCACAACTTCATCAATTGACTCTGAGGCCATTTGCCCAGCACATTTAGAACATACAATACTCTGGAAAAACACACAAACTTGTGAATTTCCATTATGGACAAGATTTGTTCTGCATGGATCTTTTTAAATCAGTTGCTGACCAGGTTCTCGTGGAGGGGCAGATGTACTAAGCCTTGGAGAGTGATAAAGTGGAGTGAGATAAACTACCAACCAATCAGCTCCTGTCATTGTTCAAACACAGCCTTAAACATGGCAGTTAGGAGCTGATTGATACCAGTACTCCCTGCGGTCTCATTGGGCGGTATGCAAATGATATATCACACCCAATCTCATTTCTACAGTGATCCCCATTATTGTGCATATTGCGCCCATAGTAATCAGGTTTAGCTGCGTAAAGGGTTGTGCGCCCTTGCTTCCCAAGGGGTAGCGAGCTGAAATGATTATACCACTACCGTCAGCAGAAACAGAACGTGTGTGGAAGGGGGTGAAAAGAATTGAATACCGCCCATTGAGTACTACCTGCATATATCCCGAATTGTCCACTCTATAGCTGTCTCTCGGGAGGGTTTCATTATCACAGTGGTTGGGATCCCGGCAGTCAGAATGCCAACAGCGGAATCCTGACAATCAGAACACCGACGTATATTTTAACCGTACCTCTACTCCACCCCACCGGCAGTTTAACACCTCCACCGCAGCCTAACCCTCCCCCCTAGTCCCTAACCCTAAAACTAACTCCAATACTTACCATTGGGATCCTGACCGGAAGGCTGTCAGCATTCTGACTGTAGGAATCCGACCGCATACCCTGTTTCTTCCTGTCCCCTCCACAGTACGTTGGATATAGTGAATTCCTTTCTAGAATACTACAAGCATCTTTATACTGTGCCCACAGATAACACAACTTTTGTGATGCGCTCTAAGAATGGCAGGGTCGCCCACTCTGACTGATTCTGAATCGCTTACTTTAGCAGTCTGACCAAGAAATTTCTCAGACAATCCGAAACTTGGCTAACGGCAGAACACCAGGCCCTAATGAGCTAAGTGCAGAATATTCTAAATTGTTATCCCCACACGTAGTTCCCCATCTACCCTTATAATACTCTTAGAAGGAAATGGGGCCTCAATTGACTTTAACCAGGTTCGTATTGTAGTTCTACCAAAACCCAAAAGGGCAGATTGGGGGAGATGCCCCTCCCCCTGTCATTTAGGATTCCCCCCCCCCCCCCCAAATAAGCGGAAATAGTGGTGGTACCGCCGCTAATAAGGTGCCAGAACATACGAGAATATGCGTCTGTGGCTTGGCAACAGCCAAGTGTTCCAGTTTCATGGGGGAGGGCTTCTGAAGGGGCAACTGTGGCTGCAGTCATCGAAGGGGTGGCCACCACTGATGTCTCATTGATGGCTGAAACTGAAAAGAGGCTACACAGGAGTGCAGGATTCTCCTACACAGTCAGATGATGCAATCCCATTGTCCCCGGCAGCCCAACATCATAACACACTGCCATCAATCCTTCTTCTTCCGCCTGCTGCAGCTCGTGGGTATTCTAAAGATGGCCATTGAATCGCTGTCCATCGATGGTGATACTGTAATGAGCCATATATGGTAATGAAATATGTGGTAATGTACCATCGGTTGTACACACGTCAGAAAGACAGCCGTGCAGCTTCACTAAGGCTAGTTCTACCTTGGGGGTGGGGCCCGGAGGAGGAATCTTGTGCAGCACTATGTAAGGGAGGAAAACCATTGGGACCATGGGTACCATCGATAGCTGTAAAACATTTGGTTATCCGTCATCGATGGTAACTATTTGTCATTGGATGGAGACAATCGTTAGTTGATGGCCATCCCTGAGTATTCTGAAATCGTCCAGCATAGCTATAACCATCTCCCAGCTCATGGAGCAGTTTCTGGACAGCCCACTGGTGACCTGGGTGAGTGTTCTACTTGTTTCTGGGGGTGCAGGGGAAATGGATTTGTGGCGTTCCCTAAGCATTTTTACATTGTGGCTAATTAAGTTTTATCAACTTTTTATTTTTTGATCACAAGACTGCATGCTCAGGCCACCTACTGGGTAACGTAATGTACATG
The DNA here is from genome assembly GCF_028390025.1 of Pseudophryne corroboree. Lineage (NCBI taxonomy): Eukaryota > Metazoa > Chordata > Amphibia > Anura > Myobatrachidae > Pseudophryne > Pseudophryne corroboree. The sequence goes on along the minus strand of NC_086444.1, from coordinate 625,574,667 downwards.
AAAGGAAACGGTGTGGTAACCTTTGGGCTAGCATACCTAAACTGCCTCAGAACACTATCCAAGTGGACATCTATTTGGAATAGTAACCTATAGCAAGCGAAGCAAGTCTGTTTTAATGTCCTAAAGCAGTTTAGTTATGCTAACCCATGGGATCCCATGTTCTGAACATGAACCCAACTTTTGTTTTGCTGCACTGTTTAGGGGGGAGCTGTCTACAGCTGAATGTACTGAATACCAACTGCATATTCCTGTAGACCTGGGGTACCTTTGTAATGGCAGTACATTGCTAAAACATCCCCCACAAAGGGGCAAGTAACTCATTCTCTTGAAGTTTATATCCCTGTAACTATAATCATCCTCTGTGTCACTCACTGCTTCCTCCCCGTCACCATTCCCTGGCATCACCCACTACTTTTCACCCTATGCCTCTCCCTGTCACCCACTGCCTCTACCCTGTGTCACTATCTGCCCCTTTCTCTCTCCTGTCATCCCTTTGCCTCTCTAAGTAATCACCCCTCTCCCCTTCATACAGAAAGGTCATTCCCTTTGAGGCCATGCCCCTTGTTGTGAGACCATGCCCACTTTTCTGTGAACACCTGCAAATAGCCCCCCTCCCCTCTCTTTGTCATGTCCTACCCTGTTATTTTGTTCTGGAATCGCCTCTATCAATACTATCATATTGTCCCAGGAAAATAAATGTTTTAGCATTGAATACGTTAACCTTATTGCACAACTAATATAAAATGTAATAGTAAGTTCTTTCATTTGGTCAGATATCTGGTCTCTATGTGTGTACATATTGTTGTACAGTAACTCACTTTACTTTCTTAGAGTGTACCACAAGTTTTCCCAAGTGCTGAGAAAGTCTGTCAGGTGGGAGTAAGCCCTATAAAACACCAGAATATTGACAGAGTGCAATCTACTTTGCCCTTAACGGTTTTACTCTTAATTTATATCAATACTGGAATAACTGTAGTCAACTTGTCTGTAAAAAAACAGTGCCTAGTGCATGTGGACAGTCCGCATCACTGTGCCCTCAACCTACCCAAAACAAGCAGATCAGGTTTAGTGGCTCTGGCCTGGCCCTTCAACGATTTGATCCAGAACTTAGCCAGTAGAAAACTTGCTGTGCAGGTAAGAGTCGTTTATTCAGGGTAGGTGCTTGCAGGGCTGAAGAGCCAGGCAACAGAACCACTTCTGTCCATAGTAAAATGGTTGAGAAGTTGCTATGAATCTTAGCCAAAAGACCCAAGCTCTGGGGAGGATGACAGGTAAGACTGTTTTAAACTTATGAACTAGCAGTGACAAAGCATGAACATTCTTTTAAAAAATAATTTATTACATGTGAAAAACCATAAGTGCTCTAGGTGTATTAAGAAAAGTTACAGTGTTCAAAGTTAAATGTCTGCCTGGTCAAAATACCACTGCCGGACCACCTCCACTTCACAATTTTCCTCCAACAACTTCTGGCTCTGTAGAGCTATTTCTTTGTTCACTTTGAATGACAAATCCAGGACCTGGCGTGAACTCCTGTAACACAAAGGAAGAAGGTATGTGACTTATATGGCAAATTTTCAGAACCGTTAAGAACGAGATTTCACAATAGAGAAAAACACCTTGAAAAGGTGTATTCTGTTACGTACAGTGAGCCAGATTTGATCTTTGTTTCAGTAAGTGCATAAATTATAAATTTATACTATATTTTTGTCTGAATGAAATCTGTAATGGAAATGATGCAAAATAATAGGATTTTGATAACCTACCGGTAAATCCTTTTCTCCTAGTCCGTAGAGGATGATGGGGACGACATTGAGACCATGGGGTATAGACGGGATCCGCAGGAGACATGGGCACTCCAAAGACTTTTCATTGGGTGTGAACTGGCTCCTCCCTCTATGCCCCTCCTCCAGACCTCAGTTGTAGGAACTGTGCCCAGGGAGACTGACATTTCGAGGAAAGGAATTACTTAACTAGTGGTGAGATATCTACCAACTCACACCCTCAACCATGCCGCACACATGGCATTCAACATAACACACGCCAACAGGCATGAACTAATTGCAGCAACATGCTGAAACCAAGATAACTGTAATAACTAAACTGCAGGTAAAGTACGAACTGGGAAGGGCGCCCAGCATCCTCTACGGACTAGGAGAAAAGGATTTACCGGTAGGTTATCAAAATCCTATTTTCTCATACGTCCTAGAGGATGCTAGGGACGACATCAAGACCATGGGGTCTATACCAAAGCTCCAGTACGGGCGGGAAAGTGCGGATGACCCTGCAGCACCGATTGACCAAACTTGAGGTCCTCATCGGCCAAGGTGTCAAACATATAAAATTTAGCAAATGTGTTTGACCCTGACCAAGTAGCTGCTCGGCAAAGTTGTAAAGCCGAGACGCCCCGTGCAGCCGCCCAGGATGAGCCCACTTTCCTAGTAGAATGGGCCTTCACCGACTTTGGTACCGGCAAGCCTGGCGTAGAATGAGCGTGCTGAATTGTCCCTCTGATCCAGCGCGCAATTGTCTGATTAGAAGCAGGACACCCGATCTTGTTGGGAGCAAAACCGAGCCTCTGTTTTCCGTAACCGAGCTGCTCTTGCGACATAAATCTTCAAAGCTCTAACCACATCTAGACACTGTGACTCAGTGAAAGTGTCAGTAGCTACTGGCACCACAATAGGTTGGTTTATGTGGAAGGACGAAACCACCTTTGGAAGAAATTGTTGACGAGTTCTTAACTCTGCCCTATCTTCATGGAAGATCAGGTAAGGGCTCTTGTGAGACAAGGCCCCCAACTCATACACCCGTCTTGCGGATGCCAAGGCAAAAAGCATCACCACTTTCCAAGTGAGAAACTTCAATTCTATCTCCTGCAGAGGTTCAAACCAATCTGATTGAAGGAACTGCAACACCACATTAAGGTCCCATGGTGCCACTGGAAGCACACATGGAGGCTGGATGTGCAGAACCCCTTTCACGAACATCTGAACTTCTGGAAAGGAGGCCAATTGTTTTTGAAAGAAAACTGATAAGGCCGAAATCTGGACCTTGATTGACCCCAATCTAAGGCCTGCATCCACACCAGCCTGCAGAAAATGGAGAAAACGTCCCAACTCAAACTCTTCCGTAGGAGCCTTCTTGGATTCACACCAAGACACATATTTTCTCCAAATACGGTGGTAATGTTTAGACGTTACTCCTTTCCTGGCCTGAATAAGAGTGGGGGTGACTTCCTTAGGAATACCCTTTCGGGCTAGGATCCGACGCTCAACAGCCATGCCGTCAAGCGTAGCCGCGGTAAGTCTTGATACACACACGGCCCCTGCTGTAGTAGGTCCTCTCGAGGAGGAAGAGGCAGAGGATCTTCTATGAGCAACTCCTGAAGATCTGGATACCAAGCCCTCCTTGGCCAGTCTGGGGCAATGAAGATTGCTCAAACTCTTGTTGTTATTATTTTGAGAACTTTTGGAATCAGTGGAAGTGGAGGGAAAACATATACCGACCGAAACACCCACTGGGTCACCAGTGCATCCACTGCTATAGCTTGAGGGTCTCTCGACCTGGAACAATATCTCTGAAGCTGCTTGTCTAGACGAGATGCCATCATGTCTACTTGAAGAACTCCCCAAAGACTTGTCACCTCTGCGAAGACTTCTTGGTGGAGGCCCCACTCTCCTGGATGGAGATCGTGTCTGCTGAGGAAGTCTGCTTCCCAGTTGTCCACTTCCGGAATGAAAATTGCTGACAGAGCTCTAACATGTCTTTCTGCCCAGAGGAGAATCCTTGTCACCTCAGCCATTGCCGCTCTGCTTTTCATTCCGCCTTGCCTGTTTATGTACGCGACTGCTGTTACATTGTCCGACTGGATCTGCACGGGATCTTGAAGATGTACCGCTTGTAGAAGGCCGTTGTAAATGGCTCTCAATTCCAGAACGTTTATGTGAAGGCAGGCTTCCTGACTTGACCATTTTCCTTGGAAGATTTCCCCCTGTGTGACAGCTACCCAGCCTCTGAGACTTGCATCCGTGGTTATTAGGACCCAGTTGTGAATCCCAAACCTGCGTCCCTCTAGTAGGTGAGAACTGTGTAGCCACCACAAGAGCGAAATCCTGGCTTTGGGGGACAGGATTAATTTTCCGGTGCATGTGTAGGTGGGATCCGGACCACTTGTCCAACAGGTCCCACTGGAATACTCTGGCAAGAAATTGTCCAAACTGTATGGCCTCGTAGGCTGCTACCATTTTCCCCAACAACCGAATGCATTGATGGATCGACATGCATGTTGGTTTTAATATTTGTTTGACCATTTTCTGGATTTCCAGAGCCTTTTCCACTGGAACAAATACTTTCTGTACTTCTGTGTCCAGAATCATCCCTAAAAAGGACAATCTTGTCGTCGGTTCCAACTGCGACTTTGGAAAATTCATGATCCAACCGTGTTGTTGGAGTACTGACAGGGAGAGTGCGATGTTCTGCACCAACTGTTCCCTGGATCTCGCTTTTATCAGGAGATCGTCCAGATAAGGAATTATATTGACTCCTTTTTAACAAAGGAGGACCATCATCTCCGCCATCACCTTGGTGAATACCCTCGGTGCCGTGGAGAGTCCGAACGGCAACGTCTGGAACTGGTAATGGCAATCCTGTACTGCGAATCTCAGATAAGCTTGGTGAGGAGGATAAAAGGGAACATGCAAGTAAGCATCCTTTATGTCTACTAACACCATGAAGTCCCCCTCCTCCAGACTGGAAATCACTACCCGCAGGGATTCCATCTTGAACTTGAACCTTTTCAGGGAGAGATTCAGATTTTTCAGGTTTAAAATCGGTCTGACCGAGCCATCCGGCTTCGGAACTACGAAGAGGCTTGAATAAAAACCTTCTCCTTGCTGTGCCAAGGGTACCAGGACAATGACCTGATCCTGACATAATTTTTGAATTGCCGTTGTTACTGCCTCTCTTCCCTGAAGAGAAGCTGGCAAGGTTGATTTGAAAAATCGGCATGGAGGGACGTCTTGAAACTCTAGTTTGTACCCATGGGACACTATTTGTAAGACCCATTGGTCCAGGCCAGATTGAATCCAGATTTGGCTGAAAAGTTTCAGACGTGCTCCCACCCGAGCAGACTCCCACAAGGGAGCCCCAGCGTTATGCTGCAGATTTGGCAGAAGCAGGGGTGGTCGGGAGACGTTGCGGATTTCTTTCCTTTTCCCCTTCCCCTACCTGCAAAAAAAGGGGGAACCTTTGGCCTTTTTGTATTTGTTGGGCTGAAAGGACTGCATGTGAGAGTGATGTGTCTTTTTCGCCGGTGTAGGAGCATAAGGCAAGAATGTCGACTTACCTGCGGTAGCCGCCGGGACTAACGCATCCAGCCCATCACCAAATAAGGCCTCACCTTTATACGGGAGAGCCTCCATATTTCTTTTGGAATCTGCATCAGCATTCCACAGGCGTATCCACAACGCCCTCAGAGCCGATACTGCCATGGTAACGGTTCTTGATCCCAAGAGACCAATATATTTCATGGTTTCTAGTACGTACGCAGCAGCGTCTTTGATATGACCTAACGTTAGGAGTATCTCGTCTCCATCTATTGTGTCAATGTCTAATGACAAGTTTTGTGACCACTTTTCAATAGCACTACTTACCCACACACAGACAATGGTAGGCCTGAGTAGTGTCCCATTGGCCACATCAATAGATCACCTCACTCACTTGCGGTCTGTCGGCTCCTTAAGTGAAGCCATTCCAGGTGCAGGAAGAAACACCTTTTCTCTTTTATGACAGGGCCCTGTCTAAAATGCGGGGTGACTTCCACCTTTTTTGGAAAAAGGTAAGCTGCCTGCTATCCTTTTGGGAATCAGAAATTTCTTTTTAGGTTAAATCAGACCTGAGGTGGAGGGAAAATTACATTACTTCTTTACTAAAGTAAACCCTCTCCTTGTGGTAAAAGAGGGGGCTTCGTAACTTCTAACACCTCCTTTATAGCTAAAACATGTTTTGAATGCTTTTTTGCTAACTTAGGACCTATTCCCCTGGAATCACTAGTGTCGACACAGGAATCAGAGTCCGTGTCGGTATCAGTTTGTACTACTTGTGCAAATTTGTACGTGACCCAGAAAGGTCCCTGTGGATGAAAGGCAGAACTATTAAAAATCAAATCTTCAACAGATTATTTTCATCTTCTGTATGAGATTCAGTCCAACCTCTTACTGATATGATTCACACTATCATGTAACCTTTCATCCAGTCAGGCTCTTGGTGTCGTATTACACCTCTGTGTCCCTAACATGTCTCCACAGAGTTCCCCACCACAGACATGTCACACACGTGCAGAACCACACCACAGACACTCCGGGATTTATAGGGGACAGACCCACAGTAAAATCTGTCAGAGGGACACAGATAGGATTTTGCCAGTTCACAACCCAGCGCCAGTAACACAATGTCTGTGAACACAAAATGCCCACTGACATTCAGCGCTTTTATAATGTTAATCACTCAATTATATAGCACCAAATTCACTGCGGCCCCCCCTGTTTTGCACCCTGATACATGTTCAGTAGTGGAGGAGGACCAGTGTTGTCTCTGCAGCCTGAGGAGAGAGAGAGAAAATGGCACAGAGCAGTGTGCTGGCTGACTGAGGAGGAAGCTCCACTCTTCAATGGTGTGTTTCTCCTCAGCTTTTATGAGGTAATTTTTATACTGGCGGGGGTAGGACTGTGCCTCAGCAACTTATGCCCCTTATTTATGCCAGTTTCCATAGGTTTCATGCTGCCCAGGGCGCCCCCCCCGCAGTGCCTGTGTATGTGTGGGCAACATGGTGCGCTGCGCTCCCGCCAGCCGCGCGGTACCTTTAGCCGTCACTTTCTTGATTGAAGATCTGTCTTCTAACACTCACCTGTCTTCTGACTTCTGGTTCTGTGAGGGGGGCGACGGCATGCTGAGGGAGTGAGCATCTAGGCACGGCTAGCGTTCAGTTCCCTTCAGGTGCTAATGGTGTCCAGTCAGCCAGAAGCAGAGCCATGATACTCTTTAGGAAGTTGGTTCCTACTTCTGCCCCCTCAGTCCCACGAAGCAGGGAGTCTGATGCCAGCAGATCTCCCTGAAAATAAAAAACCAAACATAAGTCTTTTCAGAGAAACTCAGTAGAGCTCCTCAGAGTGCATCCAGTCGACCTGGGCACATTTCTAAAACTGAGGACTGGAGGGGCATAGAGGGAGGAGCCAGTTCACACCCAGTGAAAAGTCTTTAGAGTGCCCATGTCTCCTGCGGATCCCGTCTATACCCCATAGTCTTAATGTCGTCCCCAGCATCCTCTAGGACGTATGAGAAAAAAGGACTACATGATCATTATGTTACAAACAGAATTGAAACGCTTCATTAAAGAACAACCCTCTCAAAGAAAATATCTTGGTTCACTCAAGTAAGTAGTGTCCTGGTGACAGCATTTCTAATGGCTGTACGTTCTTCCATGTAAACTTTTACAAGATGTAAACATTTTAACAGTGTAAGATGTAATAGTATAATATACAGCAATTGACATTCCTTTAAAAAATAAGAATTTACTTACCGATAATTCTATTTCTCATAGTCCGTAGTGGATGCTGGGAACTCCGAAAGGACCATGGGGAATAGCGGCTCCGCAGGAGACTGGGCACAAAAGTAAAAGCTTTAGGACTAGCTGGTGTGCACTGGCTCCTCCCCCTATGACCCTCCTCCAAGCCTCAGTTAGGATACTGTGCCCGGACGAGCGTACACAATAAGGAAGGATTTTGAATCCCGGGTAAGACTCATACCAGCCACACCAATCACACCGTACAACCTGTGATCTGAACCCAGTTAACAGCATGATAACAGAGGAGCCTCTGAAAAGATGGCTCACAACAATAATAACCCGATTTTTGTAACTATGTACAAGTATTGCAGACAATCCGCACTTGGGATGGGCGCCCAGCATCCACTACGGACTATGAGAAATAGAATTATCGGTAAGTAAATTCTTATTTTCTCTGACGTCCTAGTGGATGCTGGGAACTCCGAAAGGATCATGGGGATTATACCAAAGCTCCCAAACGGGCGGGAGAGTGCGGATGACTCTGCAGCACCGAATCAGAAGAACTCCAGGTCCTCCTCAGCCAGGGTATCAAATTTGTAGAATTTAGCAAACGTGTTTGCCCCTGACCAAGTAGCTGCTCGGCAAAGTTGTAAAGCCGAGACCCCTCGGGCAGCCGCCCAAGATGAGCCCACTTTCCTTGTGGAATGGGCTTTTACAGATTTTGGCTGTGGCAGGCCTGCCACAGAATGTGCAAGCTGAATTGTACTACAAATCCAACGAGCAATAGTCTGCTTAGAAGCAGGAGCACCCAGCTTGTTGGGTGCATACAGGATAAACAGCGAGTCAGATTTTCTGACTCCAGTCGTCCTGGAAACATATATTTTCAGGGCCCTGACTACGTCCAGCAACTTGGAATCCTCCAAGTCCCTAGTAGCCGCAGGTACCACAATAGGCTGGTTTAAGTGAAACGCTGAAACCACCTTAGGGAGAAATTGAGGACGAGTCCTCAATTCTGCCCTGTCCGTATGAAAAATTAGGTAAGGGCTTTTATAGGATAAAGCCGCCAATTCTGAGACACGCCTGGCTGAAGCCAGGGCCAACAGCATTACCACTTTCCATGTGAGATATTTTAAGTCCACAGTGGTGAGTGGTTCAAACCAATGTGATTTTAGGAACCCCAAAACTACATTGAGATCCCAAGGTGCCACTGGAGGCACAAAAGGAGGCTGTATATGCAGTACCCCCTTGACAAACGTCTGAACTTCAGGGACTGAAGCTAGTTCTTTCTGGAAGAAAATCGACCGGGCCGAAATTTGAACCTTAATGGACCCTAATTTTAGGCCCATAGACAGTCCTGTTTGCAGGAAATGCAGGAAACGACCCAGTTGAAATTCCTCTGTAGGGGCCTTCCTGGCCTCACACCACGCAACATATTTACGCCAAATACGGTGATAATGTTGCACAGTTACATCCTTCCTGGCTTTGATCAGGGTAGGGATGACTTCATCCGGAATGCCTTTTTCCTTCAGGATCCGGCGTTCAACCGCCATGCCGTCAAACGCAGCCGCGGTAAGTCTTGGAACAGACAGGGTCCCTGCTGGAGCAGGTCCTTTCTTAGAGGTAGAGGCCACGGGTCCTCCGTGAGCATCTCTTGAAGTTCCGGGTACCAAGTCCTTCTTGGCCAATCCGGAGCCACGAATATAGATCTTACTCCTCTCCTTCTTATGATTCTCAGTACCTTGGGTATGAGAGGCAGAGGAGGGAACACATACACTGACTGGTACACCCACGGTGTTACCAGAGCGTCCACAGCTATTGCCTGAGGGTCCCTTGACCTGGCGCAATATCCGTCTAGTTTTTTGTTGAGGCGGGACGCCATCATGTCCACCTTTGGTTTTTCCCAACGGTTCACAATCATGTGGAAGACTTCTGGGTGAAGTCCCCACTCCCCCAGGTGGAGGTCGTGTCTGCTGAGGAAGTCTGCTTCCCAGTTGTCCACTCCCGGAATGAACACTGCTGACAGTGCTATCACATGATTTTCCGCCCAGCGAAGAATCCTTGCAACTTCCGTCATTGCCCTCCTGCTTCTTGTGCCGCCCTGTCTGTTTACGTGGGCGACTGCCGTGATGTTGTCCGACTGGATCAACACCGGCTGACCCTGAAGCAGAGGCCTTGCTTGACTTAGGGCATTGTAAATGGCCCTTAGTTCCAGGATATTTATGTGAAATGACGTTTCCATGCTTGACCACAAGCCCTGGAAATTTCTTCCCTGTGTGACTGCTCCCCAGCCTCTCAGGCTGGCATCCGTGGTCACCAGGACCCAGTCCTGAATGCCGAATCTGCGGCCCTCTAGAAGATGAGCACTCTGCAACCACCACAGGAGAGACACCCTTGTCCTTGGAGACAGGGTTATCCGCTGATGCATCTGAAGATGCGATCTGGACCATTTGTCCAGCAGATCCCACTGAAAAGTTCTTGCGTGGAATCTGCCGAATGGAATCGCTTTGTAAGAAGCCACCATTTTTCCCAGGACCCTTGTGCATTGATGCACTGACACTTGGCCTGGTTTTAGGAGGTTCCTGACTAGCTCGGATAACTCCCTGGCTTTCTCCTCCGGGAGAAACACCTTTTTCTGGACTGTGTCCAGAATCATCCCTAGGAACAGCAGACGTGTCGTCGGAATCAGCTGCGATTTTGGAATATTTAGAATCCACCCGTGCTGTCGTAGTACTACTTGAGATAGTGCTACTCCGACCTCTAACTGTTCCCTGGACCTTGCCCTTATCAGGAGATCGTCCAAGTAAGGGATAATTAAGACGCCTTTTCTTCGAAGAAGAATCATCATTTCGGCCATTACCTTGGTAAAGACCCGGGGTGCCGTGGACAATCCAAACGGCAGCGTCTGAAACTGATAATGACAGTTCTGTACCACGAACCTGAGGTACCCTTGGTGAGAAGGGCAAATTGGGACATGGAGGTAAGCATCCTTGATGTCCAGAGACACCATATAGTCCCCTTCTTCCAGGTTCGCTATCACTGCTCTGAGTGACTCCATCTTGAATTTGAACCTTTGTATGTAAGTGTTCAAGGATTTCAGATTTAAAATAGGTCTCACCGAGCCGTCCGGCTTCGGTACCACAAACAGCGTGGAATAATACCCCTTTCCCTGTTGTAGGAGGGGTACCTTGATTATCACCTGCTGGGAATACAGCTTGTGAATGCTTCCAATACCGCCTCCCTGTCGGAGGGAGACGTTGGTAAAGCAGACTTCAGGAACCGGCGAGGGGGAGACGTCTCGAATTCCAATTTGTACCCCTGAGATACTACCTGCAGGATCCAGGGGTCCACTTGCGAGTGAGCCCACTGCGCGCTGAAATTCTTGAGACGGGCCCCCACCGTGTCTGAGTCCGCTTGTAAGGCCCCAGCGTCATGTTGAGGACTTGGCAGAAGCGGGGGAGGGCTTCTGTTCCTGGGAAGAGGCTGCCTGCTGCAGTCTTTTTCCCCTTCCTCTGCCCCGGGGCAGATATGAGTGGCCTTTTGCCCGCTTGCCCTTATGGGGACGAAAGGACTGAGCCTGAAAAGACGGTGTCTTTTTCTGCTGAGAGGTGACCTGGGGTAAAAAGGTGGATTTCCCAGCCGTTGCCGTGGCCACCAGGTCCGATAGACCGACCCCAAATAACTCCTCCCCTTTATACGGCAATACTTCCATATGCCGTTTGGAATCCGCATCACCTGACCACTGTCGCGTCCATAACCCTCTTCTGGCAGAAATGGACAGCGCACTTACTCTTGATGCCAGAGTGCAAATATCCCTCTGTGCATCTCGCATATATAGAAATGCATCCTTTAAATGCTCTATAGTCAATAATATACTGTCCCTGTCCAGGGTATCAATATTTTCAGTCAGGGAATCCGACCAAGCCACCCCAGCACTGCACATCCAGGCTGAGGCGATTGCTGGTCGCAGTATAATACCAGTATGTGTGTATATACTTTTAAGGATATTTTCCAGCTTCCTATCAGCTGGTTCCTTGAGGGCGGCCGTATCAGGAGACGGTAACGCCACTTGTTTTGATAAGCGTGTGAGCGCCTTATCTACCCTAGGGGGTGTTTCCCAACGCGCCCTAACCTCTGGCGGGAAAGGGTATAATGCCAATAATTTTTTAGAAATTAGCAGTTTTTTATCGGGGGAAACCCACGCTTCATCACTCACCTCATTTAATTCATCTGATTCAGGAAAAACTACGGGTAGTTTTTTCACACCCCGCATAATACCCTTTTTTGTGGTACTTGTAGTATCAGAAATGTTCAAAACCTCCTTCATTGCCGTGATCATGTAACGTGTGGCCCTACTGGAAAATACGTCTGTTGCCAGCAGGACTCACTGAAAATAAAAAAACCTAATTTAAACTTTTACTCTAAGCAGCTCAGGAGAGCCACCTAGATTGCACCCTTCTCGTTCGGGCACAAAAATCTAACTGAGGCTTGGAGGAGGGTCATAGGGGGAGGAGCCAGTGCACACCAGCTAGTCCTAAAGCTTTTACTTTTGTGCCCAGTCTCCTGCGGAGCCGCTATTCCCCATGGTCCTTTCGGAGTTCCCAGCATCCACTAGGACGTCAGAGAAAAAGAAAATAAAAAAACTATACATAGGGGGTTATTCAGTACAGAATGCAGATTCTGCTAAAAAGAAGAATCTGCAATCTGTTAATTTGCATGCTGGGGGCCGCCTTTTGCAGGGCCCAATTTAATTGCGGTTGCAGAAACTGGACGACCCCCTGCAGCTGCAGCTAGGTTGTGTATGCAGGTGGTCCACCACCATGTTTTAGATCGGAGCGCCTGCGTGTGACGTCACACAGCAGGCCCAAAAACGCAGCCGCCACACCCCCGTTTTCCCTGCGCTGCCCCTGCAACACTCAGCCAGAGGCATTCGCAACAAATGCGATCACATCGCATTGTGGCCGCGCACGCGAAGGATGGTACCTACACATGCGCACTGCCGCCAGCGACGAGGTTATTGCGGTTGCATCACTTAGCAACGCGACCTGAAGAACCCCCATAGTCTGTATGTTCTCCCAAAGTTTGCATTTCCTCCCACACTTCAAAAACACCCTGGTAGGTAGGTTAATTGGCTGTTCACTTAAACATTAAATGTTGAACCAAAAATGAATGCAGTAGACTGCCGTGTTGTGTTCCAGACAGTCTGACATAACAGCATAGTTAAGATATTCAGTTTGTGTTTTCCCCTTGTAATACACCACAAATGGGAGAACTGTACAGTAGCTTGTGCACTGGTCCAATGATAGCCGGGTGACTGAGGCTTCTTGTGAGTACAGTGTTGCTCTCAGTCTGCTCTATCTGTTCCTCCCAGCACCCATTCTCCCAGTCTGATACTCTTTTGTAATTCAACAATACACTTTTTTTTTTTTTTTTAAATGTAACACAAATGGTCCAGGGACAGGTTAGGTTTGGGTGGGCTTAACTTAGTGACCAATGTGCTTTCTTCACTATTTAAATAAGCCCACCCAAGCTTATACTGTCCCCAAACACACCTGAAGAGGAACGTGCATTCCTCTAATGTAGTGAACTGGAAAAAAGATATTGTTAGTTGATTTTTAAATACAGTTTTCATAAATCACTCAAAAATGAAAGCTCTTATAGCAAGTGATTTCATAATGATCCCAAAATAAAACGTTGGAAATTTAACAACAGTATGAACAATTTTTGAGATTGTTTTCAAATATTTTAAATATTGGCTTTTTCAAAAAATCAAAATAGTTTTTGAATTACTTTTTGTAAATTTTTTTTATTGAAACCTACTGCTGTGTTACATATTATATGAAAACCCATAAAAAGAGGTTTAAAATGAGACCTTGCCCAACTCTATAAGCTCAATTAGGTGAGCTGCAAGTGCAATTAAAAAAACACGTTACTAGCAAATTTTTGTGTGAAAAAATTGCAGCTTTAAAAGGCATGTAGGGGGTAATTCCAAGTTGATCGCAGCAGGAAATTTTTTAGCAGTTGGGCAAAACCATGTGCACTGCAGGGAGGCAGATGTAACATGTGCAGAGAGAGAGATAGATTTGGGTGGGGTGAGTTCAATCTGCAATCTAAATTGCAGTGTAAAAATAAAGCAGCCAGTATTTACCCTGCACAGAAACAAAATAACCCACCCAAATCTAACTCTCTCTGCAGATGTTATATCTGCCCCCCCTGCAGTGCATATGGTTTTGCCCAACTGCTAAAAAATTTCCTGCTGCGATCAACTTGGAATTACCCCCATAACTTCAAAACCGTTTAACATTTCAGCCTAAGATTTGGGGATTTTCTTTACACCCATGACAGCATATCGTATACCAAATTTCATTACCATCTGAAACGGTCAGCATGAAACTGACGGACCGCAGAATCCGCCGGCATACCGTCAGCTGAGCGCTGCGCTCGCCACGCTGTGGGCACGGTGGCAAGCTACGCTATCTATTCTCCCTCCAGGAGGGTCGTGGACCCCCAAGAGGGAGAATAGGTGTCGGTATGCCGGCTGTTGGGATTCCGGCACCGTTATACTGTGCGCCGGGATCCCGACAGCTGGCAAACTGAAGACCACCCACAGCTAATATTAGAAAAAAATGTAAACCATACTGTAGGTGTGTGAACAGTGCTAACTTATTGTAATCAGATAAACCAAAAGACTATAAAATAAGATTTTACTTACCGGTAAATCTATTTCTCGTAGTCCGTAGTGGATGCTGGGGACTCCGTAAGGACCATGGGGAATAGACGGGCTCCGCAGGAGACAGGGCACTTTAAGAAAGCTTTGGATTCTGGGTGTGCACTGGCTCCTCCCTCTATGTCCCTCCTCTAGACCTGTTAGAGAAACTGTGCCCAGAGGATATGAACAGTACGAGGAAAGGATTTTTGTAATCTAAGGGCGAGATTCATACCAGCCACACCAAATAACTTGTGATAAACTACCCAGTTAACAGTATGAACAATTAACATAGCCTCGGTTCAAGACCGACCAACTATAATATAACCCTTATTGAAGCAATAACTATATACAAGTCTTGCAGAAGAAGTCCGCACTTGGGACGGGCGCCCAGCATCCACTATGGACTACGAGAAATAGATTTACCGGTAAGTAAAATCTTATTTTCTCTAACGTCCTAGTGGATGCTGGGGACTCCGTAAGGACCATGGGGATTATACCAAAGCTCCAAACGGGCGGGAGAGTGCGGATGACTCTGCAGCACCGATTGAGCAAACACAAGGTCCTCCTCAGCCAGGGTATCAAACTTATAGAACTTCACAAAAGTGTTGGAACCTGACCAAGTAGCCGCTCGGCAAAGCTGTAATGCCGAGACCCCTCGGGCAGCCGCCCAAGAAGAGCCCAGCTTCCTAGTGGAATGGGCCTTAACCGATTTAGGTAATGGCAATCCTGCCGTAGAATGCGCCTGCTGAATCGTGTTACAGATCCAGCGAGCAATAGTCTGCTTTGAAGCAGGAGCGCCAACCTTGTTGGCCGCATACAGAACAAACAGAGCTTCAGTCTTCCTGATCCTAGCTGTTCTGGTCACATAAATCTTCAAAGCCCTGACCACATCCAGGGACTCAGAATCCTCCAAGTCCCGTGTAGCCACAGGCACGACAATAGGTTGGTTCATATGAAAAGATGAGACCACCTTGGGCAGAAATTGAGGCCGAGTCCTCAACTCTGCCCTATCCACGTGAAAAATCAGATATGGGCTTTTATATGATAAAGCCGCTAATTCCGAAACACGCCTTGCAGAAGCTAAGGCCAACAACATGACCACTTTCCAAGTGAGGTATTTCAACTCCACTGTTTTGAGTGGTTCAAACCAAGGTGACTTGAGGAAACTTAATACCACGTTAAGATCCCAAGGCGCCACCGGAGGCACAAAGGGAGGCTGAATATGCAGCACGCCCTTCACAAAAGTCTGTACTTCAGGAAGAGAAGCCAATTCTCTTTGAAAGAAAATGGATAAGGCCGAAATTTGGACCTTTATGGTCCCTAATTTTAGGCCCAAATTCACTCCCGTTTGAAGGAAGTGAAGCAAACGGCCCAAATGGAACTCCTCCGTAGGAGCAGCTCTGGCCTCACACCAAGAAACATATTTCCGCCATATACGGTGATAATGTTTCGATGTCACATTCTTCCTAGCCTTGATCAGGGTAGGAATGACCTCCTCCGGAATCCCTTTTTCCGCTAGGATCCGGCGTTCAACCGCCATGCCGTCAAACGCAACCGCGGTAAGTCTTGGAACAGACAGGGCCCCTGCTGCAGCAGGTCCTGCCTTAGAGGAAGAGGCCACGGATCTTCTGTGAGCAACTCTTGCAGATCCGGATACCAAGTCCTCCTTGGCCAATCTGGAACAATGAGAATTGCTCTTACCCTTCTTAGTCTTATTAATCTCAACACCTTGGGTATGAGAGGCAGAGGAGGAAACACATAGACCGATCTGAACACCCATGGTGTCACCAGAGCGTCTACTGCTACCGCCTGAGGTTCTCTTGACCTGGCGCAATACCTCTTTAGCTTTTTGTTGAGGCGGGATTCCATCATGTCTATTTGAGGCAGTTCCCACCGATTCACGATCTGTGTGAAGACTTCTTGATGAAGTCCCCTCTCTCCCGGATGCAGGTCGTGCCTGCTGAGGAAGTCCGCCTCCCAGTTGTCCACCCCCGGGATGAACACTGCTGATAGCGCGCTTACATGGCCTTCCGCCCAGCGCAGAATCCTGGACGCCTCTGCCATGGCCACTCTGCTCCTATTGCCGCCCTGGCGGTTTACATGAGCCACTGCCGTGACATTGTCCGACTGAATCAGAACCGGTTTGTTCTGAAACCATTCCTCCGCCTGGCGTAGGGCGTTGTTAATGGCCCTTAACTCCAGGACATTGATGTGGAGACAAGTCTCTAGGCTTGACCAGAGACCTTGGAAATTTCTTCCCAGTGCGACAGCTCCCCAACCTCGGAGGCTCGCGTCCGTGGTCACCAGGATCCAGTCCTGAATGCCGAACCTGCGAACCTCTAGGAGGTGAGCACTGTGCAGCCACCACAGGAGAGATACCCTGGCCCTGGGAGACAGGGTGATCCGTTTCTGCAAATGTAGATGGGACCCGGACCATTTGTCCAATAGGTACCATTGGAAGGTCCTCGCATGGAACCTGCCGAAGGGGATGGCCTCGTATGAAGCCACCATCTTCCCCAGAACTTTTGTGCAATGATGCACAGAAACCTTTTTTGGCTTTAAAAGGTTCCTGACTAGGGCTATGAGCTCCTGAGCCTTCTCCACCGGAAGAAAAACTCTTTTTTGGTCTGTGTCTAGAATCAGGCCCAAAAAGGTCAGACGCATTGCAGGTACTAGCTGGGATTTCGGTAAATTGAGAATCCAACCGTGCCTCTGCAACGTCTTCACGGACAGAGACACGCTGTCCAGCAACTTCTCCCGAGATCTCGCCTTTATAAGGAGATCGTCCAAGTACGGGATAATTGTGACTCCCTGCTTGCGCAGGAGCACCATTATATCCGCCATTACCTTGGTGAAAATTCTCGGGGCCATGGAAAGACCAAACGGCAACGTCTGAAATTGGTAGTGACAATCCTGTACTGCAAATCTCAGAAACGCCTGGTGAGGGGGGAAAATCGGAACATGAAGGTAGCATCCTTTATGTCCAGGGACACCATCCAATCCCCTCCCTCCAGGCTGGCGCTGACCATTCTGAGCGATTCCATCTTGAACTTGAACCTCTTCAAGTACAGGTTCAGGGATTTTAGATTTAGAATGGGTCTGACCGAACCGTCCAGTTTCGGTACTTATCACCTGTTGATCACCTGTTGAATGTACAATTTGTGAATTGCCGCTAACACTAGGCTCCCTCTCTGACGGGGAAGCTGGCAGAGCCGATTTAAAAAAACGGCGAGGGGGCATGTCTTCGAATTCCAGTCTGTATCCCTGGGAAACAATCTCTATTGCCCAGGGATCCACCTGTGACTGAACCCAGACGTGGCTGAAAAGACGAAGAAGTGCCCCCACTTGATCTGACCCCTCCCCCCCCCCCCCGGAAAGCCCCAGCGTCATGTTGTGAACTTTGCGGAAGCAGGGGAGGACTTCTGCTCCTGGGAACTAGCTGAGTGCAGCCGTTTTCCCTTGCCTTTACCTCTGGCAACGAAGGATGATCCACGTACCTTCTTGTTTTTATTGGAACGAAAGGACTGGATTTGATAATGCGGTACCTTCTAAGAATGCTGCGGGGGAACATAAGGTAAAAAATTCGATTTACCAGCCGTAGCAGTAGAGACTAGGTCCGAGAGGCCTTCTCCAACAACTCTTCCCCCTTGTATGGCAATGACTCCATATGCCGCTTCGAGTCGGCGTCTCCCGTCCACTGTTCGGTCCACAAGAGCCGCCTAGCAGAAATAGACATAGCGTTTATTTTAGAGCTTAGTAAACAAATGTCTCTCTGAGCATCCCTCTCTACTTTAGGCGCAGATTCCCATCGTATCCGAACCTTCTGTGGAAAGGGATACGCCATGAGAATCCTTTTGGGAACCTGTAGTCTCCGATCTGGAGATTCCCAAGCCTTTTCGCATAATTCGCTTAGCTCAAATGAAGACGGAAACGTAACCTCAGGCCTTTTCCCTTTATACATGTGAACCCTCGTGTCAGGGACAGGGGGTTCTTCCGTGATATGCAAAACCTCCTTTATGGTAATAATCATGTACCTAATACCTTTTGCCACCTTCGGCTGTAATTTTGCATCCTCATAGTCGACACTAGAGTCAGTATCTGTGTCGGTATCTGTCTAATCTTTTATGCAGCAGATTTACATTTGCATTCAAGACATTTAGCATATCCACCCAGTCCGGTGTCGGCGTTGCCGACGGCGACCTGACATTCAAGCACTCCCCCTCCACATTTAGCGAGCCTTGCTCATCAAACATGTCGACACACCCGTACCGACACACTGCACAGACCCAGGGAAACTTTTTCTGAAGACAGTATCCCCTGAAAGGCCCTTTGGAGAGACAGAGAGAGAGAGTATGCCAGCACACACCCCAGCGCAACAACCTGGAGACCAACACAGAATGTTTTTCCCCAGTAGTGCTGTATTATATTGTATCCGCCAATTATGTGCCCCCTCCTCTCTTTTTAAACCCCCTTCACCGTGTGTACGCAGGGGAGAGTCCGGGGAGCTTCCTCTCAGCGTTCTGTGGAGAGAGAAATGGCGCTGGTGAGTGCTAAGGGAGAAGCCCCGCCCCCTCGGCGGCGGGCTTCTATCCCGCTCAAAATCGTGAAAAAATGGCGGGGGCTCAATAATATACATGTACAATGCCCAGCTGTACATGTATATACCTATTTGCCATCCAAGAGGTGTAACTATTGCTGCCCAGGGCGCCCCCCCCCCCCCCCCTGCGCCCTGCACCCATACAGTGACCGGAGTGTGTGAGGTGATGTGGAGCAATGACGCACAGCTGCAGTGCTGTGCGTTACCTCTGTGAAGCTGAAGGCTTCTGCCGCCTGAGACATCTTCTTGCTTCTGCTCTTCTGGCTCTGTGAGGAGAACGGCGGCGTGGCTCCGAGGGTGGACGCCCAGGACGAACCTGTGTTCACCCCCTCTGAAGCTAATGGTGTTCAGTAGCCGAGGCAGCAGATCCTATCAGTTAAGTAGGTCTGCCCCTCTCTCCTCAGTCCCTCGATGCAGGGAGCCTGTTGCCAGCAGTGCTCCCTGTAAAAAAGTGAAAATCCAAAACAAAAATGCTTTCTATAGCAAAGAACTCAAGAGAGCTCCCTGCAGTGCGCCCTTCATCCTCTGGGCACAGGATCTAACTGTAGGAGGGACATACAGTGAGGAGCCAGTGCACACCCAGAATCCAAAGCTTTCTTAAAGTGCCCTATCTCCTGCGGAGCCCGTCTATTCCCCATGGTCCTTACGGAGTCCCCAGCATCCACTAGGACGTTAGAGAAATAAATATTTGGACAATCAAAAAATGTAACTCTATACTTTGTAATATAACCTCGTTTGGCAATTACAGTGGTCAAATGTTTCCTGTAAGTCTTGACCAGGTTTGCACACACTGTAGCAGGTATTTTGGCCAACACTTCCATGCAGATCTTCTCTAAATCTGTCATGTTTTGGGGCTGTCGCCAGGCAACACGGACTTTCAACTCCCTCAACAGATTTTCTATTGGGTTGAGGTCTGGAGACTGGCTAGGACACTCCAGGATCTTGAAATGCTTCTTATGGAGCCACTCCTTAGTTGCCCGGGCGGTGTGTTTAGGGTCATTGTCATGCTGGAAGACCCTGCCACGGTCCATCTTCAATGCTCTTACTGAGGGAAGGAGGTTTTTGCCCAAATTCTCATGATACATGGCCCCATTCATCCTCTCCTTAATACGGATCAGTCGTCCTGTCCCCTTTCCAGAAAAGCTGCCCCAAAGCATGATGTTTCCACCCCCCATGCTTCACAGTGGGTATGGTGTTCTTGGGATGCCATTCATCATTCTTCTCCCTCCAAGCACGGCGAGTGGAGTTTATACCAAAAAGTTCGATATTGCTCTCATCTGACCACAATACATTCTCCCAATCCTCCTCTGGATCATCCAGATGGTCACTGGCAAACTTTAGATGGGCCTGGACATGTGCTGGCTTAAGCAGGGGGACCTTTTTGGGCGCTGCAGGATTTCAATCCATGACGACGTAGTGTGTTACTAATGGTAACCTTTGTGACTGTGGTCCCAGCTCTCTTGAGGTCATTGACCAGGTCCCCCCATGTAGTTCTGGGCTGATTCCTCACCTTTCTCAAGATCATTGATACCCCACGAGGTGAGATCTTGCATGGAGACCCAGGTTGAGGGAGATTGTCAGTGATCTTGTATTCCTTCCATTTTTTAATAGTTGCGCCAACAGTTGCTCTCTTCTCACCAAGCTGTCGAGTAGCTCATCCCAGACTTTTGCAGCTCTACAATTTTGTCCCTGGTGTCCTTAGACAGCTCTCTGGTCTTGGCCATGGTGGAGAGGTAGCAGTCTGACTGTTTGAGGGTGTAGACAGACAGATAACCAGTTCAAACAGGTGCCATTAATACAGGTAACGAGTGGAGGATAGAAGAGCTTCTTAAAGAAGAAGTAACAGGTCTGTGAGAGCCAGAATTCTTGCTGCTTGGTAGGTGTCCAAATATTTATTTTCCACAAGAATATACAAGTAAATTGTTTAAAAATCAAACAATGTGATTTCCTTTTTATTTTTTTCAGATTCTGTTTTTCACAGTTGAAGTGTACCTATGATGGAAATTACAGACCTCTCTCATCTTTTTAAGTGGGTGAACTTGCACAATCGGTGGCTGTCCAAATGCTTTTTTGCCCCACTGTATGTATGTATGTATGTATGTATGTATGTATGTATGTATGTATGTATATGTATATATACATACATACATACACACACACACACACACACACACACACACACACACACAGTTGTGCTCATAAGTTTACATACCCTGGCCATTTGTCAGAATCTGAATAACTCACAAACTTTTCTTTCACTCATGGTTAGTGGTTGGGTGAAGCCATTTATTGTCAAACAACTGTGTTTACTCTTTTTAAATCATAATGACAACAGAAACTACCCAAATGACCCTGATCAAAAGTTTACATACCCTGGAGATTTTGGCCTGATAACATGCACACAAGTTGACACAAACGGGTTTGTATGGCTACTAAAGGTAACCATCCTCACCTGTGATCTGTTTGCTTGTAATCAGTGTGTGTGTATAAAAGGTCAGTGAGTTTCTGGACTCCTGAAAGACCCTTGCATCTTTCATCCAGTGCTGCACTGGCGTGTCTGGATTCTGAGTCATGGGGAAAGCAAAAGAATTGTCAAAGGATCTGCGGAAAAAGGTAATTGAACTGTATAAAACAGGAAAGGGATATAAAAAGATATCCAAGCAATTGAGAATGCCAATCACCAGTGTTCAAACTCTAATTAAGAAGTGGAAAATGAGGGATTCTGTGGAAACTAAATCACGGGTCAGGTAGACCAACAAAAATTTCAGCCACAACTGCTAGGAAAATTGTTCGGGATGCAAAGAAAAATCCACAAATAACTTCAAGCTGAAATACAGGTTTCTCTGAAAAAAAAGTGGTTTGGTTGTTTTAAGATGCACAATAAGGAGGCATTTGAAGAAAAATGGGCTGCATGGTCGAGTCGCCAGAAGAAAGCCATTACTACGCAAATGCCACAAAGCATCTCGCTTACAATACTCCAAACAGCACAGAGACAAGCCTCAAAACTTCTGGAACAAAGTCATTTGGAGTGATGAGACCAAAATTGAACTTTTTGGCCACAACCATAAACGTTACATTTGGAGAGGCGTCAACAAGGCCTATGATGAAAGGTACACCATTCCTACTGTGAAACACGGAGGTGGATTGCTTATGTTTTGGGGATGTGTGAGCTACAAAGGCACTGGAAACTTGGTCAAAATTGATGGCAAGATGAATGCAGCATGTTATCAGAAAATACTGGAGGAAAATTTGCACTCATCAGCCCGGAAGCTGCGCATGGGACGTACTTGGACGTTCCAACATGACAATGATCCAAAACACAAGGCCAAGTCGACCTGTCATTGGCTACAGCAGAATAAAGTGAAGGTTCTGGAGTGGCCATCTCAGTCTCCTGACCTCAATATCATTGAGCCACTCTGGGGAGATCTCAAACGTGCAGTTCATACAAGACAGCCCAAGAATTTACAGGAACTGGAGGCTTTTTGCCAAGAAGGATGGGCAGCTTTACCATCTGAAGAAATAAAGAGCCTCATCCACAACTACCACAAAAGACTTCAAGCTGTCATTGATGTTAAAGGGGGCAATACACGGTATTAAGAACTGGGGTATGTAAACTTTTGATCAGGGTCATTTGGGTAGTTTCTGTTGTCATTATGATTTAAAAAGAGTAAACACAGTTGTTTGACAATAAATGGCTTCACCAAACTTACTAACCATGAGTGAAAGAAAAGTTTGTGAGTTATCATTCATATTTTCTGACAAATGGCCAAATGGTTCGTCTTGAGGAAGTCCCGAGATACGGGACGAAACGCGTTGACGTCACTCCTATGCTCAGCCCACTGACGCACTGATTGTTGCCAGCCACTCTCACCCGCAGCGGTGTAACTGAATTTGAAAACCAGCCTCAGAGAACGTATACCGGAACGCCAGGTCAGCATATCACTGCAGCGTCCATACCCGCCTGTCAGGACTGAATCACCTGCACACTGCCAGTGCCAGCGGCGGACACACGGTAGCTGCTCCGGTATCTCCTGTGCTGCGAGACTGCATCTTCCCGCAGGTCGGGTAAATATCACCAGCGGCATTTCCTCTGCACTGGGACGCCAGTAGCATAGAGGACGGGAGCCTTATTCATTTGTTCTCCAACTGGCTGTATTAACTGTTGCTATTCAGTTTTACTTGATACAAAGAGACCAAGATTAGGTCTACGTGGCAACATTGAAGTGACATTGTTTCTAACTTTCATAATCCAGTGATTTATTTAGAACATCTATCAGTGTGCTCGAGCTATTTTCTTTTATTATTGTTTTTTATATCTTGTGTGTGTTATTAAATTTGTTTTATTTCATTAGCAAGTTCCGCGTGAGTTGCAAATTGATTTAAGCAGACACCTTTATATTTATTATTTTTTATCTTTATTAATTAAGCATACTTCAAGCGCAGCACCTTTGTGTATATTTTTATTTCTGTTGTTTGAGGGAGCCAGCAGTCCTTCAGTGCTTGCAGCCTTTGTATAGCTCATTTTTATTGTTACTTACTGAGTTGCGCCAGGAGTGGGGGTGTTTAAACACTCTCAAAAAAACTTTTTATAAATGGCCAGAAAATCACAAATTCTGCTAGGGTATGTAAACTTATGAGCGCAACTATATATATATATATATATATATATATATATATATATATACACACATACACATATACACACACTGCTAAAAAAAAAAAAAGGGAACACTTAAACAACACAATGTAACTCCAAGTCAATCACACTTCTGTGAAATCAAACTGTCCACTGAGGAAGCAACACTGTTTGACAATCAATTTCACATGCTGTTGTGCAAATGGAATAGACAATAGGTGGAAATTATAGGCAATTAGCAAGACACCCCCAATAAAGGAGTTGTTCTGCAGGTGGTGACCACAGACCACTTCTCAGCTCCTATGCTTTCTGGCTGATGTTTTGGTCACTTTTGAAAGCTGGCGGTGCTTTCACTCTAGTGGTAGCATGAGACGGAGTCTGCAACCCACACAAGTGGCTCAGGTAGTGCAGCTCATCCAGGATGGCACATCAATGCGAGCTGTGGCAAGAAGGATTGCTGTGTCTGTCAGTGTAGTGTCCAGAGCATGGAGGCGCTACCAGGAGACAGGCCAGTACATCAGGAGACGTGGAGGAGGCCGTAGGAGGGCAACAACCCAGCAGCAGGACCGCTACCTCCGCCTTTGAGCAAGGAGGAACAGGAGGAGCACTGCCAGAGCCCTGCAAAATGACCTCCAGCAAGCCACAAATGTGCATGTGTCTACTCAAACGATCAGAAATAGACTCCATGAGGGTGGTATGAGGGCCCGACGTCCACAGGTGGGGGTTGTGCATACAGCCCAACACCGTGCAGGACGTTTGGCATTTGCCAGAGAACACCAAGATTGGCAAATTCGCCACTGGCACCCTGTGCTCTTCACAGATGAAAGCAGGTTCTCACTGAGCACATGTGACAGACGTGACAGAGTCTGGAGACGCCAAGGAGAACGTTCTGCTGCCTGCAACATCCTCCAGCATGACCGGTTTGGCAGTGGGTCAGTAATGGTGTGGGGTGGCATTTCTTTGGGGGGCTGCACAGCCCTCCATGTGCTCGCCAGAGGTAGCCTGACTGCCATTAGGTACCGAGATGAGATCCTCAGACCCCTTGTGAGACCATATGCTCGTGCGGTTGGCCCTGGGTTCCTCCTAATGCAAGACAATGCTAGACCTCATGTGGCTGAAGTGTGTCAGAAGTTCCTGCAAAACGAAGGCATTGATGCTATGGACTGGCCCGCCCGTTCCCCAGACCTAAATCCAATTGAGCACATCTGGGACATCATGTCTCGCTCCATCCACCAACGCCACGTTGCACAACTGACTATCCAGGAGTTGGCGGATGCTTTAGTCCAGGTCTGGGAGGAGATCCCTCAGGAGACCATCCGCCACCTCATCAGGAGCATGCCCAGGCGTTGTAGGGAGGTCATACAGGCACGTGGAGGCCACACACACTACTGAGCCTCATTTTGACTTGTTTTAAGGACATTACATCAAAGTTGGATCAGCCTGTAGTGTGTTTTTCCACTTTAATTTTGAGTGTGACTCCAAATCCAGACCTCCATTGATAATTTGTGTGTGATTTTGTTGTCAGCACATTTAGCTATGTAAAGAACAAAGTATTTAATAAGAATATTTCATTCATTCAGATCTAGGATGTGTTGTTTAATCGATCCCTTTATTTTTTTGAGCAATATATATAATAAGAATTTACTCACCGGTAATTCTATTTCTCGTAGTCCGTAGTGGATGCTGGGAACTCCGTAAGGACCATGGGGAATAGCGGGCTCCGAAGGAGGCTGGGCACTCTAGAAAGATCTTAGACTACCTGGTGTGCACTGGCTCCTCCCACTATGACCCTCCTCCAAGCCTCAGTTAGGTACTGTGCCCGGACGAGCGTACACAATAAGGAAGGATTTTGAATCCCGGGTAAGACTCATACCAACCACACCAATCACACCGTACAACTCGTGATATGAAACACAGTTAACAGTATGAAACAATAGAGCCTCTCAACAGATGGCTCAACAATAACCCGATTTAGTTAACCATAACTATGTACAAGTATTGCAGATAAACCGCACTTGGGATGGGCGCCCAGCATCCACTACGGACTACGAGAAATAGAATTACCGGTGAGTAAATTCTTATTTTCTCTAACGTCCTAGTGGATGCTGGGAACTCCGTAAGGACCATGGGGATTATACCAAAGCTCCCAAACGGGCGGGAGAGTGCGGATGACTCTGCAGCACTGAATGAGAGAACTCCAGGTCCTCCTCAGCCAGGGTATCAAATTTGTAGAATTTTTGCAAACGTGTTTGCCCCTGACCAAGTAGCTGCTCGGCAAAATTGTAAAGCCGAGACCTCTCGGGCAGCCGCCCAAGATGAGCCCACCTTCCTTGTGGAATGGGCATTGACAGATTTTGGCTGTGGCAGGCCTGCCACAGTATGTGCAAGCTGAATTGTACTACAAATCCAACGAGCAATAGTCTGCTTAGAAGCAGGAGCACCCAGCTTGTTAGGTGCATATAGGATAAACAGCGAGTCAGATTTTCTGACTCTAGCCGTTCTGGAAACATATATTTTCAGTGCCCTGACAACGTCTAGCAACTTGGAGTCCTCCAAGTCCCTAGTAGCCTAGGCACCACAATAGGCTGGTTCAGGTGAAACGCTGACACCACCTTTGGGAGAAACTGGGGACGAGTCCTCAATTCTGCCCTATCCATATGGAAAATCAAATAAGGGCTTTTACAAGACAAAGCCGCCAACTTTGATACTCGCCTGGCAGAAGCCAAGGCCAATAACATAACCACCTTCCACGTGAGATATTTCAGATCCACGGTTTTTAGTGGTTCAAACCAATGTGATTTTAAGAAACTCAACACCACGTTGAGATCCCAAGGTGCCACAGGAGGCACAAACGGGGGCTGACTCTGCAGCACTCCTTTTATAAATGTCTGAACTTCAGGTACTGAAGCTAGTTCTTTTTGAAAGAAAATCGACAGAGCCGAGATCTGTACCTTAATGGAACCCAATTTAAGGCCCATAGTCACTCCTGCTTGCAGGAAATGCAGAAATCGACCTAGTTGAAATTCCTCTGTTGGGGCCCTTTCGGCCTCACACCATGCAACATATTTTCGCCATATGCGGTGATAATGAGTTGCTGTAACCTCTTTCCTGGCTTTAGTAAGCGTAGGAATGACTTCCTCCGGAATGCCCTTTTCCTTCAGGATCCGGCATTCAACCGCCATGCCGACAAACGCAGCCACGGTAAGTCTTGGAACAGACAGGGCCCCTGCTGCCGCAGGTCCTGTCTGAGTGGCAGAGGCCATGGGTCCTCTGATATAAATTCTTGAAGTTCTGGGTACCAAGCTCTTCTTGGCCATCCACGAGTATCGTTCTTACTCCTCGCCTTCTTATTATTCTCAGTACCTTTGGTATGAGAGGCAGAGGGGAGAACACATAAACCGACTGGTACACCCACGGTGTTACCAGAGCGTCCATAGCTATCGCCTGAGGGTCCCTTGACCCGGTGCAATATCTTTTATAGCTTTTTGTTGAGGCGGGACGCCATCATGTCCACCTGTGGCCTTTCCCAATGGTGTACAATCCTATTGGAAGACTTCTGGAGGAAGTCCCCATTCTCCCGGGTGGAGGTCGTGTCTGTTGAGAAGATCTGCTTCCCAGTTGTCCACTCCGGGAATGAACACTGCTGACAGTGCTAACACATGATTTTCCGCCTATCGGAGAATCCTTGTGGCTTCTGCCATCGCCATCCTGCTTCTTGTGCCGCCCTGTTGGTTTACATGGGTGACTGCCGTGATGTTGTCTGATTGGATCAGTACCGGCTGGTTTTGAAGCAGAGGCCTTGCCGGCCTCAGGGCCTTGTAAATGGCCCTCAGGTCCAGAATATTTATGTGTAGGGAAATAACCTGACTTGACCAAAGTCCCTGGAAATTTCTTCCCTGTGTGACTGCCTCCCAGCCTCAAAGGCTGGAATCCATGGTCACTAGGACCTAGTCCTGTATGCCGAACCTGCGGCCCTCTTGAAGATGGGCACTCTGCAGCCACCACAGTAGAGATACCCTGGTCCTTGGAGACAGGGTTATCAGCCTATGCATCGGAAGATGCGATCCGGACCACTTGTCCAACAGGTCCCTCTGAAAAGTTCTTGTATGGAACCTGCCTAATGGGATTGCTTCGTAGGAAGCTACCATTTTTCCCAGGACTCGCGTGCAATGATGCACCGCTACCTATTTTGGCTTCAGGAGGTCTCTGACTAGAGATGACAACTCCTTGGCTTTCTCCTCCGGGAGAAACACTATTTCTGGTTTATGTCCAGAACCATCCCCAGGAACAGTAGACGTGTCATAGGAACCAGCTGTGACTTTGGACTGTTTAGAATCCAACCATGCTGTTGTAGCACTTTCCAAAATAGTGCTACCCCGACTACCAACTGCTCCTTGGACCTCGCCCTTATAACGAGATTGTCCAAGTACGGGATAATTACAACTCCCTTTTTTTGAAGGAGTATCAACATTTCGGCCATTACCTTGATAAAACACCCTCGGTGCCATGTACAGTCCAAACGGCAGTGTCTGGACTTGGTAATGGTAATCCTGTACCACAAATCTGAGGTACTCCTGGCGAGGATGGTAAATGGGGACATGCAGGTAAGCATCCTTGATGTCCCAGGATACCATGTAATCCCCCTCGTCCAGGCTTGGAATAACCGCCCTGAGCGATTCCATCTTGAACTTGAATTTTTGTGTTCAAGGATTTTAAATATAAAATGGGTCACACCGAACCATGCGGTTTCGGTACCCCAACCCGTGTGGAATAGTAACCCCGTCCTTGTTGAAGTAGGGGCACCTTGAGTATTACCTGCTGGGAATACCGCTTATTAATTGCCTCTAGCACAGCCTCCCTGCCAGAGGGAGTTGTCAGCAAGGCATATTTTAGGAAACGGCTGGGGGGAGACATCTTGAATTCCAGCTTGTACCCCTGAAATACTACTTGAAAGAAACAGGGATCCACCTGTGAGCGAGCCCACTAATTGCTGAAATTTTTGAGACGGCCCCCCACCGTACCTGGCTACACCGGTGGAGCACCCGCGTCATGGTGTGGCCTCACAGGAGGCGGGGGAAGAATCTTGATTCTGGGAACAGGCTGACTGGTGCAGCTTTTTTCCCTCTACCCTTGTCTCTGTACAGAAAGGAAGCGCCATTTGACCCGCTTGCTTTTCTGAAGCCGAAAGGACTGTACCTTTGTCTGTGAGGAAACCGGAGGTAAAATTATTTCTTCCCAGCAGTTGCTGTGGATACGAGGTCCCAGAGACCATCCCCAAATAATTCCTCACCCTTATAAGGCTCTCTATGCGCTTTTTAAGTCAGCATCACCTGTCCAGTGACAGGTCTCTAATACCCTCCTGACAGAATGGACATTACATTTATTTTGGATGCCAGCCGGCAAAATATCCCTCTGTGCATCCCCCATATATAAGACGACGTCTTTAATATGTTTTTATGTTTTCCAACTAGTATCCCTGTTTGACAGGGTCACCGACCACGCTGCAGCAGCACTATCTGCAGGTCTCAGTCTAGTACCTGAGTGTGTAAATACAGACTTCAGGATAGCCTCCAGTTTTTTATCAACAGGTACCTATTAAAGTGGCCGTATCTTAAGACGGCAGTGCCACCTTTTTTGACAAACGTGTGAGCGCCTTATCCACCCTAGGGGATATCTCCCAGTGTAACTTATCCACCTGGCGGGAAAGGGTACGCCATCAGTAACTTTTGATAAATTACCAGTTTCTTAACGGGGGAACCCACGCTTTCACACACTTCATTTATTCATCTGATGGGGGAACAAAACACTGCCTGTTTTTTCTCCCCAAACCTAAAACCCATTTTTAGAGGTGCTTGGGTTAAAGTCAGAAATGTATAACACATTTTTTATTGCCGGGATCACGTCACGGATGTTCCTAGTGGATTGTGTATATGTCTCCACCTTGTCGACACTGGAGTCAGACTCCGTGTCGACATCTGTGTCTGCCATCTGAGAGAGCGGGCGTTTTTGAGCCCCTGATGGCCTTTGAGACGCCTGGGCAGGCGCGGGCTGCGAAGCCGGCTGTCCCACAGCTGTTACGTCATCCACCCTTTTATGTAAGGAGTTGACACTGTCGGTTAATACCTTTCACCTATCTATCCACTCTGGTGTCGGCCCCACAGGGGGCGACATCACATATATCGGCCTCTGTTCTGTCACCATATAAGCCTCCTCATTCAACATGTCGACACAGCCGTACCGACACACCGCAGACACACAGGGAATGCTCTAAACGAGGACAGGACCCACAAAAGCCCTTTGGGGGGACAGAGTAAGAGTATGCCAGCACACACCAGAGCGCTATATATATACAGGGACTAACTGAGTTATGTCCCTAATAGCTTTTATATAATATACTGTATACAGTGCCAATTTTAATGCCCCCCCTCTCTTTTCCCTCTTACTGTACTGTAGATTGCAGGGAAGAGCCAGGGAGCTTCCCTCCAGCCGAGCTGTGAGGGAAAAATGGCGCCAGTGTGCTGAGGAGATAGGCTCCGCCCCTTTTTCGCGGCCTATTCTCCTGTTTTTTATGGAATTCTGGCAGGGGTATTTACCTCATATATAGCCCCTGGGGCCATATATTGAGGTATTTTAGCCAGCCAAGGTGTTTTTATTGCTGCCTCAGGGCGCCCCCCCTAGCGCCCTGCACCCTCAGTGACCGGAGTGTGAAGTGTGTGAGAGGAGCAATGGCGCACAGCTGCAGTGCTGTGCGCTACCTTGGTGAAGACAGAGTCTTCATGCCGCCGATTTTCCGGACCATCTTCTTGCTTCTGGCTCTGTAAGGGGGACGGCGGCGCGGCTCCGGGACCGAACATCAAGGCTGGGCCTGCGGTCGATCCCTCTGGAGCTAATGGTGTCCAGTAGCCTAAGAAGCCCAATCCGGCTGCAAGCAGGCGAGTTCGCTTCTTCTCCCCTTAGTCCCTCGCTGCAGTGAGCCTGTTGCCAGCAGGTCTCACTGAAAATAACAAATTCTAAGACTATAACTTTCTAAGAGCTCAGGAGAGCCCCTAGTGTGCATCCAACCTCGGCCGGGCACGAAATCTAACTGAGGCTTGGAGGAGGGTCATAGTGGGAGGAGCCAGTGCACACCAGGTAGTCTAAGATCTTTCTAGAGTGCCCAGCCTCCTTCGGAGCCCGCTATTCCCCATGGTCCTTACGGAGTTCCCAGCATCCACTAGGACGTTAGAGAAATATATATATATATATATATATATGTGTGTGTATGTATGCACCAAGGTCCTAAGCCTTGTAGAATCTGCGCTGGTGGCCCCACAAGTAATAATCAAATAAAAGTTCCAAAGGTGCCGCACTCGAGCTGAATAAAGGGGGTAATTCTGAGTTGATCGCAGCAGGATTTTTGTTAGCAATTGGGCAAAACCATGTGCACTGCAGGGGAGGCAGATATAACATGTGCAGAGAGAGTTAGATTTGGGTGGGGTGTGTTCAATCTGCAATCTAATTTGCAGTGTAAAATTAAAGCAGCCAGTATTTACCCTGCACAGAAATAAAATAACCCACATAAATCTAACTCTTTCTGCACATGTTATATCTGCCTTCCCTGCAGTGCACGTGGTTTTGCCCAATTGCTATCAAAAATCCTGCTGCGATCAACTTGGAATTACCCCCAAAGAAACAGACTATGATCCCATGGATGTCAACGTTTCAACTTTTTCATTCATATTGTCATCAGGAAAAGCTTCATTTTGCTGATGACAATTTGAATGAAAAAACTGAACCGTTGAAATCCACGGGATCATAGTCTGTTTATTTATTCAGCTTGACTGCCGCAGCTTTGGGACTTATATATATATATATACACACACACACACACACACACACACACTTATCTGCCCCTGATGGTTGCAGCGTGGATTCTGGGTCCTAAAGGTTATGTGACCGTCACTTCGTATTCTTCCCCTATGCCTGATCACCTCACCCCCTAGTACAGGGATGGAGAACCTTTGGCCCTCCAGCTGTTGCTGAACTACACATCCCAGCAGGTCCTGCAACAGTTTAACCATGGCCAAATTGCAAAACTGTTGCAGGGCATGTTGGTATGTTCAACAACAGCTGGAGGTCCAAAGGTTCCCCATCCCTGCCCTAGTACCTAACGTTAATCCTCCCATTCTGCAGCCTAAACCTAATGCCGACACTGACAACATTGTAATTGTCAACCTAATGACTAAGTAAGTTGGGATGAGGTGGGTTAATTGTTAAAAAACGAAACAAAACTCGTTTGACCACTGTTCTCATCTAAAATGTAGTCTAATTTGTAAATCTATTTTTCCTCTGGGGTGGGGGGGCAAGGCAAATGTTTACAGTGAACATACATGGTGCAAGAGAGCTTTGGTAATTAAAGTTATTAAGCACATAGCAAAAATACTAATTGAATCAAAGACACACTAGTATGAATGGTATTATCCACTTCCGTGGCTGAAGCCAGGAGTCCGTTACCTGGCTTGGTCGCCTCACATGCGACCCACTGCCCCCCCCTCACATGTGGTCCTCTGACCCCACCTCCGCAGCCCCCATTGTGCCCCGGATCAGCAGTGACGTGGTGGTCCGTGACCGTCAACATCACTGTCGGAATTGCGCCCAAGAATGCTATGTGGCCGGCATTCTAGTGCGCATGCTCCGGGGATGCACACTGCGGGAGTTCACCTTGCTACTGCACCTCTGCTTCCCAGGATCACTCCTATGGTACACTTGAGTGCATGTCATAAATACAGGATTACTTGAAACAAAGCAAAAACAGTTAATTCTTAATCCTATCAAATATTTTAGTAACCTAGACAGTAGACTGAACGTGTACAAAAATATCTACTGCTTTACTTTAATACTTGAAAAGCTGCTTAGGGAGGTTTAATGCATTAACACAGTATAAACAAGAGGCTAAGCATTACTTTCAATCACCTTTCTTCTGAGCATGATCGGAGCATTTCCATGGATGTTGTTGCAGGCGGGGGACTTAAGTTACATGTGCGGTTTCATATGGCCAACAATTAAAACGTTCTTAAACGCCCATAAAATAAGGAATAGCTGCACATTTGGTATAGCTACAGTGGAAAGGTGTGGATGACCAGATTAGCTTAATGTGAACGTCACATGCCACATGGTGGAATACTAGAGCTTTTATGTTTCATAATATGAGAAGGCTGGCATTAGCCCAGGAGGTCTGGAAAGCAAAATTCTGCAAATAAATTGAATATTCAAGATAACACAGCCACGTAGCCTGACTGGATATAATCAATGATTCATACTTTATGTAAACCCTTTGTTAATAAAGTTCTCATTTACACAACTACAGAAGATACTGATATTTTAATTGTCTTACATAGAAAGGTATATTATGCAGGAATGCAGAATTTTCAACAAGGCTGTAGGCTTTTACTAATGAAATAAATAAGGCAGGGCTTGGCAGCATACTATTGAAGATCAGTATTTCTCCTTGGTGGCACTAGTTCATAGGTTAACATGCCCTTGAAAAACCATACCCCTTTACTGTCAATTGTGTTTCTATTTTGCTACATTACTTTGTAAGTGCTTTTCTCAAATCAAACTTGTATTGTATCGGCAGGCCCAGCAGTGGGTTACCACTGCAAGTAGGACTGATCAGCGACTGCAGATATTAGCAGCCGCCCCCTGCCCCCGCAACTGCAGACATTAGCAGCCGCCGGAGAAATTAAATAAAGCACCCCCTTACCTTGCTTTTCCCAACCCCCTGCGACTTCAGAGAGAAACAGCCGCAGGGAAAATGTAGGTTCCCAGTGGTCATCGATTAACCGATACTTGGCCATCTACGTCTGACTGATAGTTATTGAAAGAATTGTAATTTTTTTAAATAAACATGGGTTACATATGTTTCAAATTGATGTTCTTAACCTAATTCAATCATTAAAAAAAAATATATGACTTTTTCAATATTAACCAGTTAAGTTGTTAATTAGACAAACCCAAGCATTGCACTACAAAAAAAAAAAAAGACATTGCAAGATCATCTTTAAATGGGACTCTGCATTTATTCTGTATACACTTTAAACACGTATCTGGACTGGATTAGCAAGACAGGCCACGGGAATCAAAAATAGGATTTTAATACCTACCGGTAAATCCTTTTCTATGAGTCCGTAGAGGATGTTGGGGACACCAAAAGAACCATGGGGTATAGACGGGATCCGCAGGAGACATGGGCACTTTAAGACTTTCAAAGGGGCATGACCTGGCTCCTCCCTCTATATCCCTCCCCAGACTCAGTTTGGAACTGTGGCCGGAGAGATGGACATTTCGAGGAAAGGAATTAACAAACAAGGTGAGCATTATACCAGCTGAAGCCATATACATGCCGAATAACATGACCTTCAACTGAACACATGCCGACGGTCATGAACAAAATTCAGCAACAAGCTGAAGAAACCATAACACAACCTGTGTGTAACCAGAACTAAACTGCAGATACAGTACGCACTGGGACGGGCGCCCAACATCATCTACGGACTCATAGAAAAGGATTTACCGGTAGGTATTAAAATCCTATTTTCTATTTCGTCCTAGAGGATGTTGGGGACACCAAAAGAACCATGGGGTTTATACCAAAGCTCTATAGCGGGTGGGAGAGTGCGGATGACTCTGCAGCACCGATTGACCAAACTTAAGGTCCTCATCGGCCAAGGTATCAAACTTGTAAAATTTAGCAAACGTGTTTGACCCCGACCAAGTAGCAGCTCGGCAAAGTTGCAATGCCGAGACACCCCGGGCAGCCGCACAGGACGAGCCCACCTTCCTAGTGGAATGGGCCTTCACCGATTTTGGCAACGGCAAACCTGCCGTGGAATGAGCCTGCTGAATCGTTTGACATATCCAGCGGGCAATGGTCTCCTTGGAAGCAGGACACCCAATCTTATTGGGAGCATACAGGACAAACAGAGACTCTGTTTTCCTAACTGGAGCCGTTCTGGCAACATAAATTTTCAAAGCTCTGACCACATCTAGAGACTTTTCCTCAGCCAAAGCGCCAGTAGCCACTGTCACCACAATAGGTTGAGAACTCGGCAGAAATTGTTGCCGAGTTCTCAACTCTGCTCTATCTTCATGGAAGATCAAATAAGGGCTCTTGTGAGACAAGGCCGCTAACTCAGACACCCGCCTTGCGGATGCCAATGCCAACAAAATGACAACCTTCCAAGTGAGGAATTTCAATACCACTTTACGTAAAGGTCCAAACCAATGTGATTGAAGGAATGTCAATACCACATTAAGTCCCAAGGTGTCACAGGGGGCACAAAGGGAGGTTGGATGTGCAGGACCCCTTTTACAAAGGTCTGCACCTCAGGAAGTGAGGTCAATTGTTTCTGAAAGAAAATTGACAAGGCAGAAATCTGCACCTTAATGGAGCCTAATTTAAGGCCCGCATCCACTCCATTTTGTAGAAAATGGAGAAACCGTCCAAGGTCAAACTTCTCCACAGGAGCTTTCTTGGACTCGCACCAGGAAACATATTTCCTCCAAATACGGTGATAGTGCTTTGACGTCACACCCTTCCTAGCAAGAATAAGGGTAGGGATGACTTCACTGGGAATACCCTTTCGGCCTAAAATCTGGCGTTCAACCACTATGCCGTCAAACGTAGCCGCTGTAAGTCCTGATAGACGAACGGCCCCTGTAGTAGCAGATCCTCGCGAAGAGGAAGAGGCCAGGGATCTTCGACCAGTAACGCCTGAAGATCCGGGTACCAAATTCTCCTTGGCCAGTCCGGAACTACAAGGAGCGCTGGAATCTTTGTTTTTCTTAGAATTCTCAGAACCTTTGGGATGAGAGGAAGGAAAATATACACCGACGGAAACACCCAAGGTGACGTCAGTGCATCCACTGCCGCCGCCTGTGGGTCCCTGGACCTGGAACAATACTTCAGAAGTTTTCTGTTGAGGCGAGATGCCATCATGTCTATGTAGGGAACCCCCCAAAGACTTGTCACTAGTGTGAAGACCTCTTGATAGAGGCTCCACTCTCCTGGATGTAGATCGTGTCTGCTGAGGAAGTCTGCTTCCCAGTTGTCCACCCCCAGAAGGAATATTGCTGACAGAGCAATTGTATGTGCCTCTGCCCAGCGGAGAATCTTTGTGGCTTCTGCCATGGCTGTCCTGCTCTTTGTGCCGCCTTGGCGGTTTATGTATGCTACTGCTGTCACATTGTCCGATTGGATCAGGACAGGCCGGTTTAGAAGAAGATGCTCCGCTTGCAGAAGGCCGTTGTAAATGGCCCTTAGCTCCAGAACGTTTATGTGAAGATGAGTCTCTGGACCTGA
Organism: Pseudophryne corroboree; assembly: GCF_028390025.1. Classification (NCBI taxonomy): domain Eukaryota; kingdom Metazoa; phylum Chordata; class Amphibia; order Anura; family Myobatrachidae; genus Pseudophryne; species Pseudophryne corroboree. Next base: position 625,538,827 of record NC_086444.1, on the reverse strand, counting down.
CCATCTTCCTTGGAAGGTCACCCCTTGTGTGACTGCTCCCCAACCTCGGAAACTTGCATCCGTGGTCACTAGGATCCAGTCCTGGATCCCGAACCTGCGTCCCTCTAAGAGGTGAGAGCTGTGGAGCCACCACACGAGTAAGATTCTGGTGTTGGGAGATAGAATTATTCTCCGCTGCATATGAAGGTGGGATTCGGACCACTTGTCCAACAGGTCCCACTGAAACACTCTGGCATGGAACCTCCCAAACTGGAGGGCTTCGTATGTCGCTACCATCTTCCCCAGCAACCGAATGCATTGATGAATGGAGACTGTTGTTGGTTTCAGAATGAGTTTTACCAAACTCTGAATTTCCAGAGCTTTCTCCATAGGGAGGAACACACTCTGCTGGACTGTGTCCAGAATCATACCTAAAAACGCCAACCGGGTTGTTGGGATTAACTGTGATTTCGGCAAGTTTAAGAGCCAGCCGGAATCGATAGGGACAGTGCAATGTCCTGTACCAACTTGTCTTTGGATCTCGCCTTTATCAGGAGATCATCCAAGTATGGGATAATTGTAACTCCTCGCTTGCGGAGGAGAACCATCATCTCTACCATGACTTTTGTGAAAATCCTCGGAGCCGTGGACAGGCCAAACGGCAACGTCTGAAACTGGTAATGAGTATCCTGGATTGCAAACCTGAGGTACTTTTGATGAGGGGGATATATGTGGACATGAAGGTATGCATCCTTTATGTCCAATGATACCATGAATCCCCCCTCCTTCAGACTGGAGATCACCGCTCTGAGAGACACCATCTTGAATTTGAATTTCTTCAGGAATTTTTTTTTTTTTAAAGATTTCAGGTTGAGGATTGGTCTTACCGAGCCATCCGGCTTTGGCACCACTAACAGGCTTGAATAAAAGCCTTCCCCTTGCTGTGCCAGGGGAACCGGGACCACAACCTGATTTTGACACAATTTTTGTATTGCTCCACAGACTAGAACTCTGTCTGGAAGCAAAGCTGGTAAGGTCGATTTGAAAAAACGGCGAGGGGGAACGTCTTGAAACTCCAGTTTGTACCCGTGGGTCACAATTTGCAACACCCAAGAGTCTAGGTCCGAACGAACCCAGACCTGACTGAAGAGCTTTAGACGGGCCCCCACCGGTGCGGTCTCCTGTAGGGGAGACCCGGCGTCATGCGGTAGATTTGGCAGAAGCCAGGGAGGACTTCTGCTCCTGGGAACCTGAGGAGGCGGGTGTTCTCTTACCCCTTCCTCTACCTCTGATAGCAAGGAAGAAATTACCTCGGCCTCTTTTATACTTGTTGGGCCGAAAGGACTGCATTTGATAGTGTGGTTTCTTTTGTTGCGCAGGAACATAAGGTAAACAGGTTGACTTACCCGCGGTGGCCACCGATACCAAATAAGTAAGGCCATCCCCAAAAAGTTCACCTCCCTTAAATGGAAGGGACTCCATATTTTTCTTGGAATCGGCGTCAGCATTCCACTGGTGAGTCCAAAGCGCTCGCCTAGCCGCAACTGACATAGCATTAGCCTTAGCACAAAGGAGGCCAGCATCTCTTGCAGCCTGTTTCAAGTACGCAGCCGCGTCCCTGATATAACCAAGCGTCACTAGGATGCTATCCCTATCAAGATTATCCAAATCAGAAGACAAACTTTCAGCCCATTTTTCAACAGCGCTACTTACCCACGCTGACGCAATAAGAGGCCTAAGCTGCGTCCCCGTGGTTGTAAAAATAGCTTTCAAAGTAGTGTCAAAGTCAGAAAAATATCTCTATACACACTGCCATATTTGCACCTCATACACGTCCGCACTGCGCATGCGTACGCTCTCCCGTGCGTGCGCATACTCACAGTCGCGGGCACCCGCAGGCGCACGGTATGCGTATTTACGGTAGAGTTTATGTGATCGTAGCGTGCGACTCAATCGTTACATATTTTCACTATATAATGTATTTTGTAGATCATGGTCCCTTTGATAGATTCTGAAAGTTTAGTTAATATAGCATGTTCCTGGACAGAGGGATCCCTCTTTGTATTGTACGAAGGGTCTAACAGGAGTCATACAGTGGTGTTTAGTACCCATCGGAAGAGTATTTAATTAGCAATATTCCGGTGTTGGTTTGGAGCGGATTAATCGCTCGTGCGAATAGTTATGGACATAAGAAGTTTATGTCCATTTACTATTATTTGCTCTTACTTAGCCATGCGGCGGGAAACCCAGCTTCCCTCCCACCTGAGCTGTTGGAAATCGTCACAGCCCACCTGTATGAATCAACCTATGACCTTTTGTTATAGTGCGAAGCCGAATTCCTGTGTCCAATGAACAATGAGATTGTAGGGACCATTGAATTGTATTGTGTGTGGGGCATAAATAGACAAGCCGATCACATCCAGCTCACTCTTCAACGGTTATCATTGCTGAAAATCGTGAGCTGGATGTCCAGAGGCGCATGCGATCGTTTCCCCTTGTGCGTAAGTGTTTCTCCGCAACCATATTGTTCTTACTGTTATTGTGGGCCATTTCTCTCTCTCTTCTCCTCTTTCTCTCTTATTTTCCCTTAAAACATAATTGTATTGTATTGTATTTCCTGTGTAGTTATCTGGTTAGGTAGTCTATGTTATATTGTAGTGTATGACTTGTATTGTGTTAATTCTTTTGCAAGTATATCATTCATAATATATATATATTAGGCGTTGGACCCTAAGCCCAGGTATCTGTGTATTTCTTATAGTGTTTAGTATTCTCAGAGCGTCGGTGACGCTCGAACAGCATTTGAGTTAATAAGGTTACACTAGGTTGCATCTACACCCTATTTCTACACTAAGGTTTTACTGCATAATATACGGTTTATGGTTTAGATATAAAGGTTTAACATTGTGAGCGTCAGCGCCGCTGGTGATCTCCTCGTGGTCCCGAGCGTCCGCTACAGCGAATCATTACGTTAGACGGCAGCCTATAGCGTGCCTGCCTGTGATCTCTCGGCCGTGAGCGAACGTGACGCTTGAGCGTCTCGACCACGGCTAAACGATCGTTACGCATCGAGCGTACCCTTACGGTATTTAATACGTCAATAGCGTACAGTGTTCTTAGACCTCATAAAGGGTTTTATATAAGATAGATATTTAGCTTTAACAATTGGCGGCTCGCCCGTCCTTCACATATCTGCACTAGGTAATTTCAGCAGACATTATCCAGCAGCAAAGGGCGGGAGGTCATATTCCTCGTAGTGCTGTTTGGATAAGCGTCTGCTTCGCTTAGTAAAGGGTGCTGAAGGAATCCGGGACCGGAGGTAAGAACAAAACGATAGTGTCTTTTTAAAACTGTTTATTTCTGTCTTGCGTACGCACACACGCATATCTGCATTTCTTTTCATTCGTGTATTTTCATATATCACTCTCCTGTTTGCCATTGTATAATTGATAAACGTACTAAGAGAGATTTGCCGCTATTTCATAGTTAAAGAGTAAAGGTAATACAGTTAAGGTATAGAAATCCACACAGCTCTACCTAAAGGTAAAAGGAGAGATTGGTGTGGTGTGCGGTAGATGATCGAGGATCATCTACATTGATAAACGTGTTAGTTGTGTTACGGTGGACATTGGTTTTGTGTACACGTGTCTCTAACAAAGGGCTGAGACTCGCGTACGCAAAGGCCGACGCACGCAGCGTAAATTACGCAACGGAGCGTCTGGGTACGCCCACGTAACTCAAGTCACACGATAGTGTTGATTTTTAAGTAACGCAACAGGCGATAAATAGCGCAACAGGCGATAAGTAGCGCAAATCTATTTTAAATTCGAAATTTAAATTAACAGATCCTTCTCCTAATTTGTAACACATCTGGTCTAAAGAGAAATTTCTGCGCAGAAATAGAAATAGAAACAAAAGTGTATATGTGGTGAGTGAGTGTTTGTTTTTACAATTTTGAGGATTGAACCAAAAGAAATCATCGAGTTCTCGTGAAGGTACATACGTGTAAGTGACATGCACGGTGGCTAGGGAGGCATCTCTGGTTAAACATAAAATTTGAGCATTAGAGTATAGCAGACCAGGAGGTCATACTGTAGCAGACCAGGAGGTCATAACAGACCAGGAGGTCTAGGTACAGCAGACAAGGAAGTCCGCTATAGAGTCCACAGGCACAACACCAAAAAAAAAAAGGGTTGGTGCAACACCCATATAGGCCATACAAGCTCTTGCTGAAGGAATTCGCAGCCGCAATTTTCGATTCCGCTGGTCGCTCCGTACATAAGATTAGTTGCTTATGTGCTGAACGATTGTACCGCACGTAATTGTGTGCATTAGTAAACCTGACCGGTACTATTTGTGTACGAAGGTCATAAACGCTATTTGTACATTCTAACGTGATTTGTGTAATTTTTTATTTTTTCAAAAAGGGAAGTTCGCTGGTCACTCAGGAACTATCTGACAACCACACCTTTACTGGAAAGGGTTAATGCTCTGCGGATCACACTCACATGTTCCAGTAAACAAAGGTTAATAGGGGCCCTGGGTCGAGTACGCCAGCACTATATCAGTGTGATCAGGTCGTATTGGTCGGCGTGGGCGAGTGAGTGAGGTGCTCGGTAAACTTCACCGCCAACCTATCGTGAATATCTTGGTTTTTTGTAAGGGTCCGTAACACCTGCAAATTATGGGGGCCAGTTGTTCAGGAAGGGGGCGATCAACCTCGGTTCGGGTTGATTCTATAAACCGACCAGTCGGGTCGGCAAGGTACGTAATGTGTGAAAAGTACGGAAGTCACACAGAAGCTTTATGTGATGAATGGGAGAGAATGACAGTACATGACGGGGAGAAATTCCCAAGAGTAGGTAGCTTCAGCACAGAAGTGTTAACGAATTTAAGGAGAAGGATATGTCTCATTAAATCAGCAAAGAGACGAATCAAGCATTATGATTATTTGCAGTTGTGGCAACAGGAGGGTGACATACAGAGAGGATTGGCTCAGGCGGCGGGATCTGGCTCTATCAGGAAACTGATAGCCACGGCCCCACCGCCACCATACATAACGGGAGAAAAATTGGTTGCGGAGAATGACGCACTAAGGTGTAACAAACAAACACTTAGCAACTGTGTAAATGTTAAAGATAATGTTAACCAATTAACCAATGCAAGTATTAACCCGTGCAAGTTGTACCCTGTTTTGAACTTTCCCCAGGAGTGTGATCAAGAGGACGAATCGGCAACAATATCAGCGCTCTCTCTAGCAGCCACCATATCAGAAACAACAGTAGGCACGGCCCAACCCATAAGATTAGTAACAAAGCCCCCTAGCGGAGGGACAGGTGAGGTCGTATCAACGGGTAAGTACGGCACCATACACTATGCTGAAACTATTTCACCACAAACTGCAGAATCTACACAGAATGATGTTGTTAGAATTAATCCTGTTAAGGTAATAATAGTGCCAAATGGGAAAACGGACACTTCAGGAGTCACTCCTGTTAGGAACATCGCCATGTATAGCCCGTTTACCCGAATGGAATTAAGGACCATAGTGTCTGAATTCCCTGACCCTAGAAAAGATTTAGTTGCTAGCCAAAAATACATCAGAGACCTAGGAAACACTTTAGAGCCCAATAATAAAGATTGGCAAGTACTGCTAAGAGCTTGTTTACCCTCCAATGTCGACGCAGCTCAATTTTTAGTTGACTGTGGATTAGATCAGGATGTACCTCTTACAGATGTGTACAACAAAGATAATGTAAAAAGAATAAGTTTACAGTTAAAGGAGTATTTCCCAGCGGTAGTTAAATGGAACAAGATATTCTCCATTAAACAAAAGGAGTCAGAAACAGCTGCAGAGTATTTTCACAGAGCATTATCAGAGATGGCAAAATACACAGGCATAGAGGACATTAAAACAAACATAAACCATCGAGAAGTAGCAGTATCGGTACTGATGGATGGTTTAAAAGAGTCATTAAAGACTAGGGTACAGACCACACAACCATGTTGGCGACGTCTGTCTGTGGCTACTTTGAGAGAGGCTGCTATTGATCACGACCGGAATATCACCAGACACAGGGAGTCACAAGGTGATAAGTTAATGTCAGTAAGTATACAGGCCCTGACCACAAAACAGCCTGTGTTAATATCACCAAACCCTGTGGGTAAGTCAAACGTGGTAACATGTTATTTTTGTCACAAACAAGGACACTTTGCACGAGACTGTAGATCGAGAAATGTACAAAAATCTTATCAACCCCCTAGACAACGACACGACACACGACATTGGGATCAGGGTCCACAGAGACGGAGTTATGAGCCACATACAGGGGAAACAAAAAGATACCCCCCGAACAGAGACTGGCACGCCTCTGGTAGTTCCCAGCTAACTCCCTCACAAGTAGTTGCTGCCAGCGGGATTCAGGGAGGTCACCATACCCAATAGGGGTGTGGCCATACCTGTAATCTGCAGCCAGTAAAATTGATTGCAAGCCTTGGAAGTGAACCCGAAGTTGCAATTAATGTAGCTGGTAAATCATTAAACTTTCTTGAAGATACGGGGGCGGCCAAATCAGTGATAAATTCGACAGTGGGCATGAGAACCACTGGTAGGACAATTCCAGCCATGGGAGTAACAGGAGTAGTCCAGCATTACCCTGTTAGCAAGCCATCCGAGATTACAATAGGGCCTTTACATACCAAGCATTCCTTTTTGCTGGCTGCATCGGTACCGACCAATCTCCTGGGAAGAGACTTACTGTGTAAAATGGGGTGCGTCATTTATTGTACTCCTGAAGGTGTATTCTTGGACATACCTGAGAATCACGCTCAGGAAGTGCGAGACATGTTAGACTCCCCATCAAAATTAATGTCACATACCATTATGACAAATAGGACTCCCTCCCAAGTAGAAGAAATGACATCTCAGATACCAGAGTCACTTTGGACTAAAGATGGACAGGACACTGGATTAATGGCAAACGTAGCTCCGGTAGTTGTACAAGTAAAAGATGGTAGGATAGCTCCAAAAATCCCACAGTACCCTCTGAAGCCAGAGGTGGAGTTAGGAGTGTACCCAGTAATAGAGCGCTTGCTACAACAGGGCATTCTGGTAAGAACGTCCAGCACTGCCAATAGTCCCATCTTCCCTGTGAAAAAGAGTGGGGGGAGGGGTTACCGGCTAGTGCAGGATCTGAGGGGGATTAACAAAATAGTTGAGAGTCAGTTCCCCGTAGTGCCAAATCCAGCTGTCATCCTAATGCAAATCCCTCCCACTGCGAAATTTTTCACTGTTATTGACCTCTGCACCCTGACAGCCAATATTTGTTCGCATTTACATACAGAGGAGTCCAATACACATGGACTCGATTACCACAAGGATTCATAGATAGTCCAAGTATATTTTCTCAGGCTTTGCATGATTGTTTACAGTCTTTCCAACCAGAGAGTGGATCAGTATTAATACAGTACGTGGATGATCTACTACTGTGTTCTGATTCATTGGAAGCATCCCTGAAGGATACGAAACAGCTCCTGTTTCATCTTTCAGACACAGGACACAAGGTTTCCAAAGACAAGTTGCAATTATGCCAAACTAAGGTAAAATATTTGGGACACTGTCTAACACAAGGACTGAGACACCTGACCGCTGATAGAATTCAAGCTATTAGAGACATGACTCTGCCACAAACCCAGCAACAGATCAGAACATTTTTAGGAATGTGTGGGTATTGCCGTAATTGGATCCCAGGGTTTTCCATTCTAGCGTTACCCTTGCAGGAGATGGTCTCCTCAAACAAACCTGATCGGATTTCGCATACAGACGAGTCTGAGACGGCATTTGAGAGACTTAAACAGTGCCTAACGCAGGCACCAGCATTAGGTATGCCAGACTATGGGAAACCCTTTGAGCTGTACGGAACAGAAAGTGCTGGTTGCGCGGCAGGCGTACTAACCCAAAAGCACGGTGATGCCAGCAGGCCAGTAGCATATTACAGCGCTCAGCTAGACACGGTAGCGCGATCCCTCCCCACATGCTTGCGAAGCGTTGCTGCGATAGCATTGCTAGTAACGAAAAGCGAAGATGTAGTGCTAGGTCACAACCTCACAATTCATACACCACATGCAGTGTCAGCCTTGCTGAATTCTGCCCAAACCAGGCACGTCTCATCAGCGCGGTTTACAAGATGGGAATTGGCACTAATGGCCCCCGTAAACATCACCATAAGGAGATGCAGTGCATTAAATCCTGCAACATATCTCCCAGGTGTGCCTTGACAGGCACAAAGGGTGGAGGATGAGAGTGGTGGGGAAGGAGGATTTAATACAAAGGAAGACACACATGATTGTATGGAATATTTGACCCAAAATTTTACCGCAAGGCCTGACATCAGTGACAACCCACTGGAAGATGTAGAACTTACGTTCTACACGGACGGTAGTTGTCATAGACAGTCAGACTCGGGAGACTTGTGTACTGGATACGCAGTCGTAGATGACCAAGGCACCATAGAAGCGGAACCGCTAGGCCCACCTCACTCAGCCCAGGTTGCTGAACTGGTCGCCCTAACCAGAGCATGTGAATTGGCTAAGGGTAAGTCAGCCAATATCTACACCGACTCTAGATACGCATTCGGGGTAGTCCATGATTTCGGAGCCCTATGGCGCCTCAGAAATTTCATGACGGCAGCTGGTACACCGATAGCGCATGCAGCTCACATAAAAAGGCTTCTAACAGCGATACAGGAACCCGACAGAGTGGCTGTTATCAAATGTAAAGCACACACATATAGCCAAGACCCAGTATCACTTGGTAACAGCCGAGCAGACGAAGCTGCTAAGTTAGCAGCTGGTACCCCCAGACAGACAGACACCACACAACTGATGGTATTTAATACCATCAACACACAGAAGTTGTGTGAGATGCAAAATTTGTGTTCCACACAGGAAAAGGCAGTCTGGAAGGCAAAAGGATATGGCCAGGAGTCCTCAGGACTCTGGACGGATGGACACGGTAAACCAGTGGCCCCCAGAGCATACCTTCCATGTTTAGCTGAGGCAGCTCACGGGCTGACTCATCTGGGCAAGGAAGGGATGTGCAAGTTGGTAAGAGCATATTGGTGTGCCCCAGGATTTTCATCTCATGCGAGTAAAAGAGCAATGTCATGCCTTACCTGTTTGAGAAAGAACATCGGGAAGGCAATACCTACAGAACCGTCTCATATCCCACCTGCCGGCGGCCCTTTCCAGGTAATAGATTGACTTTATACAATTACCCCCTTGTCGAAATTTGAAATATGTACTTGTTTGTATAGATGTTTTCTCAAATTGGGTCGAAGCATTTCCGGCGGCCACAAATACCGCTATGTTTACTGCTAAGAAAATTGTGCAGGAATTTGTATGTAGATATGGTATCCCTAGAATAATTGAGAGCGATAGGGGTACCCATTTTACAGGTGATGTCTTTCAAGGAATGTGTAAATTGATGGGAATTGATAGCAAGCTGCACACTCCATACCGTCCACAGGCGAGTGCGAAAGTGGAAAGAGTGAACAGCACTATTAAAAATAAACTGAGTAAAGTGATGGCAGAGACAGGATTGACATGGCCAGAAGCTTTACCCATTGTACTGTACAGCATCAGAACCACTCCCAGGTCCCCTCTTAATCTGTCTCCCTTTGAAATCTTGTTTGGTCGACAACCGCATGTTATGATTAACCCTCAGGATGATTTGAAGTGTAACAATGAAGTGACTGTAAAATACTTGATTAACATGAGTAAACAGTTAAGGAATCAAAATGATAATCTGAAGTTGGTGATTCCTGATTTACCAGATAGTAATTGTCATGACATTGAACCTGGGGATTATGTAATGATACGGAATTTTCTACGCTCAGGTTGCCTTATTGACAGATGGGAAGGACCATACCAGGTCTTATTGACTAGCACTACAGCATTGAAGGTTGCTGAGAGAGAGACTTGGGTTCATTCGTCCCACTGTAAGAAGGTTGCTGATCCAGAGAGGTCCCGTGATAAGGAACAGACGGTAGAGGTTGTATCACTGGAGTGTCTGTTCCAGGAGGATTGAGGCGGCACCTGAGCATTGAAAATCACAAGACCAAAAGCAGTTGTCGATCCCCTGTTCCCTTTTATTGTTTTTCTCCAACTTCCCATCCCCTCTCCCTCAAATTATTTTTTCCCCCTTCTCATTCTTCTCCGTTTCCTCCTACAAGATGACTTGCCCCAAGAGACTGTGATCCGGATTTTCCTGTTGACCATGATGTTGACCAGAGCAGTCTGTTCCGGCGAGAGTACCATGGAAGTCGAGAGAGGTTCTGGAATGAGTTCTGATGATAAAGATGGAGGCGTAGTTTTCCAAGAACAACTTAACCAACAAGTAAAGGCGAGTATCAGAAAACGATCCGATAGCATTGACAATAGAAGGAATTGTGAAGGATTGTTAGCTGAAGAAAACTGTATCTGTAGGCTCTGTGACAACGTAGTGGAGGATGGGTGCATTAAGAAATGGCAATCCAGTTTTAATATCCATATGGACCGGCATCCATTGAGTGACTATCACTCCTTAGTGGGTAGTGTGTTAAATAAAACAGATTGTTGGGTATGCTCTCAAGTACCTCAAGGTCATAGCAAATCAGGGCTAGTACCATTTCCTTTAACGTTAGGGGAGGTACTTGAGTTAAGTGGTGGGAGACCGGTGGACAGGAGGTTTAATATCTCCAGCCCTCCTAGTTTGAAGCTCCACCAATACCATGTGGATAGGTCCCTATTATGTTTTAACATCTCCAATCCCCGAAAGCCGGGAAATTGGGAAGTGTCATGGAGTAACCAAACCATGACCTTTTCGCATAGAGCAGATAGAATGCCTACAGATACAGAGCTTATACGCCACATAGCCAGTAGAGGAAAATCTTTCCGATATAGGTATACCTTAGGAAATAGGATTACGAGAGTTGGAGAGGTATCACCAGGATACTGTGCACATATCGTACAACCTGATACGTGTACTAAGCAGATGGAAGAATTAGGGTTAGGAGATTTCACATGGAAGGTGTGTAATATGGTTATGTCCTACTCCGTCCCATATGTTCTCCCCGATGATGCATATTTCATATGCGGGAGAAAGGCGTATAAGTGGCTTGCCCCAAACTCTGAAGGATTGTGTTATATTGGAAAAGTACTGCCTGAAGTAATGACTGTATCACATGACAAAATGAAAGACATACACCGTGTTGCCCAAACTCCTTATACTCACACCCATTACGAGCACGTAGTTAAACGGCACCTGATAGAAAGAACAGAGCATCCGGCCTCTGACATGATCCATGAATCCACCGGGATTCAGTTTCTAATCGCGTTAGACATCACTCGCACCGCCAGAGGAGTGTTGAATTATAAATACATATCTGCGCTTGCAAATTTGTTAGATAATATCACTGAAATGTATGATGACACATTTAGGTATACTGGAAGAGAACTTCAAGCTTATAAAACAGAACTGGTACAGCATAGAATGGTTCTTAATTACCTCACAGCAGTGACAGGCGGATATTGTGTCACACTGGCAACACAATACGGCGTGAAATGTTGCACATATATTACGAATAGCACCGAGGACCCGGTCGAGGTCATAGACCAAAAGATGGACGATATTCTCCAACTGAAGTGGGAATTTCGCAGGAGACACAATCTCACTCTTGCTGCTGTAGGTAATGAGCTGACTGGTTGGGTGTCATGGTTGAACCCGCGAAATTGGTTTTCTGGTTTAGGAGAATGGGCTCAAGGAGTCATAATGGATGTTGGGAAGTTTCTCCTATGTATCTTAGGTGTTGTCATATCAATTGGTTTGATATTTAGATGCGGTCAGGCTTTAACGAAGTGTAAACGAAGTACCAGGGTGATGAGTTTAAGGAGTGAGGAAACTGTAATTCCAATGGATTTGATTTATGACCCAAATGTAGAAACAATGATGTGATGAAAATGCGATTTCTACGGTCCGTTTCTTTCACCTGTTTTTCCGTTTTCTCCAAGGTAAAAAGACCCACTTGGACGAGGAATTTGATGAGCCGATATACAGACAACAGATGGATTAAAGAAGAAGTTTTGACAACCTGATACACAGATTTTTGATGAACTTTTCCATAGATCCCCAGTTTCCCTAGAAATTTTAAAATTACGCTAGCCCAACACTTTTGTAAATCTATGGACATTGACAAAGCTTTTGCTCGCACCTTATGGGCAAAAGCACAAAGAAGACTGCATTCAACAGACACCGAACAAGACTTCAACCGACAAATGTTCATTTACCTGACATAGAATACCACTGCATTTACCATAAGTGTTCTTTATCTTCATTTCTATAACCCTCAGGTAATGACACACATAGTCGATAGGGAATACAGGCACAGATATCAGCAATCACATATCTCCCCCATTCATGTATCATCAACTAAAATGTGCTCCCCATTTTGTTACAACCAAAATCCGAAAAGAGCTCGGTAAAGTTTGACAGCCCATCCACAGACCCGTACCACGGGATAAGAAGGAATTCAAATGTATACTTCGCAATACCTCGAAGCTTGATTTAAAACATGTACGGCACGATGATACATGACCCCCAAACATGGATTCATACACACATGCTTCTACTATCTCACTAGGTCATACCCTCTTCACACCTTCTCCTCTCTCCTCCCTTACCCAACCATGGAAATGTATTAACCCCTGACATATATTTTTCTCTTTTTGAAATGTTTTAGAAGGTGGCAGTTATTATTGACTGCCAAAGGGTGGACTGTCAAAGTCAGAAAAATATCTCTATACACACTGCCATATTTGCACCTCATACACGTCCGCACTGCGCATGCGTACGCTCTCCCGTGCGTGCGCATACTCACAGTCGCGGGCACCCGCAGGCGCACGGTATGCGTATTTACGGTAGAGTTTATGTGATCGTAGCGTGCGACTCAATCGTTACATATTTTCACTATATAATGTATTTTGTAGATCATGGTCCCTTTGATAGATTCTGAAAGTTTAGTTAATATAGCATGTTCCTGGACAGAGGGATCCCTCTTTGTATTGTACGAAGGGTCTAACAGGAGTCATACAGTGGTGTTTAGTACCCATCGGAAGAGTATTTAATTAGCAATATTCCGGTGTTGGTTTGGAGCGGATTAATCGCTCGTGCGAATAGTTATGGACATAAGAAGTTTATGTCCATTTACTATTATTTGCTCTTACTTAGCCATGCGGCGGGAAACCCAGCTTCCCTCCCACCTGAGCTGTTGGAAATCGTCACAGCCCACCTGTATGAATCAACCTATGACCTTTTGTTATAGTGCGAAGCCGAATTCCTGTGTCCAATGAACAATGAGATTGTAGGGACCATTGAATTGTATTGTGTGTGGGGCATAAATAGACAAGCCGATCACATCCAGCTCACTCTTCAACGGTTATCATTGCTGAAAATCGTGAGCTGGATGTCCAGAGGCGCATGCGATCGTTTCCCCTTGTGCGTAAGTGTTTCTCCGCAACCATATTGTTCTTACTGTTATTGTGGGCCATTTCTCTCTCTCTCTTCTCCTCTTTCTCTCTTATTTTCCCTTAAAACATAATTGTATTGTATTGTATTTCCTGTGTAGTTATCTGGTTAGGTAGTCTATGTTATATTGTAGTGTATGACTTGTATTGTGTTAATTCTTTTGCAAGTATATCATTCATAATATATATATATTAGGCGTTGGACCCTAAGCCCAGGTATCTGTGTATTTCTTATAGTGTTTAGTATTCTCAGAGCGTCGGTGACGCTCGAACAGCATTTGAGTTAATAAGGTTACACTAGGTTGCATCTACACCCTATTTCTACTCCAAGGTTTTACTGCATAATATACTGTTTATGGTTTAGATATAAAGGTTTAACATTGTGAGCGTCAGCGCCGCTGGTGATCTCCTCGTGGTCCCGAGCGTCCGCTACGCTATAGCGAATCATTACGTTAGACGGCAGCCTATAGCGTGCCTGCCTGTGATCTCTCGGCCGTGAGCGAACGTGACGCTTGAGCGTCTCGACCACGGCTAAACGATCGTTACGCATCGAGCGTACCCTTACGGTATTTAATACGTCAATAGCGTACAGTGTTCTTAGACCTCATAAAGGGTTTTATATAAGATAGATATTTAGCTTTAACAGTAGCCTCCTGCTTACGATCAGCCGGCTCCTTAAGGGTCGTCGACTGAGCCTCAGGGAGGGCTACCTGTTTAGACAAGCGCGCTAGGGCCTTGTCAACTGTGGGTGGTGTTTCCCACTTTTCCCTATCAGCCGAGGGGAAAGGGGTACGCCACCTTGATCCGGTTAGGAATTAGACATTTTTTATCAGGGTTGTTCCAAATGCCATCAAAGAGGTCATTTAGTTCATAACATGGAGGAAAAGCAACTGAGCATTTCTTTTCCTTGTAAATAAGGACCCTCGTTTCAGGTGTAATAGGGTCCTCATCAATATGTAATATGTCTTTAACAGCTACAATCATATACTGGATACTCTTAGCTAATTTAGGATCTAATCTGGAATCAGCATAGTCGACATCAGCCTCAGAGTCTGTGTCGGTATCTGTGTCAACTAATTGGTCAACACCACGTTTGAGCGAAACCGGAGGGCCCTGGACCTGCAATAAAGCGTCCTCCATTGATCTCTTCCACACCTGGATTTGAGATTCAGACTGAACAAACTTTTGATTTAAAAGAGTGACATTAGCATTTAAAGCATTCAAAGTAGATAACCAGTCAGCGGTGCCGACAGGGCCACCCCCAAAACATTTGGTGTCCCCAATAAATTATCCCCCTGAGAGGAATAATCTGTCTCAGACATGTCGTCCACTGAAAACAGCACCCAAATCAAAGCCTGCCAGGGAATACAAAGGGAAAAAGCCAGCTCACACCCCAGCGCCAATATGCAGGTCTGAAAACACCCTCAAGAGCCCCAGAGCTGCAGCGCTATATTTATCTATTAATTATGCGCCCCCCTCGTTTTCTTATGCCCCTGGTACTTGCTGCTTGTGAGGAAGGACCAGCGCTGCTTGTGTGGAGGAGGAAATGGCGCCGAGTGAGCAGTGAGGAAGAAGCTCCGCCCCCATAATGGCGCGTTTCGTCCCACTTATATAATAAGATTTTAAACCTACTGGTAAATCTATTTCTCCTAGTCCGTAGAGGATGCTGGGGACTCCGTAAGGACCATGGGGTATAGACTGGCTCCGCAGGAGACATGGGCACCTAAAAGAACTTTTCCTATGGGTGTGCACTGGCTCCTCCCTCTATGCCCCTCCTCCAGACCTCAGTTAGAGAACTGTGCCCAGAGCAGATGGACAATACGAGGGCAGGATTTTATAAATCCAAGGGCAAGATTCCTACCAGCCAACACCGACCATACCATGTAACCCGGAACATACATAACCAGTTAACAGTATGAACAAACAACAGTAGCGGTCCAAGACCGATTCCAACTGTAACATAACCCTTATGTACACAACAACTATATAAAAGTCTTGCAGAGTTTCCGCACTGGGACGGGCGCCCAGCATCCTCTACGGACTAGGAGAAATAGATTTACCGGTAGGTTTAAAATCTTATTTTCTCTTACGTCCTAGAGGATGCTGGGGACTCCGTAAGGACCATGGAGTTTATACCAAAGCTCCTAATCGGGTGGGAGAGTGCATATGACTCTGCAGCACCGACTGAGCAAATGCTAGGTCCTCATCAGCCAGGGTATCAAACTTGTAGAATTTAGCAAAAGTGTTTGACCCCGACCAAGTTGCTGCTCGGCAAAGCTGTAGTGCCGAGACGCCCCGGGCAGCCGCCCAAGAAGAGCCCACCTTCCTAGTGGAATGGGCCTTAACCGAATGCGTTAACGGCAATCCAGCCGTAGAATGAGCCTGCTGAATCGTGTTACAGATCCAGCGAGCAATAGTCTGCTTCGAAGCAGGCGCGCCAAACTTGTTGGCAGCATACAGGACAAACAGAGCCTCTGTTTTCCTAATTCTAGCCGTCCTGGCTATATAAATCCTCAAGGCCCTGACTACATCCAGGGACCTGGAATCCTCCAAGTCACTCGTAGCCACAGGCACCACAATGGGTTGGTTCAAATGGAATGAAGAAACCCCCTTAGGCAAAAATTGAGGGCGTGTCCTCAATTCCGCTCTATCAACATGAAAAATCAAGTAGGGGCTCTTGTGAGACAAGGCCGACCATTCTGACAATCGCCTTGCAGATGCTAAGGCCAACAACATGACCACCTTCCAGGTAAGAAATTTCAACTCAACCTTGTTAAGTGGTTCAACCAATGTGATTTTAGGAACTGCAACACCATGTTCAGGTCCCATGGTGCCACTGGAGGCACAAAAGGAGGCACTCCCTTTACAAAAGTCTGGACTTCTGGAAGAGAAGCCAATTCCTTCTGAAAGAATATCGAGAGGGCCGAAATCTGTACTTTAACAGAGCCTAATTTCAGGCCCATATCCACTCCTGTCTGTAGGAAGTGGAAAAAACGACCCAAATGAAAATCTTCCGTAGGTGCGTTCTTGGTTTCACACCAAGACACATATTTTCGCCAGATACGGTGATAACGTTTTACCGTCACCTCCTTTCTAGCCTTTATTAGAGTAGGGATGACCTTCTCCGGTATCCCCTTCTCAGCTAGGATCCGGCGTTCAACCGCCATGCCGTCAAACGTAACCGCGGTAAGTCTTGGAACACCAAGGACCCTGCTGCAACAGAGGCCAGGGATCTCCTGTGAGCATCTCCTGAAGATCTGAGTACCAGGCCCTTCGAGGCCAGTCTGGAACAATGAGTATTGTCTGTACTCTTTTTCGCCTTATGATCCTCAACACCTTTGTGATGAGAAGAGGAGGAGGAAACACGTAGACCGATTGGAACACCCATGGCGTTACCAGGGCGTCTACTGCTTGAGGGTCCCGGGACCTGGCACAATACCTCCGAAGCTTCTTGTTGAGGCGTGACGCCATCATGTCTATTTGAGGAACTCCCCAAAGACCCGTTATCACTGCAAAGACTTCTTGATGAAGTCCCCACTCTCCTGGATGGAGATCGTGTCTGCTGAGGAAGTCTGCTTCCCAGTTGTCCACTCCCGGAATGAAGACAGCTGACAGAGCGCTTACGTGATTTTCCGCCCAGCGAAGAATCCTGGTTGCTTCCGCCATCGCGGCTCTGCTTCTTGTCCCGGCTTGGCGTTTCACATGAGCCACTGCTGTGACATTGTCTGATTGAATCAGAACCGGTAGGTTGCGAAGAAGACTCTCCGCTTGTCGAAGGCCGTTGTATATGGCTCTTAGCTCCAACACGTTGATGTGTAGACAGGACACCTGGTCTGACCACAGTCCCTGAAAATTTCTTCCTTGGGTGACTGCTCCCCATCCTCGGAGGCTCGCGTCCGTGGTTACCAGGATCCAGTCCTGAATTCCGAACCTGCGACCCTCCAGAAGGTGAGCACTTTGCAGCCACCATAGAAGAGACACCCTGGTCCCGGGGGACAGTGTTATTTTCCGATGTAAATGTAGATGGGACCCGGACCATTTGTCCAGAAGGTCCCATTGAAACGTCCTCGCATGGAACCTGCCGAAGGGGATGGCCTCATAGGCTGCCACCATTTTCCCCAGAACACGAGTGCATTGATGAACTGACACTCTTTTTGGCTTTAGCAGGTCTCTGACCATGTTCTGGATGTCCTGAGCTTTTTCCAACGGGAGAAAAACCTTCTTTTGTTCCGTATCCAGTATCATACCTAGGAACGTTAGTCGAGTTGTCGGAATCAACTGCGACTTCGGTAGATTTAGAATCCAACCGTGTTGCTGGAGCACTCTCAGAGAGAGTGTCACATTGCTCAGCAATTGCTCTCTTGATCTCGCCTTTATCAGGAGATCGTCCAAGTATGGGATAATTGTGACTCCATGCTTGCGCAGGACCACCATAATTTCCGCCATTATCTTGGTGAAAATCCTTGGGGCCGTGGAAAGCCCAAACGGCAACGTCTGAAATTGGTAATGACAATCCTGTACAGCGAATCTCAGGTACTCCTGATGGGAAGGATATATGGGGACATGAAGGTAAGCATCCTTTATGTCCAGTGACACCATAAACTCCCCCTCCTCCATGCTGGCTATTATCGCCCTGAGCAATTCCATCTTGAATTTGAATCTTTTCATGTACAGGTTTAGGGATTTTAGATTCAAAATAGGTCTGACCGAACCATCCGGTTTCGGGACCAAAGAGGGTTGAATAGTACCCTCTTCTCTGTTGGTTCAAGGGAACCCTGATAACTACTTGCTGTTGACACAGCGTTTGAATTGCAGCTAACACTACATCCCTGTCTGGGGTAGAAGCTGGTAAGGCCGACTTGAAAAATCGGCGTGGGGGCACCTCTTCGAATTCCAGTTTGTAGCCTTGGGAAACTATTTCCAACGCCCAAGGATTCAGGTCTGAGCTGACCCAGACCTGGCTGAAGAGTCGAAGACGAGCCCCCACCGGTGCGGACTCCCCAGTGGGTTTTATAGAAGCAGGTGTTCTTTTCCCTCTACCCTTACCTCTGGCAAGGATCCCCAACCTCTTCTGGACTTTTGTGACCGAAAGGACTGCATCTGATATGTTGGAGTTTTCTTCTGCTGTTGGGGAATAAACGGGAAAAAAATAAGAATTTACTCACCGGTAATTCTATTTCTCGTAGTCCGTAGTGGATGAAGGGGACTCCGTAAGGACCATGGGGAATAGACGGGCTCCGCAGGAGACTGGGCACTCTAAAGAAAGATAAGGTACTATCTGGTGTGCACTGGCTCCTCCCTCTATGCCCCTCCTCCAGACCTCAGTTAGGGAAACTGTGCCCGGAAGAGCTGACATTACAAGGAAAGGATTTTGGAATCCAGGGTAAGACTCATACCAGCCACACCAATCACACCGTACAACTCGTGATAACCTTACCCAGTTAACAGTATGAACAACAACTGAGCATCACTCAACGGATGGCTCATAACAATAACCCTTTATTAAGCAATAACTATATACACGTATTGCAGAAAGTCCGCACTTTGGACGGGCGCCCAGCATCCACTACGGACTACGAGAAATAGAATTACCGGTGAGTAAATTCTTATTATCTCTAACGTCCTAGTGGATGCTGGGGACTCCGTAAGGACCATGGGGATTATACCAAAGCTCCCAAACGGGCGGGAGAGTGCGGATGACTCTGCAGCACCGAATGAGCAAACACAAGGTCCTCCTCAGCCAGGGTATCAAACTTGTAGAACTTTGCAAAAGTGTTTGAACCCGACCAAGTAGCCGCTCGGCAAAGCTGTAAAGCCGAGACCCCTCGGGCAGCCGCCCACAAGAAGAGCCCACCTTCCTTGTGGAATGGGCTTTCACTGATTTTGGATGCGGCATTCCAGCCGCAGAATGAGCCAGCTGAATCGTGCTACAGATCCAGCGAGCAATAGTTTTCTTTGAAGCAGGAGCACCCAGCTTATTGGGTGCATACAGAATAAACAGCGAGTCAGTCTTCCTGACTCCAGCCATTCTGGAAACATATATTTTCAAAGCCCGGACTACGTCCAGCAACTTGGAGTCCTCCAAGTCCCGAGTAGCCGCAGGGACCACAATAGGTTGGTTCAAATGAAACGATGATACCACCTTTGGGAGAAATTGGGGACGAGTCCGCAATTCTGCCCTGTCCATATGGAAGATCAAATAAGGGCTTTTACATGACAAAGCCTCCAATTCTAATACACGCCTCGCCGATGCTAAGGCCAACAGCATGACCACTTTCCACGTGAGATACTTTAGTTCCACGGTCTTAAGTGGTTCAAACCAGTGGGATTTCAGGAAATCCAACACAACGTTAAGATCCCAAGGTGCCACTGGTGGCACAAAAGGGGGCTGAATATGCAGCACTCCCTTTACAAACGTCTGAACCTCAGGCAGTGAAGCCAGTTCTTTTTGAAAGAAAATGGATAGGGCCAAAATCTGGACCTTTATGGACCCTAATTTCAGGCCCATAGTCACACCTGACTGTAGGAAGTGCAGAAATCGACCCAGCTGGAATTCCTCTGTAGGGGCCATCCTGGCCTCACACCAAGCAACATATCTTCGCCATATACGGTGATAATGCTTAGCTGTTACATCCTTCCTAGCTTTTATCAGCGTAGGAATCACTTCATCCGGGATGCCCTTTTCCGTTAGGATCCGGCGTTCAACCGCCATGCCGTAAAACGCAGCCGCGGTAAGTCTTGGAACAGACAGGGCCCCTGTTGCAACAGGTCCTGTCTGAGAGGCAGAAGCCATGGGTCCTCTGTGATCATCTCTTGTAGTTCTGGGTACCAAGTCCTTCTTGGCCAATCCGGAACGATGAGTATTGTTCTCACTCCTCTTTTTCTTACTATTCTCAGTACCTTGGGTACGAGAGGAAGAGGAGGGAACACATATACCGACTGGAACACCCAGGGTGTCACTAGCGCGTCCACAGCTATCGCCTGAGGGTCCCTTGACCTGGCGCAATATCTTTTTAGCTTTTTGTTGAGGCGGGACGCCATCATGTCCACCTGTGGCAGTTTCCATCGATTTGTAATCTGTGTGAAGACTTCTTGATGAAGTCCCCACTCTCCCGGGTGGAGGTCGTGTCTGCTGAGGAAGTCTGCTTCCCAGTTGTCCACTCCCGGAATGAACACTGCTGACAGTGCTTGTACGTGAATCTCCGCCCAACGAAGAATCTTTGTAGCTTTTGCCATCGCCACCCTGCTTCTTGTGCCGCCCTGGCGGTTTACATGGGCGACCGCCGTGATGTTGTCTGACTGAATCAGCACTGGTTGGTCTCGAAGCAGTGGCTCCGCTTGACTCAGGGCGTTGTATATGGCCCTTAGTTCCAGTATATTTATGTGCAGACAAGTCTCCTGACTTGACCACAGCCCTTGGAAGTTTCTTCCCTGAGTGACTGCCCTCCATCCGCGGAGGCTTGCATCCGTGGTCACCAGGACCCAGTCCTGTATGCCGAACCTGCGGCCCTCGAGAAGATGAGCACTCTGCAGCCACCACAGAAGAGACACCCTGGCCCTCGGGGAC
This sequence comes from Pseudophryne corroboree, assembly GCF_028390025.1. Lineage (NCBI taxonomy): Eukaryota > Metazoa > Chordata > Amphibia > Anura > Myobatrachidae > Pseudophryne > Pseudophryne corroboree. The sequence continues at coordinate 625,517,721 of NC_086444.1, read as the reverse complement.
AGGGTGATCAGCCGATGCATCTGAAGATGCGATCCGGACCACTTGTCCAACAGATCCCACTGAAAGATCATCGCATGGAACCTGCCGAAGGGAATGGCTTCGTATGAGGCCACCATCTTTCTCAGGACTCGCGTGCAGTGATGCACCGACACCTGTTTTGGTTTTAGGAGGTCCCTGACCAGAGTCACTAACTCCTGGGCCTTCTCCTCTGGGAGAAACACCTTCTTCTGTTCTGTGTCCAGAATCATACCCAGGAAGGGCAGACGCGTCGTAGGAATCAGCTGCGACTTTGGAATATTCAGAATCCAGCCGTGCTGTTGCAACACTTCCTGAGAGTGTGCTACGCTGATCAACAACTGCTCCCTGGACCTCGCCCTTATGAGGAGATCGTCCAAGTACGGGATAACCGTAACTCCTTGCTTCCGAAGGAGTACCATCATTTCGGCCATTACCTTGGTAAATACTCTCGGTGCCGTGGACAGACCAAACGGCAACGTCTGGAATTGGTAATGACAGTCCTGTACCACAAACCTGAGGTACTCCTGGTGAGGTGGATAAATGGGGACATGCAAGTAAGCATCCTTGATGTCCAGAGATACCATAAAATCCCCCTCTTCCAGGCTTGCAATGACCGCTCTGAGCGATTCCATTTTGAACTTGAATTTTTTCATATAAATGTTCAAGGATTTTAAATTCAGAATGGGTCTTACCGAACCGTCCGGTTTCGGTACCACAAACAGTGTGGAATAGTAACCCCTTCCCTGTTGAAGGAGGGGGACCATTATTATCACTTGCTGGAGGTACAGCTTGTGAATTGCCGCCAGGACTACCTCCCTTTCCGTGGGGGAGTAGCTGGCAAGGCTGATTTTAGGTAACGGTGAGGGGGAGTCACTTCGAACTCCAGCTTTTATCCCTGAGATACAATTTGTATAGCCCAAGGATCCACCTGTGAGCGAACCCACTGGTTGCTGTATTTTCGGAGACGCGCCCCCACCGCTCCTGGCTCCGCCTGTGGAGCCCCAGCGTCATGCGGTGGACTTAGTGGAAGCCGGGGAGGACTTTTGTTCCTGGGAACTAGCTGCATGGTGCAGCTTCTTTCCTCTACCCCTGCCTCTGGCAAGAAAGGATGCACCTCTGACCTTCTTGCTTCTCTGAGAACGAAAGGACTGCATTTGATAATACGGTGCTTTCTTAGGCTGTGAGGAAACCTGAGGCAAGAAAGTCGACTTTCCAGCTGTCGCTGTGGACACAAGATCCGAGAGGCCGTCCCCAAACAATTCCTCACCCTTTTAAGGCAAAACCTCCATGTGTTTTTTAGAATCGGCATCCCCTGTCCATTGCCGAGTCCATAAGACCCTCCTGGCAGAAATGGACATTGCATTAATTCTAGAGCCCAGCAGGCAAATGTTCCTCTGGGCATCCCGCATATATAAGACGGCGTCTTTTATATGGCCCAGGGTTAGCAAGACAGTATCCCTGTCCAGGGCATCTATGTCCTCTGACAGAGTATCTGTCCATGCTGCTACAGCGCTACACATCCAGGCTGAAGCAATAGCTGGTCTCAGTAGAGTACCAGAGTGTGTATACACTGACTTCAAGATAGCTTCCTGCTTCCTATCCGCAGGATCCTTTAGGGCGGCCGTATCCTGAGACGGCAGGGCCACCTTCTTAGATAAGCGTGTCAGCGCCTTGTCTACCCTAGGGGAGGATTCCCAACGTAACCTGTCCGTTGGCGGGAAAGGGTACGCCAGCAGTAATTTTTTGGAAATCACCACTTTCTTATCAGGGGAACTCCACGCTTCTTCACATAACTCATTTAATTCATGTGACGGGGGAAAAGTCACTGCCTGCTTTTTCTCCCCAAACATATACACCCTCTTGTCAGGGACAGGGTTAACCTCTAAAATGTGCAATACATCTTTCATTGCAATAATCATGTAGCGGATGGCCTTGGTCATCTTAGGCTGTAATTGTGCCTCATCATCGTCGACACTGGAGTCGGACTCCGTGTCGGCATCTGTGTCAACCATCTGAGATAGTGGGCGTTTATGAGACCCTGACGGCCTCTTAGTCGCCTGGGCAGGCCCGGGTTGAGACCCCGGCTGTCCCAAGGCTGCAGCGTCATCAAACCTTTTATGCAAGGAGCTTACATTATCATTTAAGACCTTCCACATATCCATCCAATCAGGTGTCGGCCCCGACGGCGGCGACACCACATTTATCCGCACTTGCTCCGCCTCCACGTAACCCTCCTCATCAAACATGTCGACACAGCCGTACCGACACACAGCACACACACAGGGAATGCTCTGACTGAGGACAGGACCCCACAAAGGCCTTTGGGGAGACAGAGAGAGAGTATGCCAGCACAAACCACAGCGCTATATAACCCAGGGATATTCACTATAATAAGTGATTACCCAATAGCTGCCGATTTTGTGTCTTTTGCGCCTAAATTTATGTGCCCCCCCTCTCTTTTTTACCCTTCTTGTACCTGGATACTGCAGGGGAGAGCCTGGGGAGCGTCCTTCCAGCGGAGCTGTGAAGAGAAAATGGCGCTGGTGTGCTGAGGAAGAAGGCCCCGCCCCCTCAGCGGCGGGCTTCTGTCCCGCTTCTGTGTGAAAAAAATGGCGGGGGTTTTTATATATATATACAGTGCCTGACTGTATATATGTATGTATGTTATGCCAAAAAGGTACTTCAATTGCTGCCCAGGGCGCCGCCCCCCCCCAGCGCCCTACAGTGACCGGAGTGTGAAAGTGTGCTGGGAGCAATGGCGCACAGCTGCGGTGCTGTGCGCTACCTTAAATGAAGACAGGAGTCTTCAGCCACCGTTTTCGCCGTCTTCAAGCTTCTGTTCTTCTGGCTCTGCGAGGGGGACGGCGGCGCAGCTCGGGGAACGGATGATCGAGGACAGATGCCTGTGTTCGAACCCTCTGGAGCTAATGGTGTCCAGTAGCCTAAGAAGCGCAACCTAGCTGTAGACAGGTAGGTTTGCTTCTCTCCCCTCAGTCCCTCGTAGCAGTGAGTCTGTTGCCAGCAGAAGCTCACTGAAAATAAAAAACCTAACAAATACTTTCTTTTACTAGCAGGCTCAGGAGAGCCCACTAGGAGCACCCAGCTCTGGCCGGGCACAGATTCTAACTGAGGTCTGGAGGAGGGGCATAGAGGGAGGAGCCAGTGCACACCAGATAGTACCTAATCTTTCTTTAGAGTGCCCAGTCTCCTGCGGAGCCAGTCTATTCCCCATGGTCCTTACGGAGTCCCCAGCATCCACTAGGACGTTAGAGAAAGTTAGATTTACCTGCGGTAGCTGTGGAAACCAGGTCCGCCAGCCCATCCCCAAACAACACGTCTCCCCTATAGGGTAGAACCTCCATATGCTTTTTCGAATCTGCATCACCCGTCCACTGGCGGGTCCATAAGGATCTTCTCGCTGAAATAGCCATGGCATTGGCTCTGGAAGCCAGTAATCCAATGTCCCTTTGAGCGTCTCTCATATATAAGACCGCGTCTTTGATATGGGCTAGAATTAACAAAACAGTATCTCTATCCATGGTATCAAGGTCAGCCGACAGGTTATCTGTCCAGGCTGAAATTGCGCTACATACCCATGCCGACGCAATTGTCGGTCTTAGCAAAGCTCCAGTATGTGAATAAATAGACTTTAAAGTAGTCTCTTGCCTGCGATCCGCAGGATCCTTGAGGGCCGCTGTGTCTGGACACGGTAGCGCCACTTTCTTTGACAGGTGCGTTAAAGCCTTGTCCACAGTGGGAGAGGATTCCCAACGTACCCTGTCCTGTGTAGGGAAGGGGTATGCCATATTAATTCTTTTGGGAATCTGCGGTCTCTTATCCGGAGTCTCCCAAGCTTTTTCAAAAACTCATTAAGTTCATGAGATGGGGGAAAGTTTATTATCTGTTTCTTTCCCTTAATCATGTGTACCCTCGTCATCAGCAATATGCAACACATCTCTTATTACTATAATCATACACTGAATGCTCTTTGTCACCTTAGGGTGCAATTCAGCTTCATCATAGTCGACACTGGAATCAGAGTCCGTGTCAGTAGCTGTGTCCACAATTTTTGCCAAGAAACGCTTTTGAGACCTCGACGGGCCCTGTGAGTCGGTCCAATCCGAGGATTGACCCCCTGACGCCTCCCCGAATTCAGCCTTATCTAGCCTCTTATGTAAAGATGTCACACTTGCATTCAACATATGCCACATGTCCATCCATTCCTGAGTCGGCACTACCGATGGGGACACACCACTCATCTGCTCTACCTCCTCCTTGGAGAAGCCTTCCGCTTCAGACATGTCGACACGCACATACCGACACCCCACACACACAGGGATATACCTATAAGGGGACAAAACCCCAACCAGGCCGTTAGGAGAGACAGAGAGAGTTGCCAGCACACACCCAGCGCCCAAATGACACTGGAAAAACCAGATAGCGCTTTTATATTATAATAAGATTTTACTTACCGATAAATCTATTTCTCATAGTCCGTAGTGGATGCTGGGGACTCCGTCAGGACCATGGGGATTAGCGGCTCCGCAGGAGACAGGGCACAAAAAGTAAGCTTTTAGGATCACATGGTGTGTACTGGCTCCTCCCCCTATGACCCTCCTCCAAGCCTCAGTTAGGTACTGTGCCCGGACGAGCGTACACAATAAGGAAGGATCTTGAATCCCGGGTAAGACTCATACCAGCCACACCAATCACACCGTACAACCTGTGATTTGAACCCAGTTAACAGTATGATAACAACGAAGGAGCCTCTGAAAAGATGGCCCACAACAATAATAACCCGATTTTTGTAACAATAATTATGTACAAGTAATGCAGACAATCCGCACTTGGGATGGGCGCCCAGCATCCACTACGGACTATGAGAAATAGATTTATCGGTAAGTAAAATCTTATTTTCTCTAACGTCCTAGTGGATGCTGGGGACTCCGTCAGGACCATGGGGATTATACCAAAGCTCCCAAACGGGCGGGAGAGTGCGGATGACTCTGCAGCACCGAATGAGAGAACTCCAGGTCCTCCTCAGCCAGGGTATCAAATTTGTAGAATTTTACAAACGTGTTCCCGCCTGACCACGTAGCTGCTCGGCAAAGTTGTAAAGCCGAGACCCCTCGGGCAGCCGCCCAAGATGAGCCCACCTTCCTTGTGGAATGGGCATTTACAGATTTTGGCTGTGGCAGGCCTGCCACAGAATGTGCAAGTTGAATTGTACTACAAATCCAACGAGCAATAGTCTGCTTAGAAGCAGGAGCACCCAGCTTTTTGGGTGCATACAATATAAACAGCAAGTCAGACTTTCTGACTCCAGCCGTCCTGGAATTATATATATATATATATATATATATATATATATATATATATATATATATATATTTTCAGGGCCCTGACAACGTCTAGCAACTTGGAGTCCTCCAAGTCCCTAGTAGCCGCAGGCACCACAATAGGTTGTTTCAGGTGAAACGCTGACACCACCTTAGGAAGAAACTGGGGACGAGTCCCAGTTCTGCCCCGTCCGAATGGAAAATCAAATATGGGCTTTTGTAAGACAAAGCCGCCAATTCTGACAATCGCCTGGCCGAGGCCAGGGCCAACAGCATGGTCACTTTCCATGTGAGATATTTCAAATCCACAGATTTGAGCGGTTCAAACCAATATGATTTGAGGAATCCCAACACTACTTTGAGATCCCACGGTGCCACTGGAGGCACAAAAGGGGCTGTATATGCAATACTCCCTTGACAAATGTCTGGACTTCAGGAACTGAAGCCAATTCTTTCTGGAAGAAAATCTACAGGGCCGAAACTTGAACCTTAATGGACCCCAATTTGAGGCTCATAGACACTCCTGTTTTCAGGAAGTGCAGAAATCGACCTAGTTGAAATTTCTTCGTGGGGCCTTCCTGGCCTCACCCACGCAACATATTTTCACCACATGTGGTGATAACGTTGTGCGGTCACCTCCTTCCTGGCTTTGACCAGGGTAGGTATGACCTCTTCCGGAATGCCTTTTCCCTTAGAATCCGGCGTTCAACCGCCATGCCGTCAAACGCAGCCGCGGTAAGTCTTGGAACAGACATGGTACTTGCTGAAGCAAGTCCCTTCTTAGCTCCTGAGGCCATTAGTCCTCTATGAGCATCTCTTGAAGTTCCGGGTACCAAGTCCCTCTTGGCCAATCCGGAGCCACGAGTATAGTTCTTACTCCTCTACGTCTTATAATTCTCAATACCTTGGTTATGAGAAGCAGAGGAGGGAACACATACACCGACTGTTACACCCACGGTGTTACCAGGACATCCACAGCTATCGCCTGAAGGTCTCGTGACCTGGCGCAATACCTGTCCCGTTTTTTGTTCGGGCGGGACGCCATCATGTCCACCTTTGGTCTTTCCCAACGGTTCACAATCATGCGGAAAATAAGATTTTACTTACCGATAAATCTATTTCTCGGAGTCCGTAGTGGATGCTGGGGTTCCTGAAAGGACCATGGGGATAGCGGCTCCGCAGGAGACAGGGCACAAAAAGTAAAGCTTTTTCCGATCAGGTGGTGTGCACTGGCTCCTCCCCCTATGACCCTCCTCCAGACTCCAGTTAGGTACTGTGCCCGGACGAGCGTACACAATAAGGGAGGATTTTGAATCCCGGGTAAGACTCATACCAGCCACACCAATCACACCGTACAACTTGTGATCTAAACCCAGTTAACAGTATGATAACAGCGGAGCCTCTGAAAGATGGCTTCCTTCAACAATAACCCGAATTAGTTAACAATAACTATGTACAATTTATGCAGATAATCCGCACTTGGGATGGGCGCCCAGCATCCACTACGGACTCCGAGAAATAGATTTATCGGTAAGTAAAATCTTATTTTCTCTATCGTCCTAGTGGATGCTGGGGTTCCTGAAAGGACCATGGGGATTATACCAAAGCTCCCAAACGGGCGGGAGAGTGCGGATGACTCTGCAGCACCGAATGAGAGAACTCCAGGTCCTCCTTAGCCAGAGTATCAAATTTGTAAAATTTTACAAACGTGTTCTCCCCTGACCACGTAGCTGCTCGGCAAAGTTGTAATGCCGAGACCCCTCGGGCAGCCGCCCAAGATGAGCCCACCTTCCTTGTGGAGTGGGCCTTTACAGATTTAGGCTGTGGCAGGCCTGCCACAGAATGTGCAAGTTGGATTGTGCTACAGATCCAACGAGCAATCGTCTGCTTAGACGCAGGAGCACCCATCTTGTTGGGTGCATACAATATAAACAACGAGTCAGACTTTCTGACTCCCGCTGTCCTTGCAATATATACTTTTAATGCTCTGACAACGTCCAGTAACTTGGAGTCCTCCAAGTCACTTGTAGCCGCAGGCACTACAATAGGCTGGTTCAGATGAAATGCTGACACCACCGTAGGGAGAAAATGCGGACGAGTCCGCAGTTCTGCCCTGTCCGAATGGAAAATCAGATATGGGCTTTTGTAAGATAAAGCTGCCAATTCTGACACTCTCCTGGCAGAAGCCAGGGCTAGAAGCATGGTCACTTTCCATGTGAGATATTTCAAATCCACCTTTTTTAGTGGTTCAAACCAATGAGATTTTAGGAAGTCCAAAACCACATTGAGATCCCACGGTGCCACTGGAGGCACCACAGGAGGCTGTATATGCAGCACTCCCTTAACAAAGGTCTGGACTTCAGGGACTGAAGCCAATTCTTTTTGAAAGAAAATCGACAGGGCCGAAATTTGAACCTTAATAGATCCCAATTTGAGACCCATTGACAATCCTGATTGCAGGAAATGTAGGAATCGACCCAGTTGAAATTCCTCCGTCGGAGCACTCCGATCTTCGCACCACGCAACATATTTTCGCCAAATTCTGTGATAATGTTGCACGGTTACTTCCTTCCTTGCTTTAATCAAAGTAGGAATGACTTCTTCCGGCATGCCTTTTTCCTTTAGGATCCGGCGTTCAACCGCCATGCCGTCAAACGCAGCCGCGGTAAGTCTTGAAACAGACAGGGACCCTGCTGAAGCAAGTCCCTCCTTAGAGGTAGAGGCCACGGATCTTCCGTGATCATCTCTTGAAGTTCCGGGTACCAAGTCCTCCTTGGCCAATCCGAAACCACTAGTATCGTTCTTACGCCTCTTTGCCGTATAATTCTCAATACTTTTGGTATGAGAGGCAGAGGAGGAAACACATACACCGACTGGTACACCCAAGGCGTTACCAGCGCGTCCACAGCTATTGCCTGCGGATCTCTTGACCTGGCGCAATACCTGTCCAGTTTTTTGTTGAGGCGAGACGCCATCATGTCCACCATTGGTCTTTCCCAACGGGTTACCAGCATGTGGAAGACTTCTGGATGAAGTCCCCACTCTCCCGGGTGAAGATCGTGTCTGCTGAGGAAGTCTGCTTCCCAGTTGTCCACTCCCGGGATGAACACTGCTGAGAGTGCTATCACATGATTCTCTGCCCAGCGAAGAATCCTTGCAGCTTCTGCCATTGCACTCCTGCTTCTTGTGCCGCCCTGTCTGTTCACATGGGCGACTGCCGTGATGTTGTCCGACTGGATCAACACCGGTTTTCCCTGAAGCAGAGGTTCTGCCTGGCTTAGAGCATTGTATATTGCTCTTAGTTCCAGAATGTTTATGTGAAGAGACGTTTCCAGGCTCGTCCATACTCCCTGGAAGTTTCTTCCTTGTGTGACTGCTCCCCAGCCTCTCAGGCTGGCGTCCGTGGTCACCAGGATCCAATCCTGTATGCCGAATCTGCGGCCCTCCAATAGATGAGCACTCTGCAACCACCACAGAAGAGACACCCTTGTCCTTGGAGACAGGGTTATCCGCAGGTGCATCTGAAGATGCGACCCTGACCATTTGTCCAACAGATCCCTTTGGAAAATTCTTGCGTGGAATCTGCCGAATGGAATCGCTTCGTAAGAAGCCACCATTTTTCCCAGGACTCTTGTGCATTGATGTACAGACACCTTTCCTGGTTTTAGGAGGTTCCTGACAAGCTCGGATAACTCCTTGGCTTTTTCCTCCGGGAGAAAAACCTTTTTCTGAACCGTGTCCAGAATCATCCCTAGGAACAGCAGACGAGTTGTCGGCATTAACTGGGATTTTGGAATATTCAGAATCCACCCGTGCTGTTTTAGCACTTCTTGAGACAGTGCTAATCCCATCTCTAGCTGTTCTCTGGATCTCGCCCTTATTAGGAGATCGTCCAAGTATGGGATAATTAATACGCCTTTTCTTCGAAGAAGAATCATCATCTCGGCCATTACCTTTGTAAAGATCCGAGGTGCCGTGGACAATCCGAACGGCAGCGTCTGAAACTGATAGTGACAGTTTTGTACAACGAACCTGAGGTACCCCTGGTGTGAGGGGTAAATTGGAACGTGGAGATACGCATCCTTGATGTCCAAGGATACCATAAAGTCCCCCTCTTCCAGGTTCGCTATCACTGCTCTGAGTGACTCCATTTTGAACTTGAACTTCTTTATGTACAGGTTCAAGGACTTCAGATTTAGAATAGGCCTTACCGAGCCATCCGGCTTCGGTACCACAAAAAGAGTGGAATAATACCCCTTCCCTTGTTGCAGAAGAGGTACCTTGACTATCACCTGCTGAGAGTACAGCTTGTGAATGGCTTCCAAAACCGTCTCCCTTTCGGAGGGGGACGTTGGTAAAGCAGACTTCAGGAAACGGCGAGGTGGATCTGTCTCTAATTCCAACCTGTATCCCTGAGATATTATCTGCAGGATCCAGGGATCTACTTGCGAGTGAGCCCACTGCGCGCTGTAATTTTTGAGACGACCCCCCACCGTCCCCGAGTCCGCTTGAGAAGCCCCAGCGTCATGCTGAGGCTTTTGTAGAAGCCGGGGAGGGCTTCTGATCCTGGGAAGGAGCTGCGTGTTGCTGTCTCTTCCCTCGACCTTTGCCTCGTGGCAGATATGAATAGCCCTTTGCTCTCTTATTTTTAAAGGAACGAAAGGGCTGCGGTTGAAAAGTCGGTGCCTTTTTCTGTTGGGGAGTGACTTGAGGTAGAAAGGTGGATTTCCCGGCTGTAGCCGTGGCCACCAAATCTGATAGACCGACTCCAAATAACTCCTCCCCTTTATACGGCAAAACTTCCATATGCCGTTTTGAATCCGCATCGCCTGTCCACTGTCGCGTCCATAAAGCTCTTCTGGCCGAAATGGACATAGCACTTACCCGTGATGCCAGTGTGCATATATCCCTCTGTGCATCACGCATATAAAGAAATGCATCCTTTATTTGTTCTAACGACAGTAAAATATTGTCCCTGTCCAGGGTATCAATATTTTCAATCAGGGACTCTGACCAAACTACCCCCGCACTGCCCATCCAGGCAGTCGCTACAGCTGGTCGTAGTATAACACCTGCATGTGTGTATATACTTTTTTGGATATTTTCCATCCTCCTATCTGATGGATCTTTAAGTGCGGCCGTCTCAGGAGAGGGTAACGCCACTTGTTTAGATAAGCGTGTTAGCGCCTTGTCCACCGTAGGAGGTGTTTCCCAGCGCTCCCTAACCTCTGGCGGGAAAGGGTATAATGCCAATAATTTCTTTGAAATTATCAGCTTTTTATCAGGGGCAACCCACGCTTCATTACACACGTCATTTAGTTCTTCTGATTCAGGAAAAACAATAGGTAGTTTTTTCATACCCCACATAATACCCTGTTTAGTGGTACCTGTAGTATCAGCTAAATGTAACGCCTCCTTCATTGCCAAAATCATATAACGTGTGGCCCTACTGGAAAATACGGTTGATTCGTCACCGTCACCACTGGAGTCATCGCCTGTGTCTGGGTCTGTGTCGACCGACTGAGGCAAAGGGCGTTTCACAGCCCCTGACGGTGTTTGAGTCGCCTGGACAGGCACTAATTGATTGTCCGGCCGTCTCATGTCGTCAAACGACTGCTTTAGCGTGTTGACACTATCCCGTAGTTCCATAAATAAAGGCATCCATTCTGGTGTCGACTCCCTAGGGGGTGACATCCTCATATTTGGCAATTGCTCCGCCTCCACACCAATATCGTCCTCATACATGTCGACACACACGTACCGACACACAGCAGACACACAGGGAATGCTCCTAATGAAGACAGGACCCACTAGCCCTTTGGGGAGACAGAGGGAGAGTTTGCCAGCACACACCAAAAGCGCTATATATATATCAGGGATAGCCTTATAATAAGTGCTCCCTTATAGCTGCTTTGTTTATAAAAATATCGCCATAAATGTGCCCCCCCTCTCTGTTTTACCCTGTTTCTGTAGTGCAGTGCAGGGGAGAGACTTGGGAGCCGTCCTGACCAGCGGAGCTGTGAGAGGAAATGGCACCGTGTGCTGAGGAGATAGGCCCCGCCCCTTTTCCGGCGGGCTCGTCTCCCGCTATTTAGAAAAATTAGGCAGGGGTTAAATATCTCCATATAGCCTCTAGGGCTATATGTGAGGTATTTTTAGCCTTTATAGGTACTCATTTGCCTCCCAGGGCGCCCCCCTCCCAGCGCCCTGCACCCTCAGTGACTGCCGTGTGAAGTGTGCTGAGAGGAAAATGGCGCACAGCTGCAGTGCTGTGCGCTACCTTTAGAAGACTGCAGGAGTCTTCAGCCGCCGATTCTGGACCTCTTCTGTCTTCAGCATCTGCAAGGGGGCCGGCGGCGCGGCTCCGGTGACCATCCAGGCTGTACCTGTGATCGTCCCTCTGGAGCTTGATGTCCAGTAGCCAAGAAGCCAATCCATCCTGCACGCAGGTGAGTTGACTCCTTCTCCCCTCAGTCCCTCGCTGCAGTGATCCTGTTGCCAGCAGGAATCACTGTAAAATAAAAAACCTAGCTAAACTTTTTCTAAGCAGCTCTTTAGGAGAGCCACCTAGATTGCACCCTTCTCGGCCGGGCACAAAATCTAACTGGAGTCTGGAGGAGGGTCATAGGGGGAGGAGCCAGTGCACACCACCTGATCGGAAAAAGCTTTACTTTTTGTGCCCTGTCTCCTGCGGAGCCGCTATCCCCATGGTCCTTTCAGGAACCCCAGCATCCACTAGGACGATAGAGAAAACTTCCCTATGAAGTTCTCACTCTCCCGGGTGGAGGTCGTGCCTGCTGAGGAAGTCTGCTTCCCAGTCGTCCACTCCCGGAATGAACACTGCTGACAGTGCTATCACATGATTTTCCGCCTAGCGAAAAATCCTTGCAGTTTTGCCACTGCCCTCCTGCTTCTTGTGCCGCCCTTTCTGTTTACGTGGGCGACTGCCGTGATGTTATCCCACTGGATCAATACCGGCTGACCTTGAAGTCTTGCTAAGTTTAGAGCATTATAAATTTGCTCTTAGCTCCAGTATATTTATGTGGAGAGAATTCTCCAGACTTGATCACACTCCCTGGAAATTTTTTCCCTGTGTGACTGCTCCCCAGCCTCTCAGGCTGGCCTCCGTGGTCACCAGCATCCAATCCTGAATGCCGAATCTACGGCCCTCTAGAAGATGAGCACTCTGTAATCACCACAGGAGAGACACCCTTGTCCTTGGATATAGGGTTATCCGCTGATGCATCTGAAGATGCGATCCGGACCATTTGTCCAGCAGATCCCACTGAAAAGTTCTTGCGTGAAATCTGCCGAATGGAATCGCTTCGTAATAAGCCACCATTTTTACCAGGACTCTTGTGCAATGATGCACTGACACTTTTCCTGGTTTTAGCAGGATCCCGATTAGCTCGGATAACTCCCTGGCTTTCTCCTCTGGGAGAAACACCTTTTTCTGGACTGTGTCCAGAATCATCCCTAGGACCAGCAGACGTTTTGTCGGAACAACTGCGGTTTTGGAATATTTAGAATCCACCCGTGTTGTCGTAGAACTACTTGAGATAGTGCTACTCCGACCTCCAACTGTTCTCTGGACCTTGTTCTTATCAGGAGGTCGTCCATTTTCTTTGAAGACGAATCCTCATTTCGGTCATTACCTTGGTAAGGACCCGGGGTGCCTTGGACAATCCAACGGCATCGTCTGAAACGGATAGTGACAGTTCTGTACCACGAACCTGAGATACCCTTGGTGAGAAAGGCAAATTTTGGGACATGGAGGTAAGCATCCCTGATGTCCCGGGACACCATATAGTCCCCTTCTTCCCGGTTCGCTATCACTGCTCTGAGTGACTCCATCTGGATTTGAACCTTTGTAAGTGTTCAAATATTTCAGATTTAGAATAGGTCTCACCTAGCCTTCTGGCTTCAGTACCACAATATAGTGTGGAATAATACCCCTTTCCCTGTTGTAGGAGGGGTAATTTTATTATCACCTGCTGGGAATACAGCTTGTGAATTGTTTTCAATACTGCCTCCCTGTCGGAGGGAGACATTGGTACAGCAGACTACAGGAACCTGCGAGGGGGAAACGTCTCGACATTCCAATCTGTACCCCTTGGATACTACTTGTAGGATCCAGGGGTCCTGTACGGTCCTAGCGTCATGCTGAGAACTTGGTAGAAGCGGTGGAGGGCTTCTGTTCCTGGGAATGGGCTGCCTGCTGCAGTCTTCTTCCCTTTCCTCTATCCCTGGGCAGATATGACTCTTATAGGGACGAAAGGACTGAGGCTGAAAAGACGGTGTCTTTTTCTGCAGAGATGTGACTTAGGGTAAAAACCGGTGGATTTTCCAGCAGTTGCCGTGGCCACCAGGTCCCATGGACCGACCCCAAATAACTCCTCCCCTTTATACGGCAATACATCTTTGTGCCGTTTGGAATCTGCATCACCTGACCACTGTCGTGTCCATAAACATCTTCTTGCAGATATGGACATCGCATTTACTCTTGATGCCAGAGTGCAAATATCCCTCTGCGCATCTCGCATATATAGAAATGCATCTATAGTCAATAAAATACTGTCCCTGTCAAGGGTATCAATATTTTTAGTCAGGGAATCCGACCAAGCCACCTCAGCTCTGCACATCCAGGCTGAGGCGATCGCTGGTCGGAGTATAACACCAGCATGTGTGTGTATACTTTTTAGGATATTTTCCAGCCTCCTATCAGCTGGCTCCTTAAGTACGGCCCTATCTGTAGATGGTACCGCCACTTGTTCTGATAAGCATGTGAGCGCCTTATCCACCCTAAGGGGTGTTTCCCAACGCGCCCTAACTTCTGGCGGGAAAGGGTATACCGCCAATAATTTTCTATCGGGGGAAACCCACGCATCATCACACACTTCATTTAATTTATCTGATTCAGGAAAAACTACAGGTAGTTTTTTCACATCCCACATAATACCCTTTTTTGTGGTACTTGTAGTATCAGAAATATGTAACACCTCCTTCATTGCCCTTAACGTGTGGCCCTAAAGGAAAATACGTTTGTTTCTTCACCGTCGACACTGAAATCAGTGTCCGTGAGGTAAATGGGCGTTTTACAGCCCCTGACGGTGTTTGAGACGCCTGGACAGGTACTAATTTGATCGCCGGCCGTCTCATGTCGTCAACCGGCTTGCAGCGTGTTGACATTATCACGTAATTCCATAAATAAGCCATCCATTCCGGTGTCGACTCCCTAGAGAGTGACATCACCATTACAGGCAATTTGCTCCGCCTCCTCACCAACATTTTCCTCATACATGTCGACACACACGTACCGACATACAGCACACACATAGGGAATGCTCTGATAGAGGACAGGACCCACTAGCCCTTTGGGGAGACAGAGGGAGAGTTTGCCAGCACACACCAAAACGCTATAATTATACAGGGACAACCTTTATATAAGTGTTCCTCCCTTATAGCATTTAATATATATTCATATCGCCAAATCAGTGCCCCCCCTCTCTGTTTTAACCCTGTTTCTGTAGTGCAGTGCAGGGGAGAGCATGGGAGCCTTCCCACCAGCATTTCTGTGAGGGAAAATGGCGCTGTGTGCTGAGGAGAATAGGCCCCGCCCCCTTTTCGGCGGGCTTCTTCTCCGGAGTTTGTGATATCTGGCAGGGGTTAAATACATCCATATAGCCTCAAGGGCTATATGTGATGTATTTTTCGCCATACAGGTATTATACATTGCTGCCCAGGGCGCCCCCCCCAGCGCCCTGCACCCTCCGTGACCGCTGTGTGAAGTGTGCTGACAACAATGGCGCACAGCTGCAGTGCTGTGCGCTACCTGATGAAGACTGAAAGTCTTCTGCCGCCTGGTTCCGGACCTCTTCAATCTTCAGTATCTGCAAGGGGGGTCGGCGGCGCGGCTCCGGGACGAACCCCAGGGCGAGACCTGTGTTCCGACTCCCTCTGGAGCTAATGGTGTCCAGTAGCCTAAGAAGCCAATCCATCCTGCACGCAGGTGAGTTCACTTCTCTCCCCTAAGTCCCTCGTAGCAGTGAGCCTGTTGCCAGCAGGACTCACTGAAAATAAAGAACCTAAAAACTTTTTCTAAGCAACTCTTTAAGAGAGCCACCTAGATTGCACCCTGCTCGGACGGGCACAAAAACCTAACTGAGGCTTGGAGGAGGGTCATAGGGGGAGGAGCCAGTACACACCATGTGATCCTAAAAGCTTACTTTTTGTGCCCTGTCTCCTGCGGAGCCGCTAATCCCCATGGTCCTGACGGAGTCCCCAGCATCCACTAGGACGTTAGAGAAATATATATATTTATATCCAATTTCCCACTCACTGCGCGCCAATGTGCCCCCCCTTTCTTTTTTCCAACCTCTGAAGCGTTCAGCAGGGGAGAGTCCGGGGAGCCAGCGTTTCTCATGCAGCTCTGTGGAGAAAATGGCGCCGGTTAGTGCTGAGGGATCAAGCTCCACCCCCCCAGCGGCGGGCTTCGGTCCCTCTTCAATTTTCACAAAAATGGCGGGGGTTCATCTATTTGCTGCCTCCGCAGCCTAATAGCACCTTATTGCCCAAAAACGAGGTTTATTGCTGCCCAGGGCGCCCCCCCCTGCGCCCTGAACCCATCAGTGCTGTCTGTGTGTTGTGTATGGGAGCAATGGCGCGCAGCCTTACCTCATGAAGATCTGAAGTCTTCTGCCGCCTGAGATGTCTTCTTGTTTCTCATACTCACCCGGCTTCTATCTTCCGGCATCTGTGAGGAGGACGGCGGCGCGGCTCCGGGACGAACCCCAGGGTGAGACCTGTGTTCCGACTCCCTCTGGAACTAATGGTGTCCAGTAGCCTAAGAAGCAGAGCCTATCAGTTAAGTAGGTCTGCTTCTCTCCCCTCAGTCCAACGATGCAGGGAGCCTGTTGCCAAAATAAAAAAACCTAACAAAATTCTTTTTCCACAGAAAACTCAGGAGAGCTCTCTGCAGTGTACCCTTCTCCTCTGGGCACAGAATCTAACTGAGGTCTGGAGGAGGGGCATAGAGGGAGGAGCCAGTGCACACCCATAGGAAAAGTTATTTTAGGTGCCCATGTCTCCTGCGGAGCCCGTCTATACCCCATGGTCCTTACGGAGTCCCCAGCATCCTCTAGGACGTAAGAGAAATACATTTATTTATCCTGGCGGGGGTTTTGCACTGTGCCTAGGCATTTTTAGTCCCACTAGCCAGCTTTTCTGAGGTAAAAAGGCTCCCCAGGGCGCCCCCCCCCCCCCAGCGGTGTGTACTGTATGGGAGCCCGGCGCGCACTGTGCACTCGCTGTGCGGTACCTCTGTAATGCCGTCTTAGTGAAGAGAAGTCTTCTTTTCTTCTACATACTCACCTGTCTTCTGACTTCTGGCTCTGAAAGGGGGTGACGGCAGGCTGTGGAAACGAGCATCCGGGAGTACCCGGCGTTCATCTCCCCTCAGGTGCGGAGGCATCCTGTTAGCAGCAGCAGAGCCCTGAAACTCAGAAGTGGGTCTAGACTGCTCTCCCCTCAGTCCCACGAAGTAGGGAGTCTGTAGCCAGCAGACCTCCCTGAAAATAAAAAACCTAACATAAGTCTTTTCAGAGAAACTCAGTAGAGCTCCCCCGAGTGCCTCCGTCTCGCAGGGCACATTTTCTAAACTGAGTCTGGGGAGGGATATAGAAGGAGGAGCCAGGTCATGCCCCTTTGAAAGTCTTAAAGTGCCCATGTCTCCTGTGGATCCCGTCTATACCCCATAGTTCTTTTGGTGTCCCCAACATCCTCTAGGACGAAATAGAAATTTAGGTGTATAGTAATTTTATTTTATTCCTGGTACTATTTGTATGATTGATTACCCTCAGACTATTAATACACCCTGTCTATATTAGCATCATACCAAGGGATTGGCTCCTTAGAACCTATAGCTCAGCTTTAGCTATACCGTCTATGCACAGTATAGAAATAGCAATTGCATCCTAGACACATAGACAAGTCATTGTCTAGTTATATTGATATAGTACCTGGAACACTAAAATTATATTTGATTTGACACTCCTGTGAGACTGGACCATACTTGCCTACTCTCCCAGTATGGCCGGGAGGCTCCCGAAATTATCAAGTGCTGCTCCCGGCCTCCTGGGAAAATAGGCAAGTCTCCTGGATCCACCTGCCCGCCCTGCTTATGGAGTAAAGTGGACGGAACGGGTCACTGATGACACAATTAGCGCACATCATAGCCGCGCCCCCGCCGTACAATGCCAGTAATATCAGCAATAATAAAGATGTCGCAATAGCACAGCCATGCCCCCATCCATAGCCTGTTCTTCCTTGCCACTCCTCCCCGCCCCCTGCTTGAAGCCAAACCCCCTGTACCACAATTTGCAGTGCTGATCTGGCTGCTCCCTCCCGCAGAGGGCAGCCAGAAAGTCGCCAACCATGGACTGGACTCCTTTCATTGTTTGAGCACAATCCATTACCTACTGATCGCTGTCACCATAATCAATATCCTCGAAAGAATGTGGTTGCTAAGATATTTATATCAGAGTCACTAAAAGGATGATGATGTTTCTACCACACTGAAATCTCACTAGCCACAGCCATTGGATTCATAAACTGGTAGGCAGGTAATGCACCATCTACTGCCTACTCAGCCATAGTGTAACAAACAAGAGTTAAAGCTGTAGAAAGGCTTTTTGTTTTTTTGTGCACTTTTAAGCATATGCCTACTGTTGGAAGCTCCTGTTGGAACATCTTCCTCCTTACCTTTACAGAAGATATTTAGGCCGGGATGTAACGAAGTCCACGTTCAGTGGCCATGCGGAATGCCGGCTAAACCATGTCTTTTAAATGATTGCCCCTTTAGAAAAACGTCCCAGTTTGTCCTGCATCCCGCACGGCCGCTGAACTCGGACTTCATTACATCCCGGCCTTAATGTCCATCTAATCTAGAACTGACATTTTGCTTTTAATGTAACCAATTTTGCATTGATCGTTTAAATACCCTTTTCACACTCGTCTTTACATACCGTGAAAGCTCTCCATCAGTCTTGAGCACAGTGTCTTGCAAATTCTTGATTGTGCTGCACAAGTCCACTACATTTACATCAGTTGAGCAAGACATGGTCTCTTCAAGAAGACATTTAGTTGCACTTAGCGGTTTCTGAATCTCCTCTATATTGTAGTATACAGAGATGAAAAAACAAAAAATAAGAATTTACTTACCGATAATTCTATTTCTCGGAGTCCGTAGTGGATGCTGGGGTTCCTGAAAGGACCATGGGGAATAGCGGCTCCGCAGGAGACAGGGCACAAAAAGTAAAGCTTTAGGATCAGGTGGTGTGCACTGGCTCCTCCCCCTATGACCCTCCTCCAAGCCTCAGTTAGGATACTGTGCCCGGACGAGCGTACACAATAAGGAAGGATTTATGAATCCCGGGTAAGACTCATACCAGCCACACCAATCACACTGTACAACCTGTGATCTGAACCCAGTTAACAGTATGATAACAGCGGAGCCTCTGAAAGATGGCTCACAACAATAATAACCCGATTTTTGTAACTATGTACAAGTATTGCAGATAATCCGCACTTGGGATGGGCGCCCAGCATCCACTACGGACTCCGAGAAATAGAATTATCGGTAAGTAAATTCTTATTTTCTCTATCGTCCTAGTGGATGCTGGGGTTCCTGAAAGGACCATGGGGATTATACCAAAGCTCCCAAACGGGCGGGAGAGTGCGGATGACTCTGCAGCACCGAATGAGAGAACTCCAGGTCCTCCTTAGCCAGGTTATCAAATTTGTAGGATTTTACAAACGTGTTTGCCCCTGACTAAATAGCCGCTCGGCAAAGTTGTAAAGCCGAGACCCCTCAGGCAGCCGCCCAAGATGAGCCCACCTTCCTTGTGGAATGGGCATTTACATATTTTGGCTGTGGCAGGCCTGCCACAGAATGTGCAAGCTGAATTGTATTACACATCCAACTAGCAAAAGTCTGCTTAGAAGCAAGAGCACCCAGTTTGTTGGGTGCATACAGGATAACAGCAAGTCAGTTTTCCTGACTCCAGCCGTCCTGGAACCTATATTTTCAGGGCCCTGACCACATCTAGCAACTTGGAGTCCTCGAAGTCCCAAGTAGGCGCAAGACACCACAATAAGCTGGTTCAGGTGAAACACTGACACCACCTTAGGGAGAGAACTGGGGACGAGTCCGCAGCTCTGCCCTGTCCGAATGGACAAACAGATATGGGCTTTTTTGAGAAAAAAACCACCAATTTGACACTCGCCTGGTCCAGGCCAGGTCCAAGAGCATGTTCACTTTTCATGTGAGATGCTTCAAATCCACAGATTTGACTGGTTTTAAACCAATGTGTTTTGAGGAATCCCAGAACTACGTTGAGATCCCACAGTGCCACTGGAGGCACAAAAGGGGGTTGTATATGCAATACTCCCTTGACAAACTTCTGGACTTCAGGAACTGAAGCCAATTCTTTCTGGAAGAAAAATCGACAGGGCCGAAATTTGAACCTTAATGGACCCCAATTTGAGGCCCATAGACACTCCTGTTTGCAGGAAATGCAGGAATCGACCGAGTTGAAATTTCTTCGTGGGGCCTTCCTGGCCTCACACCACGCAACATATTTTCGCCACATGTGGTGATAATGTTGTGCGGTCACCTCCTTTCTGGCTTTGACCAGGGTAGGAATGACCTCTTCCTGAATGCCTTTTCCCTTAGGATCCGGCGTTCCACCGCCATGCCGTCAAACGCAGCTGCGGTAAGTCTTGGAACAGACATGGTACTTGCTGAAACAAGTCCCTTCTTAGCGGCAGAGGCCATAAGTCCTCTGTGAGCATCTCTTGAAGTTCCGGGTACCAAGTCCTTCTTGGCCAATCCGGAGCCATGAGTATAGTTCTTACTCCTCTACGTCTTATAATTCTCAGTACCTTAGGTATGAAAAGCAGAGGATGGAACACATACACCGACTGGTACACCCACGGTGTTACCAGAACGTCCACAGCTATTGCCTGAGGGTCTCTTAACCTGGCGCAATACCTGTCCCGTTTTTTGTTCAGACGGGACGCCATCATGTCCACCTTTGGTAATTCCCAACGGTTTACAATCATGTGGAAAACTTCCCCATGAAGTTCCCACTCTGCCGGGTGGAGGTCGTGCCTACTGAGGAAGTCTGCTTCCCAGTTTCCATTCCCGGAATGAAACACTGCTGACAGTGCTATCACATGATTTTCCGCCCAGCGAAAAGTCCTTGCAGTTTTTGCCACTGCCCTCCTGCTTCTTGTGCCGCCCTGTCTATTTACGTGGGCGACTGCCGTGATGTTTTATCCCACTGGATCAATACCGGCTGACCTTGAAGCAGAGGTCTTGCTAAGCTTAGAGCATTATAAATTTACCCTTAGCTATATTTATGTGGAGAAAAGTCTCCAGACTTGATCACACTCCCTGGAAATTTTTTCCTTGTGTGACTGCTCCCCAGCCTCTCGGGCTGGCCTCCGTGGTCACCAACATCCAAAACTGAATGCCGAATCTGCGGCCCTCTAGAAGATGAGCACTCTAACCACCACAGGAGAGACACCCTTGTCCTTGGATATAGGGTTATCCGCTGATGCATCTGAAGATGCGATCCGGACCATTTGTCCAGCAGATCCCACTGAAAAGTTCTTGCATGAAATCTGCCGACTGGAATTGCTTCGAAGGAAGTCACCATTTTTTTACCATGGCCCTTGTGCAATTATGCACTGATTTTAGGAGGTTCCTGACTAGCTCGGATAACTCCCTGGCTTTCTCTTCCGGGAGAAACACCTTTTTCTGGACTGTGTCCAGAATCATCCCTAAGCACAGGAGACTTGTTGTCGGGATCAGCTGCGATTTTGGAATATTTAGAATCCACCCCTGCTGTTGTAACAGTATCCGAGATAGTGCTACTCCGACCTCCAACTGTTCCCTGGACTTTGCCCTTATCAGGAGATCGTCCAAGTAAGGGATAATTAAGACGCCTTTTCTTCGAAGAAGAACCATCATTTCGGCCATTACCTTGGTAAAGACCCGGGGTGCCGTGGACAATCCAAACGGCAGCGTCTGAAACTGATAGTGACAGTTCTGTACCACGAACCTGAGGTACCCTTAGTGATAAGGGCAAATTTGGGACATGGAGGTAAGCATCCCTGATGTCTCGGGACACCATATAGTCCCCTTCTTCCCGGTTCGTTATCACTGCTCTGAGTGACTCCATCTTGATTTGAACCTTTGTAAGTGTTCAAATTTTTTTAGATTTAGAATAGGTCTCACCTAGCCTTCTGGCTTCAGTACCACAATATAGTGTGGAATAATACCCCTTTTCTTGTTGTAGGAGGGGTAATTTAATTATCACCTGCTGGGAATACAGCTCGTGAATTGTTTCCCATACTGCCTCCTTGTCGGAGGGAGACCTTGGTAAAGCAGACTTCAGGAGCCTGCGCAGGGGAAACGTCTCGACATTCCAATCTGTACCCCTGGGATACTACTTGTAGGATCCAGGGGTCCTGTACGGTCTCAGCGTCATGCTGAGAGCTTGTCAGAAGCGGTGGAACGCTTCTGTTCCTGGGAATGGGCTGCCTGCTGCAGTCTTCTTCCCTTTCCTCTATCCCTGGGCAGATATGACTCTTATAGGGACGAAAGGACTGAAGCTGAAAAGACGGTGTCTTTTTCTGCAGAGATGTGACTTAGGGTAAAAAACGGTGGATTTTTCAGCAGTTGCCGTGGCCACCAGGTCCGATGGACCGACCCCAAATAACTCCTCTTCCTTTATACGGCAATACACCTTTGTGCCGTTTGGAATCTGCATCACCTGACCACTGTCGTGTCCATAAACATCTTCTGGCAGATATGGACATCGCACTTACTCTTGATGCCAGAGTGCAAATATCCCTCTGTGCATCTCGCATATATAGAAATGCATCCTTTAAATGCTCTATAGTCAATAAAATACTGATCCTGTCAAGGGTATCAATATTTTTAGTCAGGGAATCCGACCAAGCCACCCCAGCTCTGCACATCCAGGCTGAGGCGATCGCTGGTCGCAGTATAACACCAGTATGTGTGTATATACTTTTTATGATATTTTCCAGCCTCCTGTCAGCTGGCTCCTTGAGGACGGCCCTATCTATAGACGGTACCGCCTTATCTGATTCAGGAAAAACTACAGTAGTTTTTTCACATCCCACATAATACCCTCTTTTGTGGTACTTGTAGTATCAGAAATATGTAACACCTCCTTCATTGCCCTTAACGTGTGGCCCTAATAAGGAATACGTTTGTTTATTCACCGTCGACACTGGATTCAGTGTCCCTGTCTGTGTCGACCGACTAAAGTAAACGGGCGTTTTAAAACCCCTGACGGTGTTTTTGAGACGTCTGGACCGGTACTAATTGTTTGTCGGCCGCCTCATGTCGTCAACCGACCTTGCCGCGTGTTGACATTATCACGTAATTCCCTAAATAAGCCATCCATTCCGGTGTCGACTCCCTAGAGAGTGACA
Organism: Pseudophryne corroboree; assembly: GCF_028390025.1. Classification (NCBI taxonomy): domain Eukaryota; kingdom Metazoa; phylum Chordata; class Amphibia; order Anura; family Myobatrachidae; genus Pseudophryne; species Pseudophryne corroboree. Next base: position 625,494,835 of record NC_086444.1, on the reverse strand, counting down.
TCACCATTACAGGCAATTGCTCCGCCTCCTCACCAACATCGTCCTCATACATGTCGACACACACGTACCGACACACAGCACACACACAGGGAATGCTCTGATAGAGGACAGGACCTACTAGCCCTTTGGAGAGACAGAGGGAGAGTTTGCCAGCACACACCAAAAACGCTATAATTATATAGGGACAACCTTATATAAGTGTTTTCCCTTATAGCATCTTTTTTATATATTTCTAACGCCAAATTAGTGCCCCCCCTCTCTGTTTTAACCCTGTTTCTGTAGTGCAGTGCAGGGGAGATCCTGGGAGCCTTCCCTCCAGCCTTTCTGTGAGGGAAAATGGCGCTGTGTGCTGAGGAGATAGGCCCCGCCCCTTTTTCGGCGGCCTCGCCTCCCGCTCTTAACGGATTCTGGCAGGGGTTAAATATCTCCATATAGCCCCCGGAGGCTATATGTGAGGTATTTTTAGCCAAAAATAGGTTTTCATTGCCTCCCAGGGCGCCCCCCTTCCAGCGCCCTGCACCCTCAGTGACTGCCGTGTGAAGTGTGCTGAGAGGAAATGGCGCACAGCTGCAGTGCTGTGCGCTACCTTAAGAAGACTGAGGAGTCTTCATGCCGCCGATTCTGGACCTTCTTCTTGTTTCAGCATCTGCAAGGGGGCCGGCGGCGAGGCTCCGGTGACTATCCAGGCTGTACCTGTGATCGTCCCTCTGGAGCTAATGTCCAGTAGCCAAAGAAGCCAATCCATCCTGCACGCAGGTGAGTTCACTTCTTCTCCCCTAAGTCCCTCGTTGCAGTGATCCTGTTGCCAGCAGGACTCACTGTAAAATAAAAAACCTAAGCTAAACTTTTCTAAGCAGCTCTTTAGGAGAGCCACCTAGATTGCACCCTTCTCGGCCGGGCACAAAAATCTAACTGAGGCTTGGAGGAGGGTCATAGGGGGAGGAGCCAGTGCACACCACCTGATCCTAAAGCTTTACTTTTTGTGCCCTGTCTCCTGCGGAGCCGCTATTCCCCATGGTCCTTTCAGGAACCCCAGCATCCACTAGGACGATAGAGAAATAATTGTGACTCAATATCATAGGTGTGTACGTACACAGTATACAATGCACTGAAGCAAAAGGACTACGCAACAGGCATCACTATTGAATGTATTATAGAAAACTTATTGAAAAGTTATTCCCTATGTACCATTGTTAAAATATTAACTGTATGTGCCAGTATACACTGGATGTGGGTTTTAATGTGTTTCCTCTCTTCTAGTGAAAGCAGTTATTCATGAGCTAAACCAAAACTTATAAAAACTATAGATCAGTAGGACTACTGACACTGGGGCAGATGTATTAAGCCTGCAGAAGTGAAAAAGCAGTGATAAGTGCAAGGTGATAACGCACCAGCCTAACTGTACATTTACATATTGGAGCGGATTGGCTGGTGCTTTTTCACCTTGCACTTATCACTGCTTTATCATTTCTCCAGGCTTAATACATCTGCCCCACTATCTGTAAAAGGTACAAAATTGTATGAGGTGCTGCTCAGCTAACATGATGACACTTCATATACCGTGGCATTACATTGTTAGGTAATATTAAAAATACTTAAATAAAAAATAAAACACAGTTGGTGTATTTCTGCTTTGAACTAGGTGCGGAATGTGTGTGAATAACGTGCAAAGACAGCACTGTTGCACAATACTTCAGCATGAAAGAAGTTTCTCAGTGCTGTATACAAAGTGTGGGAGACAGGACTGTGCAAAGTTATGCCCAGAATTTCAAAACTTCTAACAGCTCCACTCAGGCAGAAAGGCAACAAATTAAAGTACACACAGCCTTTTTGTTTCCAGTCCAACATGCCATAAAACAAGAATAAAAAACAGTTGCTATGCAGGGGGCTAATTGCAACTGGAAGACATGAAGCTTCATTATTTTGCCAGAAATAGAAAACAGACTGACATTGCTGTGGACGGCCGCAGTGTACTTGCTGATTATTAGGTCAAATGAACAGTGAAATAAGTAGAGACAGAAAGATCAGTTGCAAGAATAAAACAAAGAAAATGAAAATAAAAAGATAGGAAACAAGTCGAAGCAACAAGCCATGTTAGTTCTGAATACCCAGGTATTTCTGACGGGTGCCAATAACATGGATATCTTTTATAGGCAGTTGATGCCTTGTGCAGTCCACAGCTGTGGCAAAAGATGTGTAGTTGTCTTTGAACTGCTCCATGGCTGCAGAAGAGGGCGCCAGAGTTTCAGCCTGAAATGAATGGAAAGTCAGAATGGAGAGTGAATACCTATTCATCAAAATACACAAGACAATGACATTACACTAAATTCACTAAGCCGAAAAAATAAAAATACAAGTACTGTAAGTTCCTAAAAAAGGCAGATACTATATATTCAGTTTTGTCCTGCCAAAGACCATTAACAACGAAAATGCTGTAGGCTACTTTTACTGGAATATCCACCCAAACAATAAAGCTAAATAAACAGGGAAAGACAGTTGTGTTAATTTCTTCAAAGTAGATAAACATTCAGCATTGACCTCAGGACAAAAATATGCAGGGCTGTTCAACAACAATAATGCATATGAGCTCCAGCTATACAGCTTGTGCTGGAGTATTCATCTAGACTGCACTGACAAGGCAACTTCATCACTGCAAAACAGCTGCTAGCCCTCGAGGGGTGGCATTTCCTATGCTTAGGGCTCCATCTATAGAAGAAAGCTGGTGCCCTCTGTCACAAGGTTTAGCAGTTCAAAGCATTCCATTCTACGGTATGCGGTTGTTAGGTTGAACACGACTGATCGACATGCATTAGGCTGACATGGTTCCAATGTCGATATGACAAAAGTCGACACAGGAAAAGGTCAACATTAGTTTTTCACTTTTAGAACTTTTTTATACTTTACGATCGACCTGGATTATGATTGGGAATAGTAACCTTGCCCAAAGCATGGCGAGCAAAGAGAATCATGCGAGGGGACGAGGTGCACTAACTGTTTATGTTATGGAGTAAATGACACCAAAAAAATAAAAAATAAAAAGTTCATGTTGACCTTTTTCTGTTCCAACCTTTTTCATGACGACCTTCAGTCCATGATGACCTTTTTCAGGTGTCAACCAAAAGTGGTCGATCTAGTGACTGTCATCCAAGACAGGGGCGACCCAATGATCCACACCCCATTCTATATGAAACCCTCATAGCAAGGATTCATGTGCATAATCCATAATCCATGGTGAATTAACCTGCTCATAAGTTTACTTACTAAAATTCAGGGCCTGATTCTCACTACATAAGGAAAATAAGAATTTACTTACCGATAATTCTATTTCTCATAGTCCGTAGTGGATGCTGGGAACTCCGTAAGGACCATGGGGAATAGCGGCTCCGCAGGAGACTGGGCACAAAAAGTAAAAGCTTTAGACTAGCTGGTGTGCACTGGCTCCTCCCCCTATGACCCTCCTCCAAGCCTCAGTTAGGATACTGTGCCCGGACGAGCGTACATAATAAGGAAGGATCTTGAATCCCGGGTAAGACTCATACCAGCCACACCAATCACACCGTACAACTCGTGATCTGAACCCAGTTAACAGTATGATAACCGTAGGAGTAACCGGTGCTGCAGAGTCATCCGCACTCTCCCGCCCGTTTGGGAGCTTTGGTATAATCCCCATGGTCCTTACGGAGTTCCCAGCATCCACTAGGACGTCAGAGAAAATAAGAATTTACTTACCGATAATTCTATTTCTCATAGTCCGTAGTGGATGCTGGGCGCCCATCCCAAGTGCGGATTGTCTGCAATACTTGTATATAGTTATTGTTACAAACAAATCGGGTTGTTTATTGTTGGAAGCCATCTTTTCAGATGGCTTCCAACAATAAACAACCCGATTTGTTTGTAACAATAACTATATACAAGTATTGCAGACAATCCGCACTTGGGATGGGCGCCCAGCATCCACTACGGACTATGAGAAATAGAATTATCGGTAAGTAAATTCTTATTTTCTCTGACGTCCTAGTGGATGCTGGGAACTCCGTAAGGACCATGGGGATTATACCAAAGCTCCCAAACGGGCGGGAGAGTGCGGATGACTCTGCAGCACCGAATGAGAGAACTCCAGGTCCTCCTCAGCCAGGGTATCAAATTTGTAGAATTTAGCAAACGTGTTTGCCCCTGACCAAGTAACTGCTCGGCAAAGTTGTAAAGCCGAGACCCCTCGGGCAGCCGCCCAAGATGAGCCCACCTTCCTTGCGGAATGGGCTTTTACAGATTTTGGCTGTGGCAGGCCTGCCACAGAATGTGCAAGTTGAATTGTACTACAAATCCAACGAGCAATCGTCTGCTTAGAAGCAGGAGCACCCAGCTTGTTGGGTGCATACAGTATAAACAGCGAGTCAGATTTTCTGACTCCAGCCGTCCTGGAAACATATATTTTCAGGGCCCTGACTACGTCCAGCAACTTGGAGTCCTCCAAGTCCCTAGTAGCCACAGGTACCACAATAGGTTGATTCATGTGAAACGCTGAAACCACCTTAGGGAGAAATTGAGGACGAGTCCTCAATTCCGCCCTATCCGAATGAAATATCAGGTAAGGGCTTTTATAGGATAAAGCCGCCAATTCTGATACGCGCCTGGCTGAAGCCAGGGCCAACAGCATTACCACTTTCCATGTGAGATATTTCAAATCCACTGTGGCAAGTGGTTCAAACCAATGTGATTTTAGGAACCCTAAAACTACATTGAGATCCCAAGGTGCCACTGGAGGCACAAAAGGAGGCTGTATATGCAGTACCCCTTTGACAAACGTCTGAACTTCAGGCACTGAAGCCAGTTCTTTCTGGAAGAAGATCGACAGGGCCGAAATTTGAACCTTAATGGATCCTAATTTTAGGCCCATAGACAATCCTGCTTGCAGGAAATGTAGGAAATGACCCAGTTGAAATTCCTCCGTAGGGGCCTTCTTGGCCTCACACCACGCAACATATTTTCGCCAAATGCGATGATAATGTTTTGCAGTTACATCCTTCCTGGCCTTGATCAGGCTAGGGATGACTTCATCTGGAATGCCTTTTTCCTTCAGGATCCGGCATTCAACCGCCATGCCGTCAAACGCAGCCGCGGTAAGTCTTGGAACAGACAAGGTCCCTGCTGGAGCAGGTCCTTCCTTAGAGGTAGAGGCCACGGGTCCTCCGTGAGCATCTCTTGCAGCTCCGGGTACCAAGTTCTTCTTGGCCAATCCGGAGCCACGAGTATCGTTCTTACTCCTCTCCTTCTTATGATTCTCAGTACTTTTGGTATGAGAGGAAGAGGAGGGAACACATATACCGACTGGAACACCCACGGAGTTACCAGAGCGTCCACCGCTATTGTCTGAGGGTCCCTTGACCTGGCGCAATATCTGTCCAGTTTCTTGTTGAGACGGGACGCCATCATGTCCACCTTTGGTTTTTCCCAACGGTTTACAATCACTTGGAAGACTTCTGGATGAAGTCCCCACTCCCCCGGGTGGAGGTCGTGTCTGCTGAGGAAGTCTGCTTCCCAGTTGTCCACTCCCGGAATGAACACTGCTGACAGTGCTATCACATGATTTTCCGCCCAGCGGAGAATCCTTGCAGCTTCTGCCATTGCCCTCCTGCTTCTTGTGCCGCCCTGTCTGTTTACGTGGGCGACAGCCGTGATGTTGTCCGACTGGATCAATACCGGTTGACCCTGAAGCAGAGGCCTTGCTTGACTTAGGGCATTGTAAATGGCCCTTAGCTCTAGGATATTTATGTGAAGAGACGTTTCCATGCTTGACCACAAGCCCTGGAAATTTCTTCCCTGTGTGACTGCTCCCCAGCCTCTCAGGCTGGCATCCGTGGTTACCAGCATCCAATCCTGAATGCCGAATCTGCGGCCCTCTAGAAGATGAGCCTTCTGTAACCACCACAGGAGAGATACCCTTGTCCTTGGAGATAGGGTTATCCGCTGATGCATCTGAAGATGCGATCCGGACCATTTGTCCAGCAGATCCCACTGAAAAGTTCTTGCATGGAATCTTCCGAATGGAATCGCTTCGTAAGAAGCCACCATTTTTCCCAGGACTCTCGTGCACTGATGCACTGACACTTGTCCTGGTTTTAGGAGGTTCCTGACTAGCTCGGATAACTCCCTGGCCTTCTCCTCCGGGAGAAACACCTTTTTCTGGACTGTGTCCAGAATCATCCCTAGGAACAGTAGACGTGTTGTCGGAATCAGCTGTGATTTTGGGATATTTAGAATCCACCCATGCTGACGTAGCACTACCTGAGATAGTGCTACTCCGACCTCTAACTGTTCCCTGGACCTTGCCCTTATCAGGAGATCGTCCAAGTAAGGGATAATTAATACGCCTTTTCTTCGAAGAAGAATCATCATTTCGGCCATTACCTTGGTAAAGACCCGGGGTGCCGTGGACAATCCAAACGGCAGCGTCTGAAACTGATAATGACAGTTTTGTATCACAAACCTGAGGTACCCTTGGTGAGAAGGGTAGATTGGGACATGGAGATAAGCATCCTTGATGTCTAGAGATACCATATAGTCCCCTTCTTCCAGGTTCGCTATCACTGCTCTGAGTGACTCCATCTTGAATTTGAACCTTTTTATGTAAGTGTTCAAAGATTTTAGATTTAAAATTGGTCTCACCGAGCCGTCCGGCTTCGGTACCACAAACAGCGTGGAATAATACCCCTTTCCCTGTTGTAGGAGGGGTACCTTGATTATCACCTGCTGGGAATACAGCTTGTGAATAGCTTCCAATACTGCCTCCCTGTCGGAGGGAGACGTTGGTAGAGCAGACTTCAGGAACCGGCGAGGGGGAGACGTCTCGAATTCCAATTTGTACCCCTGTGATACTACCTGCAGGATCCAGGGGTCCACTTGCGAGTGAGCCCACTGCGCGCTGAAATTCTTGAGACGGCCCCCCACCGTGCCGAGTCTGCTTGCAGAGCCCCAGCGTCATGCTGAGGACTTGGCAGAAGCGGGGGAGGGCTTCTGCTCCTGGGAAGAGGCTGCATGGTGCAGTCTTTTTCCCCTTCCTCTGCCCCGGGGCAGGAACGAGCAGCCTTTTTCCCTCTTGCCCTTATAGGGACGAAAGGACTGGGTTTGAAAAGACGGTGTCTTTTTCTGCTGAGAGGTGACCTGGGGTAAAAAGGTGGATTTTCCAGCAGTTGCTGTGGCCACCAGGTCCGATAGACCGACCCCAAATAACTCCTCCCCTTTATACGGCAATACTTCCATATGTAGTTTGGAATCCGCATCACCTGACCACTGTCGCGTCCATAACGTTCTTCTGGCAGAAATGGACATCGCATTTACTCTAGATGCCAGGGTGCAAATATCCCTCTGTGCATCTCGCATATATAGTAATGCATCCTTCAAATGCTCTATAGTTAATAATATACTGTCCCTATCCAGGGTATCAATATTTTCAGTCAGGGAATCCGACCAAGCCACTCCAGCGCTGCACATCCAGGCTGAGGCGATCGCTGGTCGCAGTATAACACCGGTATGTGTGTATATACCTTTTAAGATATTTTCCAGCCTTCTATCAGCTGGTTCCTTGAGAGCGGCCGTATCAGGAGACGGTAACGCCACTTGTTTTGATAAGCGTGTGAGCGCCTTATCTACCCTAGGGGGTGTTTCCCAACGTGCCCTAACCTCTGGCGGGAAAGGGTATAGTGCCAATAATTTATTAGAAATGAGCAGTTTTTTATCGGGGGAAACCCACGCTTTATCACACACCTCATTTAATTCATCTGACTCAGGAAAAACCACTGGTAGTTTTTTCACACCCCACATAATACCCTTTTTTGTGGTACTTGTAGTGTCAGAAATGTTCAATGCCTCCTTCATTGCCGTGATCATGTAACGTGTGGCCCTACTGGACATTACGTTTGTCTCGTCACCGTCGACACTGGATTCAGTATCCGTGTCAGGGTCTGTGTCGACCATCTGAGGTAACGGGCGTTTTAGCGCCCCTGACGGTGTCTGAGACGCCTGAACAGGCACTAATTGATTTGTCGGCTGTCTCATGTCGTCAACAGTTTTTTGCAAAGTGCTGACATTGTCACGTAATTCTTTAATTACTACCATCCAGTCAGGTGTCGACTCCCTAGGGGGTGACATCACTAACACAGGCAATTGCTCTGCTTCCACATCATTTTCCTCCTCATACATGTCGACACAATCGAACCGACACCCAGCACACACACAGGGAATGCTCTGATAGAGGACAGGACCCCACTAGCCCTTTGGGGAGACAGAGGGAGAGTTTGCCAGCACACACCAGAGCGCTATATATATACAGGGATAACCTTATATAAGTGTTACTCCCTGTTATAGCTGCTGTATTTATATATTAGCTGCCAATAGTGCCCCCCTCTCTGTTTTACCCTGTTTCTGTAGTGCAGGACTGCAGGGGAGAGTCAGGGAGCCGTCCTTCCAGCGGAGCTGTGAAAGAAAATGGCGCTTGTGTGCTGAGGAGAAAGGCTCCGCCCCCTTCACGGCGGCCTTTTCTCCCGCTTTTTTCAGGAAACTGGCAGGGGATAAATGCATCCATATAGCCCAGGAGCTATATGTGATGCATTTTTTTTAGCCATATAAGGTTTATATATATCGTTTTTATTGCGTCTCAGGGCGCTCCCCCCCCAGCGCCCTGCACCCTCAGTGACCGGAGTGTGAAGTGTGCTGAGAGCAATGGCGCACAGCTGCAGTGCTGTGCGCTACCTTATTTGAAGACAGGAACGTCTTCTGCCGCCGCTTTCTCCGGACCTCTTCGCTCTTCTGGCTCTGTAAGGGGGCCGGCGGCGCGGCTCCGGGACCCATCCAGGCTGAACCTGTGATCGTCCCTCTGGAGCTAATGTCCAGTAGCCAAGAAGCCCAATCCACTCTGCAGTCAGGTGAGTTCGCTTCTTCTCCCCTTAGTCCCACGATGCAGTGAGCCTGTTGCCAGCAGGACTCACTGAAAATAAAAAACCTATTTAAACTTTTACTTCTAAGCAGCTCAGGAGAGCCACCTAGCTTGCACCCTTCTCGTTCGGGCACAAAAATCTAACTGAGGCTTGGAGGAGGGTCATAGGGGGAGGAGCCAGTGCACACCAGCTAGTCTAAAGCTTTTACTTTTTGTGCCCAGTCTCCTGCGGAGCCGCTATTCCCCATGGTCCTTACGGAGTTCCCAGCATCCACTAGGACGTCAGAGAAATGCTAATGCTCACGTAGAGCCGCATGCATCTACTGTATGCAATCCTATCGCCCCACTCTTTAGTCAGTGAGAGCAGACATGCGTCATCTGCACTTACACCTACTCCATATTTTCTAAAGGTGAAGAAATGGCATTTGGCATCCACTATGCATATGAAAGACATATAGTAATGATGCACCCATAAAACAGCTCTCTTGGGTGCATTTGCATTGTTGACCCACAGTTGCCTCCTAGAGGCTGCCGAGTAAAGACTAAGGGGGAGATTCAGATGTTTGAAAAGTCAGTTAGGAGTCTGTTTTTCCTATCTAATAGACAGGAAAATACACCCAACCGACTTTTCAAACATTTGAATCTCCCCCTAAGGGTTGTATTCAATAACTGTCGGAAAGACAACAGCTTCCGACAGAAATAGGTCGGAAGGGGTTCCGACCTATTCAATAGGGGCTGACAAGTCGGAAAACACGTGGATCGGCAGAATAGACGCCGATCCACGTGCTTCGGTCGGAAATGGGGCCAAATCCGACAGGTTTTGGCCCCCTTTCCGACAAACTCAATCCGACTTGAAACCAAGTCGGATTGAGGTGAGGAGCGGAGCTGTGGGCGGCTAGGGAGTCGAGATCGACGGCCAGCAGCTGGGGGGTGGGGTGGGGGAGCTGACTGCAGGGGACATGTCTGTGGCGGCGGGGGGAGGCGCTGCAGGGAGAGAGGTGCTTGGCCGTCCCTGGCCAGGCACCTCTCTCCTTACAGTGCCTCCCCCCACCGCTTCACACATGTCCCCCGCAGCCAGCCCCTCCCGCTCACGGCCGCTGATCTCTGCTCCCCTGGCCGCTGCTGTCAGCGTATCCGCAGATAGCCGCAGCCTGACAGGACCCTGTGTACGGCCAAATCCGACAGTCGGATTTGGTCGTCCATTGATATGCAGTTGTCGGAATGGATCCGACAACCCCTGTCAGAATGAATCCGACTCTTATTGAATATACCCCTAAGGTGCACAACCCTGAAATGCTCGTACAGTCACAAAAATGTGTCTGTATTTGGACTTTTAAGCAACCTAGAAACAGGCCTTTAGCGCAAAGGTCCCAGTGCTGCTTATTATTTGTTCCAATATTATACTAGGAGAAGCACTGAGGAATCGCATCCAAATCTACTGCATAATTATTTGTCATCGATCACCAATCTGTAGTGTGCTTGAATGTCCCCTCCGATACAGTGCAAAATAAACCAGAGGCACCACGGGTGCAGTAAGAGTGGATAGCTGTCACTGTATAGGATAGTCTAATCAGTTAAACAATATGAAACCATTTCTTGCATCACTTATTTGTAAGGCATATATCAACCACTGACAAGTCTCTTACACTGTATGAAGTTTATTCAAACCAAAAACTGCAGGTGGGGCAGATGTAACATGTGCAGAGAGACTTAGATTTGGGTGGGGTATGTTCAAACCGAAATTGCAGTGTAAAAATAATGCAGCCAGTATTTACCCTACACAGAAACAATACAACCTACTCAAATCCAACTCTCTGCACATGTTACACCTGCCCCAACCGCAGTGCACATGGTTTTGCCCAATTACTAACTTTTGTGGTTTGCTAACAACTCTGAATAGGGTCATTCCATGTCAGTTCACCCAGGCATGACACCCACCAAACGCAGATTTTCATAATACGTTGTACACTTGATACTACCACATAGCTACTAACACCATGCCAAATTTTTCTTCTCTATGGCTTACAGTTTTTGAGATATAGGTGGTCAAAGTTTAAAAAAATTGCTGGGAAATGCCACTCCTGATACTCCATTTTTTGTGAAGTGTATCTGAAAAAATATTCACCTCACTGCCTGATCCACGTATCACTTTGAAATTTTGACTCTTTGTCAACTAAAATGTGGAGATTCCAGTAAATTTTTTTTTATCAATCTTGCTCGAGTCCGAGAGTTCATTATACATTCCTTTACTTCATACTTAATTTTTTTGGTGCAATAAAAAGTGGGTTCAATTAGCATTATCAACCTAAGGCAGATGAGTTATCACATCGCTTTTTGGTTTAAACTGAACCTTAAAATATACTTCAAAAGGCTATGAAAGAAAAATAATGGAACTTTGATGGCCTGTATGAGTATTTTAATATTTAATTATAATTCTCTCGTTAAAAACAAAAATTACCATTGAGTATAATTTTGCCCGCCAGGGGATTATTTTAATTTGTATATTTCTATGTACAGTGTATGTGCAGATTTCTAATTACACATAGGGGAGTATTCAGTTAGCTGTGATAACCCGTTTTTTTTTTGAGCGAAAAACTGCGATTTTACTGCAAATCGTGAAAGACGATCTATTCATACAGGTTGAACCGATGGGCATTTTGCCTCTTTTCAACCTCACTCACTATGTAACTAGCCACAATAATTTATTGTCGATAATCGTACAGTGAATTTCACTCCACCTACTCTGAGCAGGTGCAAAGTTGGGGAAAATCTCTATTTTAATAGGTAAAAATGTCAGGATTTGGTTCAGAACCACCCTGTGACACCACTCCCTCCCCTAATGACCGGATTAGGTTTTTATTTAAATGGAGGTTGGTATTGCTGGACTGCCCACGTTGATATGAGTTGAGGTCCATCGCCATGCTTGCGTGGGCTGTATGGTTTCACCACCCCAATTCATTAATCCGTTTATCCAATATTACAGTTTCATTTATTATTGGATGTTTTGATGAGTCCTATAAAAAGCAAGTGATACCTTACTCTAAAAAGTGGATTACAGTACAATCCAAAACCAAACTAATGTAGTCTGGTTTAAGTATACCTTCACTACCATCATTATTTGTGTGTTTTTGTTGATTACGGTCTGTGATTGGTGGTTATAAATTGATAAGGTGAAAACATGATTAAGAACAATAAAATATCTAAGTATATTAGCAACAGAGTAAAATTGCCTATGTATTTTTCTTTCTATATACCTTCTTAGGTTGATCTCTCTCTCTCTCTCTATGGGGTATATGCAATTGCGGTCGAATTCCCGAAATTGTCGAAAAACTGGACTTTTTCGCCCCAAAAAAAATATTTGACAATGCAATTCAGTACTTTCCGTCAAAAAAACGGACTTTCAAAATTCGACTTTTTGAAATTCGACATTTGTCAAATTTGACTTTTCTGCAATGGTACAAATGCGGCAATTCGACAAAAGTATATTCAATTGAAGTTTGGAAATTCGACAACAGTGCTTTTAGACAGTAAATTCGTCATTTTCAATCCGCCACACTTTGGTGGGTGAATCTAATAAAAAAAATTTAAAACATGTTTTTTTTGGTGTTTTTTTTATTGGTAATAGCATATCTATTTATATTAGAAGGGATTAGGTACTTGGTTTGTCTTTTTGGGAGGCACAAGTATTATTTATATATTTTTAAAAATATATATATATATATATATATATATATATATATATATATATATATATATATTTTTTTAGATGGAATGGGAAAATCCCGGAAAAAAATGGCGTGGGGTCCCCCCTCCAAAGCATAACCAGCCTCTGGCTCTTCGAGCCGGTCCTGGTTCTAAAAATCCGGGGGAAAAATGGACAGGGGATCCCCCGTATTTTTAAAATTAGCACCGGTCTCTGCGCCTGGTGCTGGTGCAAAAAATACGGGGGACAAAAAAATAAGAGATTACTCACCGGTAATTCTATTTCTCGTAGTCCGTAGTGGATGCTGGGTACTCCATAAGGACCATGGGGTATAGACGGGCTCCGCAGGAGACTGGGCACTCTTAAATGAAAGATTAGGTACTATATCTGGTGTGCACTGGCTCCTCCCTCTATGCCCCTCCTCCAGACCTCAGTTAGGGAAACTGTGCCCAGAAGAGCTGACATTACTAGGAAAGGATTTGGAATCCAGGGTAAGACTCATACCAGCCACACCAATCACACCGTACAACTCGTGATAACTATACCCAGTTAACAGTATGAACAATAACGGAGCCTCTCAACAGATGGCTCATACAATAACCCTTTAGTTAAGCAATAACTATACACATGTATTGCAGAGAGTCCGCACTTGGGACGGGTTCCCAGCATCCACTACGGACTACGAGAAATAGAATTACCGGTGAGTAAATTCTTATTTTCTCTGACGTCCTAGTGGATGCTGGGTACTCCGTAAGGACCATGGGGATTATACCAAAGCTCCCAAACGGGCGGGAGAGTGCGGATGACTCTGCAGCACCGAATGAGCAAACTCAAGGTCCCCCTCAGCCAGGGTATCAAACTTGTAGAATTTTGCAAAGGTGTTTGAACCCGACCAAGTAGCAGCTCGGCAAAGTTGTAAAGCAGAGACCCCTCGGGCAGCCGCCCAAGAAGAGCCCCCTTCCTCGTGGAATGAGCTTTTACCAATTTAGGATGCGGCAGTCCAGCCGCAGAATGTGCAAGCTGAATCGTGCTACAGATCCAACGAGCAATAGTCTGCTTTGAAGCAGGAGCACCCAGCTTGTTGGGTGCATGCAGGATAAATAGCGAGTCAGTTTTTCTGACTCTAGCCGTCCTGGAAACGAAGTTTCAGGGCCCGGACTACGTCCAGCAACTTGGAATCCTCCAAGTCCCTAGTAGCCTCAGGCACCACAATAGGTTGGTTCAAATGAAACGATGATACCACCTTAGGGAGAATTTGGGGACGAGTCCTCCATTCTGCCCTTTCCATATGGAAGATCAGATATGGGCTTTTACATGACAAAGCCGCCAATTCTGACACACGCCTAGTCCAAGCTAAGGCCAAAAGCATGACCACTTTCCACGTGAGATATTTTAGCTCCACGGTCTTAAGTGGCTCAAACCAGTGGGATTTTAGGAATCCAACACACGTTAAGATCCCAAGGTGCCACTGGAGGCACAAAAGGGGCTGAATATGCAGCACCCCTGTAACAACGTCCGAACTTCAGGCAGTGAAGCCAGTTCTTTTTGAGAGAAAAAGGGATAGGGCCGAAATCTTGGCCTTTATGGATCCTAATTTTAGGCCCATAGTCACTCCTGACTGTAGGAAGTGCAGGAATCGACCCCCCTGGAATTCCTCTGTAGGTCCTTCCCAGCCACACACCAAGCAACCTATTTTCGCCATATACAGTGAAAAAGTCTTGCTGTCACGTCTTTCCTAGCCTTTATCAGCGTAGGAATAACTGCATCCGGAATGCCCTTTTCCGCTAGGATCCGGCGTTCACCCGCCATGCCGTCCAACGCAGCCGCGGTAAGTCTTGGATCAGACAGGGTCCCTGTTGCAACATGTCCTGACTGAGAGGCAGAGGCCATGGGTCCTCAGAGCATTTCTTGCAGTTCCGGGTACCGAGTCCTTCTTGGCCAATCCGGAGCAAAGAATATTGTTCACACTCCTCCGTTTATTACAATTTTCAGCCCTTGGGTCTGAGAGGAAGAGGAGGGAATATATAGACCGACTGGAACACCCACGGTGTTACTAGTGCGACCACAGCTATCGCCTGAGAGTCCCTTGACCCAGCGTAAAACCTTTTTTATCTTTTTATTGAGGTGGGACGCCATGTAGTCTACCTGAGGCAGTTTCCATCAATTTGCAAAACTGCGTGAAGACTTCCTGATGAAGTCACCACTTTCCCGGGTGGAGGTCGTGTCCACTCCCGGAATGAACACCGCTGACAGTGCGCTTACTTGATTCTCCGCCCAGCGAAGAATTCTGGTGGCTTCTACCCTCGCCACCCTGCTCCTTGTATCGCCCTGGCGGTTTACATGAGCCCCTGCGGTCTGACTGGATCAGAACCGGTTGGTCGCGAAGCAGGAACTCCGCTTGACTTAGGGCGTTGTATATGGCCCTTAGTTCCAGGATATTGATGTGAAGGCAAGTCTGTTGGCTTGACCACAAACCTTGGAATTTTCTTCCCTGTGTAACTGCCCCCCACCCTCGGAGGCTTGCATCCGTGGTCACCAGGACCCAGTCCTAAATGCCAAATCTGCGGCCCTCGAGAAGGTGAGCACTCCGCAGCCACCACAGGAGAGACACCCTGGCCCTGGGGGATAGGGTGATTAACCGATGCATCTGAAGATGTGATCCGGACCACTTGTCCAGTAAGTTCCATTGTCCTTGCATGGAACCAGCCGAAGGGGATGGCCTCGTATGATGCCATCATCCTTCCCAGGACTCGAGTGCAGTGATGCACTAACACCTGTTTTGGTTTTCAATGGATTCCTGACCAGTGTCATGAGCTCCTGAGCTCTCTCTATCGGGAGATAAACCCTCTTCTGGTCTGTGTCTAGGATCATGCTTAGGCGAGGCAGATGAGCTGTAGGAACCAACTGCGACTTCGGAATATATAGAATCCAGTCGTGTTGCCGTTTCACTTCCAGAGAAGGTGATACGCTGTCCAGCAACTGCTCTCTTGATCTCGCTTTTATGAGGAGATCATCCAAGTATGTGATAATAGTGACACCTTGCTTCTGCAGGAGCACCATCATATCCGCCATTACCTTGGTGAAATTGGTAATGACAATCCCGTACCGCAATTCTGAGGTACGCCTGATGAGGTGGATAAATGGGGACACGAAGGTATGCATCCCTTATATCCCGATTCATTTCAGGCTTGCAATGACCGCTCTTAGCGATTCCATCTTGAACATGAACCTTTTCAGGTATATGTTCAGGGATTTTAATACAATATGGGTCTAACCGAACCGTCTGGTTTCGGGATTATAACATGGTCGAATAATAACACCCTCTTGTTGAAGGAGGGGACCCTTGACCACCACCTGTTGAAGATACAATTTACGAATTGCAGTTAACACTGGCTCCCTCTCTTGGGGGGAAGCCCGCCGGGTCCTCGGTGAGGGGGCATCTTCTCACAGTCCAGCCTGTATCCCTGCGATACAATTTCTATTGCCCAGGGATTTAACAGGGAGTGAACCCACTTGTGGCTGAACTTACGAAGGCGTGTCCCCACCGGACCTAGCTCCGCCTGTGGAGCCCCAGCGACATGCAGTGGATTTTTGTAGAGGCCGGGGAGGACTTCTGTTCCTGGGGATTAGCTGTGTTGTACAGCTTCTTTCCTCTGCACCCGGCTCTGACAAGAAAGGACGCACCTCAGACTTTCTTGTTTCTTTATTCGAAAAGCTGCATTTAATAATGTCGTGCTTTCCTAGGCTGTGCAGGAATATAAGGCAAAATATCAGAATTACCAGCTATAGCTGTGGAGACCAGGCCCGAGAACCTTTCTCCACACAATCCTCAGCCTTCCATATGCCTCTTAAGTCGGCATCATCTGTCCAATGTATATTCTACAGGACACGTCAAGCAGAAATCGACATAGATTTCGTCTCTAGGACCCAGTATACTCATGTCCCTTTGGGCATGCTTTATAATTATATATCTATCACTTAAGACAGCATCTTAAAATATTTATATGCATACTAGGGTCTCAATCTCTGCTGATAAGGTACCTGTCCACGCTGCCACAGCGCTATAAACCCATGCCGACACAATCGCCGGTCTGGGTAGTATACTAGAATGTGCACACTATCTGCAGGATCCCTGAGAATAGCTAGTGCAAACAGGACACCCAAGGGGAAGATTCTCAACACATCCTGGCCCTAGTGGGGAAAGGATACAGCCTGAGAATTCTCTTGTGGGAAGCTGCCGTCTCTTGTCTGGAGATTCCCGCTCTTTTTCCTCATGAGAGGAGGGAAATTTACCTCAGCATTCTTCCCCTTAACATGTGTACTCTCGTGTCAGGGACAGATGAGTCATCAGTGATATGCAAATCATATTTTATTCCAATAATCATATATTGAATATCTTTTAGCCCTCTTGGCTGTAACTTTGCATTATCGTAGTCGACAGTGGAGTTAAACTCCGTGTCGATACTTTGTTATTTTGGATAGTGAACATAGAGAGACTCTGAAGGACTCTGTGACATAGGGACAGACCAGGGTAGATTTCCTTTCTGTTCCCTAACCTTTTGTGCAATCATTTTACCTCAGCACTTACACATATCCAAACAGGTGTCGGCGTTGTCGACGGAGACACCCTCCCACACACATATCCGCTCTATCACCTCCTTAGAGGAGCCTTTTACCTCAGACATGTCGACACACGCGTACCGACACACCACACACACAGGGGATGCTCTATTTGAAGACAGTTCCCCCACCAGGCCCTTTGGAGAGACAGAAGAGAGAGTATGCCAGCACACACCACAGCGCTATATAATACAGGGATGTACACTATACTAAGTGATTTTTCCCCTATAGCAGCTTATATACACAGTTTTGCGCCTAAATTTATGTGCCCCCCCTCTCTTTTTTACCCTTTGTTTACCAGGATACTGCAGGGGAGAGCCTGGGGAGCTTCCTTCCAGCTGAGCTGTGAAGAGAAAATGGCGCCGGTGTGCTGAGGAAGAAGGCCCGGCCCCCTCAGCGGCGGGCTTCTGTCCTTTTATGTACTTTAATGGCGGGGGTTACTGCACATATACAGTTTATCAGACTGTATTATGTGCTTTTCGCCAAGTAAGGTAATCTAATTGCTGCCCAGGGCGCGCCCCCCCCCCCCCCAGCGCCCTGCACCCATCAGTGACCGGAGTGTGTGGTGTGCTAAGGGAGCAATGGCGCACAGCTGCAGTGCTGTGCGCTACCTTAATGAAGACCGGAGTCTTCAGCCGCCGATTTTTTTATTTATTTAATATTTTTATTAAGTCGAATGAACTGTTACAATACAGACAGGAGATGACAACTCCGAGTAAATATTGAATCACATACAAGTTATCCCGTGGAGGGGAAACCCAATATAACAAGAACAAAGGAGTGCGTCAATAATGACAGAAGTGTATATCGACTACAGTTTTTCTGAGATTAAACAATGATAAACATAAAGAGGAGAAGTAGTAAGAGGAAAGAAGAATCTGAGGAAGAGACAGATAGAGTGGGAGAAAGAGAGGGAAGGGGGGGGAATGGGAGAGTGGTGGATCGTCAGAGAAGTTAGCAGGGTGGGAGTGTGCCTTGGAGGGCAAAACCTCCCTGGCGCAGACCATGTCAACTGTCCAACCCAGGACGGCATAGCATCTCTTATATTTATTATGACCTTTTTGGTATAGGTTAATGCATCATACCGCATCACTTTACATCACACCCCTGAAATGGAGGGTGTAATAAAGATGAACCAAGGTTCCCATATCCTCCTATATTTGTCCGATCTGTCATGTAAGGATGCTGTAATTTTCTCCATTGTGGAGATATGCCAAATTTTAGCTATTAGCATGCTCCTACGGGGGGTATTGTTTTTTTTCCAATTCTTAGCTATCACACAGCGGGCTGCATGTAAGATTTGAAGTACTAGGCTATTTGCATGGCTATCTAAATTGGGTAAGGGAAGGCCCAGTAGGGCTGACCATGGACCCAGGGTTATTCGTGAACAGAAGATAGAACTAATGAGAGCTTCCACCTGAGTCCAGAACATGTGTATTTTTGGGCATGACCACCATATGTGTTTGAAGTCTCCGGTTTGGCCGCATTCACGCCAACATAGTGGAGAGGACCCTGGAAAAATCCTGTGTAGGGTCGCAGGGACCCGATACCATCTCGTGTAGACTTTGTAAGAATTTTCCTTTACTAAGGAGGAAATTGAAGACTGGGCTACTTTTTGTCTAATGGTTTCCCAGGAGTCTTCATCAGGGGGTGGGCCTAGGTCCTGTTCCCACTTACTTTCATGGGGGAGTAGATCAACTGCCTTCAGGGAACGTAACAAACCGTAGAGTATGGATATAATGCCCTGCCGCATGGGAGAATAAATACAAAGACGTTCCAAGGGGGTAGGCTGGCGAAAAACCTGGGATTTGGGAAGGGAGCTTAAAAAGGAGCGGAGTTGTAAGTATTCATATGCCACAGGTTGGGAAATATTATATCTGTCACATAGCGATTGAAGGGAACGCCATGAGGACCCATCTATAAAATCAAACACCAGACCCGGGCGCGGGTCCAAATGGAGCCACGAGTGGGATCGCAATGTTGAGCCTGGAGGGAAATCCCGGTTATCCCAAATAGATGTGATGGGTGAAGGGAAAGTGGACAGGCCGTAACGTCGAATGCAGAAAAGCCACAGGGAGCAGGTGAGTTTTGTTGAAGGGATACAAGTATGCATTGACCGTAGTGGCTTAGTTGGCGTAAGGAGGGAAACCAAAGTGGAGACCCCGGCCGCAAAGAGTTCAATTTGGATCCAGGGTAGGCGGGGGGTAGGGGAGAACCATGCTAAGGCCTGACTCAGGTGGGTTGCATGATAGTATTTACGGATATCCGGCAACCCCCTACCTCCCATTAATGGGTCACGTACTAGGGTGGAGGTCTTGATTCTAGGGGGTTTATTAGACCATATAAACTTTACAAAGAGTTTCTGCATTCGACGTAAGGCCTCCGCGGGGATACTTACGGGAATTGTTTGAATCAGATACAGAATCCTGGGGAGGATGTTCATCTTTACTGAAACTATCCGTCCGAACCAGGCTATAATCTGTTTATCCCAAGCTCGAAGGTCTGACTCTATACACTTAAACAGAGCTGGGAAGTTCTCCGAGTATAGAGAGTCATAGGAATTAGTGATATACACGCCTAGATACTTAATTTTCTTGGTGCGCCAGGAAAAATTAAAGTTAGCAGCTAGGAGAGATCTGGTATTCCCGCCAAGATGCAGAGGGAGGGCTTCCGATTTAGAGTAATTAATGCGATATCCCGAATAGTGAGAATATAATGATAGGGTTTTAAATAGATTAGGGATAGAGATATTAGGAGAGGAGAGAGTTAAAAGAACATCGTCAGCGAATAATGACAATTTGAATTCCTCCCCACCAACAGGGATTCCTTTAATGTCGGGGTTGGATCTAACCATACACGCCAGAGGTTCGATCGTCATAGCAAAAATTAGTGGTGACAGGGGGCACCCCTGGCGTGTACCGTTGCTGATGTGAAAGAGGTGAGAGTCTTTGCCATTAACCCGGACTCTAGCAGAGGGGTTGGAGTAGAGTGCCTGAATACCCTGAAGTAGGCTTCCTCCCAGGCCGAACCTGCGCAGAGTGGCGAACATGAAAGGCCATAGTATTTTGTCAAAAGCCTTCTCTGCGTCAAGCGAGAGAAGGATGGAGGGCAGTCTGGTTTTGTTAATAAGATGGACCAGATTAATAGTTCTCCGTGTATTGTCTCTAGCTTGTCGGCCTGGGATGAAGCCCACCTGGTCAGCGTGTATTAGATGTGGGAGAATTGGGTTTAATCTTAGGGCTAGAATTTTAGCGAATAGTTTAATATCGTTATTTAATAAAGAAATGGGGCGGTAGCTAGCACAGGAGTTAGGATCTTTCCCAGGCTTATGGATCAAAACTATTCGTGCCTCCAATGCGCGAGGAGAAAGGGGGTTACCGCTTAGAAATCCATTGAAGAGCCTGCAAAGGTGGGGTAATAAAGTCCCCTTAAATTTCTTATAGTACATAATTGAGATCCCATCAGGTCCAGGGGCTTTGCCTGGTTTCTGAGTTTTAAGAGCATTCTCTGATTCCTCGACAGTAATCTCTGAGCTCAACTGAGAAATTGTCGAGCTGCTCACGGATGGTAGATTACATTTATCTAGGAGGGAGTCGATCCCCTCATCAAATCTCTGTGATGAGGGGGGGGGTCACTTCCGAGTTATACAAAGATTTATAGAACCCTTCGAATTCATCCAAAATGCGATCAGGGTCATGAGTCAGAGTTCCTTGTTTGGTGCGAATGGATAAAATATTTTTGGAAGAAATCTGAGCCCTCAACTTTCTGGCTAGGAGTTTATCTGCTTTGTCTCCTTTTTCATAATATAACTGATTAAGACGTCTAAGGCACTGTTCAGTTTTATGTGATAAAAGCATACTGAGTTCGCCCCTGACTTTAAGTACCTTTTCTAAATCAGCAGAATTTAGGGAGGCCTTATGGGCTTCCTCCAACTGATGGAGTTGATTAGATAGCTCCAAATTTTTTTGGAAACGCTGTTTATGGAGTCTGGCCGCGGTCTGGATGAAGTGGCCCCGGAGGACCGCTTTATGTGCCTCCCATAGTGTCATATCCGATATACCGGGTGTTTGGTTCTCGGTGAAATAATCAGTCAATGCCTGAGTGGTTTGTTGTAGCACTTCAGGCTGTTGAAGAAGGGCATCATTAAGGGACCAAGAGGGGGGGGGGGAGGGAGAACGAGCTAACCCAGACAGAGTCAGAGAAATAGGGGCGTGGTCGGACCACGTTATTGGATAAATACGGCAATTCTGAATTTTAGAGGTCAGGTCTCTTCCGACCATTATCATATCAATTCTAGTATATAAATTGTGGACTGGGGAAAAAAACGTATAATCTTTAATTAAGGGGTCGGCAACCCTCCAGGAGTCAAATAGTAGATGATTTTTAAGTAGCGAGTGCAAGACTTTGGAGTTACGGGCGCTTAAGTGTGACTGGGAGGGTGGGAGGGGGTGGGAACGATCAAGATTATGGTGTAGTATAGTATTAAAGTCTCCCGCTATTAGGAGGTCACCTTTCCTACATTGGGCAATTTTAGAGTCTAAGGAAGCAAAGAACGAGGCCTGATTAACGTTGGGAGCGTAAATATTGACCATAGTGATGGGAGCATTATTGAGTTTGCCTACTATAATAAGGAACCTACCGCGTTTGTCTTTAATGATTCGGTCTGGTTCCAAATGTAAATGAGCGGGGATCAGAATGGCGACCCCTCTTTTCTTTTGGGTGCGGTCACAGGCATGGATGGCGACAGGGTGGCGTCTAGAGCGTAGTTCAGGATGGGAGACACCCCTAAAATGCGTCTCCTGAAGGAATACCAGATCTCTCCTTACCTGTTTCAGAAAAAGAAATAATTTGGTCCTCTTTTGGGGACTATTGAGACCCTTCACATTATAGGATATTACATTAATAGACATATTGTTACCAGTATGAGCTTATCATAATTAAACCTGACGGCCCAAGGATGATCTCCCGGGGAGACAAGGGGGAAAGGAAGAGTAGGAAGAGAAGAAAGAGGGGAAAGAGACAGGAGAGATAGAAAAAAACATCTAAAAGACTGTAAAATAAACATGCATATTTGACCGAGCCAACGACCCATTGTACACGACGTACGGGTCCGTATGTTTGAGCACCCGTATGGGGAATCTAAGGGAGATAGCAACTCCCCTATGCTCAAACTTGACTATAGTGGCTCGGCGGGGGGACGCAGCTCCGACCACCAAGGGGCCCACCAACAAAACCCGAGGAGGGCGACCGAGGGGGTCGGAATAACATCTAACCATAATGAACCACCGTTAAGAACCAATAAACAGAATAAACATAAGGTAAATTATATAAGCTAAGCTCAGGGAGGAACTTTTAGACCTCCAAATCAGATAGCATAACAGTATCAGTGAACATATAATAACCCATCAGAGCATCTACAAAGGAGCTTTCATGGTGGGTCCTGATTTGCAGGAATCTTCTCCGGGACTGTCGACCAAAGGCGTCGAGGTGCTCGCTGTGGGAGGGGAGAATTCGGTGAATGTCGGAGATCTGGTGCCTCTCGTGGGGAGGATGATTTATTGGGCTCCGGTGGGGATAAGTTCAGTCTTAACAGGAGCCTGTGAGCCTCCTCCTTGGATCGTGCCAGCATTCTCTTCCCATCAAGCTGTACAATTAGGGCAAAGGGAAAACCCCATCTGTAGCGGATGTGATTATCCCTGAGGATTTGGGTGTATTCCTTCAGGTCGAAGCGCCTCTTAAGAGTAGTAGGGGATAAGTCCTGGAACACCAAGAGCTTGTGAGATTCGAACAGACAGACGTCCTTGTTCCGGGCAGCCATTAGGATTTTATCTTTAGTTTTGAAATAGTGGCAGCGTAAAACTACGTCGCGAGGAGGGGACGAGGTTGAGGGTTTTTGGCGAAGGGAACGGTGAGCCCTATCTAGGAGGAATTGTTCACGTGGGATGTCTGGCAGGAGGTGTTGAAAGAACCGGAGGAGGAAATCCTCCAGTTGTGTTGGTTCCACCGATTCCGGGATATATTTAATGCGCAGGTTATTACGTCGTGCGCGGTTATCAGCGTCCTCCTGTTGGTCCTGGAGTAAGTAGATATCCTCTTGCATGACTTGAACAGAATGTTCTAGCTCCTGCTGGAAGGTGATGACCTCATCGATTTTCTGTTCAACATCATTAGTGCGGGCCCCGAGGTCAGATATCTCCGCCTTGAGACCGGAGATGGCTTTGTGAATCTCGGAATGGAAGGCCTGTTTTAGCGACTTCATTTCCGTTAAGATTGAGGAGAAGCAATCTTTCATGGAGGGGTCTGGGACAGACGAGTCTTCCTCCGATTCCGAAGCCAAGTCAGGGGGGGGGGGGGCGGCAGGTAGTTTGGTTGCACTAGACTTCATTTTGGAAATGAAGGACGATATTTCCGCCGATGCTGCTGTGGCTTTCTTAGACTTGGATTTAGATTTAGGCATGGTGTGCGACAGTCCCGAAGATAGAAAGGGTCATAGGTCAGAGCCGAGCCATAACGTGAGTAGTTAGTGATCCATCATGAAATGAGTATAGAGAATAAACATAGAAAGACCCCCAGGGTCGTACCCGCAGGTACTCAGCAAGCCATTCCCCCGGCCACCAGTATCATGGAGGGCTGATATGTAGAGGTGCACTGCCAATGTAGGGGAGAGAGATGATAGGCCAGCATATGTGGGGGCCCAGCTGATCACAGCTTAGATGCCCAGCGCGGCTCAAACTTGAGGTCCTGGCTCCACACCGAGGGGAAGGCCGCAACCCGCAGGAGGGCTAAAAAGCGCTCCCCGATTCCGCGGGTCCCCCTCAGTGGTTGCAGTGGGGCTTATGAGAGTGTCAGAGGGGCTCCTGGGCTCTCAGAGAGGGGATGAGAATCCGTAGGGTTATGTATTTTAAAGTGCAGCATAGAATTGCTTCTTCTCATTCTACTAGCCCCTTCCACCAGCAATTTACCCCAGGTTAGCCACTGGGGGGAGCCCTTAGCTTGGATTTTGCTGTGGAGCTTATGGTTTGGTGGGCCCTGTCGTCAGCCAGGCAATGTGCTCAAAGGGAGTCCCTGGACCCTGGATGGGGGCCAGGCCGCAGCCTGCAGGCAGGCGGCAGGGATCTCGACCAGGTCCCAATCTCCAGCCTCAGATGCAGAGGGGTGACCAAACCCCTTCAGTAGCTATGCGGGAGTATGAAGGCAGGGAGAGAGGCGTCCGGGAGTGTGGTGGGTCCCGAGGTCCGCGCGGCGGGCGGCGGGAGAGGACAGCGCGTCTCCCCCCCTCAAGGTGAGCCGGCAGTCAGATGGTCCGGGCGGGTGAGGCTTCCGCGTCTCGGGGCTGCGGGCGGGGAGCGGCAGCTCAGTATGGGCAGCTGGCGTGTCAGTCACGGGACGGGCTCCGGCTGTGGAGCGAACTCACCGGCGCGGAAGGGTCCTTCTCCAGGTGCTATGAGCAGGTCCCGATGAATGCAGGTAGGGGGGTCCGGTCTCAGCAGGGTGTTCGTGCGCGCCGCCGGGCGAGCTCCTCCGGCTTCCGCCCCACTCCAGGTCCCGGCTTCTGTTTGGGGAGGTAGGCCGCAATCCGCAGGAGCGCTTAAAAGCGCTCCCCGACTCCACGGGCTCCCCAGGTGTCGGCAGTAGGGTCAGGCAAGCCTAATGGGTGTTTTGTGGCTGGATTGGGGTGCAGGAACAGGGGTTAAGGGGGCTTTATGAGTGCTGTTTAGGGAGAGCTGATTTACTGCACATCTTCTCAGGTTGCCAGCCAGGCCATCGGAGCTTCAGCCGCCGATTTTCAACTTCTCTTCATTCTTCTGGCTCTGCAAGGGGGACGGCGGCGCGGCTCCGGGACCGGACGACCGAGGACTGGGCCTGTGTTCGATCCCTCTGAAGCTAATGGTGTCCAGTAGCCTTAGAAGCCCAAGCTAGCTGCAAGCAGGTAGGTTCGCTTTTCTCCCCTCAGTCCCACGTAGCAGTGAGTCTGTTGCCAGCAGATCTCACTGAAAATAAAAAACCTAACAAATACTTTCTTTTCTAGGAAGCTCAGGAGAGCCCCTAGGGTGCATCCAGCTCTGGCCGGGCACAGATACTAACTGAGGTCTGGAGGAGGGGCATAGAGGGAGGAGCCAGTGCACACCAGATATAGTACCTAATCTTTCTTTAAAGAGTGCCCAGTCTCCTGCGGAGCCCGTCTATACCCCATGGTCCTTACGGAGTACCCAGCATCCACTAGGACGTCAGAGAAAGAGTAGGGGTCCCCCGTATTTTTTACACCAGCATCGGGTTCCACTAGCTGGACAGATAATGCCACTGCCGGGGGTCACTTTTATACAGCGCCCTGCGGCCGTGGCATTAAATATCCAACTAGTCACCCCTGGCCGGGGTACCCTGGGGGAGTGGGGACCCCTTCAATCAAGGGGTCCCCCCCCCCCCAGCCACCCAAGGGCCAGGGGTGAAGCCCGAGGCTGTCCCCCCCCCATCCAAGGGCTGCGGATGGGAGGCTGATAGCCTTGAGAAAATGTAAAGAATATTGTTTTTTTCCAGTAGTACTACAAGTCCCAGCAAGCCTCCCCCGCAAGCTGGTACTTGGAGAACCACAAGTACCAGCATGCGGGAGAAAAACGGGCCCGCTGGTACCTGTAGTACTACTGGAAAAAAAATACCCAAATAAAAACAGGAGCCACACACCTTGAGAGTAAAACTTTATTTCACACCTGCCGACACACACATACTTACCTATGTTGACCCGCCGACTGCCACGTCTCCTGATCCGACGATCCGGGTACCTGTGAATAAAATTATACTCACCTCAATCCAGTGTCCAGATATAAATCCTCGTACTTGGCAAAACAAATAAACGAACACCCGGACCAGCGGACTGAAAGGGGTCCCATGTTTTCACATGGGACCCCTTTCCCCGAATGCAGAGACCCCCCCCCCCCCCCCCCGTGACTGCTGTCACAGAAAGGTCTCTTAAGCCAATCAGCGAGCGCAACGTCCTGGCACTCTGCTGATTGGCTGCACGTCTGGCTGTCAGACAGCGCATCGCAAAGCCTCTCCATTATACTCAATGGTGGGAACTTTGCGTCAGCGGTGGTCACCCGCGGTCAGCGGCTGACCGCGGGTAACCCCACCGCTGACGGCTAAGTTCCCACCATTGAAAGTAATGGAGGGAGCTGTGCGATGCGCTGTCTGAGGTCACACGCGCATACAGCCAATCAGGTGATGCAACGAAGTAGCGCTTCCTGATTGACTGAAGGGACCTCTGTGACAGGAGTCACGTGGGGTCCCGGCATTCGGGGAAAGGGGTCCCATGTGAAAACATGGGACCCCTTTCAGTCCGCTGGTCCGGGTGTTCGTTTATTTGTTTTGCCAAGTACGAGGATTTATATCTGGACACTGGATTGAGGTGAGTATAATTTTATTCACAGGTACCCCGGATCGTCGGATCAGGAGACGTGGCAGTCGGCGGGTCAACATAGGTAAGTATGTGTGTGTCGGCAGGTGTGAAATAAAGTTTTACTCTCAAGGTGTGTGGCTCCTGTTTTTATTTGGTATTTTTTTTTCCAGTAGTACTACAGGTACCAGCGGGCCCGTTTTTCTCCCGCATGCTGGTACTTGTGGTTCTCCAAGTACCAGCTTGCGGGGGAGGCTTGCTGGGACTTGTAGTACTACTGGAAAAAAACAATATTCTTTACATTTTCTCAAGGCTATCAGCCTCCCATCCGCAGCCCTTGGATGGGGGGGGGGGGGGGGGGGACAGCCTCGGGCTTCACCCCTGGCCCTTGGGTGGCTGGGGGGGGGGGACCCCTTGATTGAAGGGGTCCCCACTCCCCCAGGGTACCCCGGCCAGGGGTGACTAGTTGGATATTTAATGCCACGGCCGCAGGGCACTGTATAAAAGTGACCCCCGTCTGTGGCATTATCTGTCCAGCTAGTGGAGCCCGATGCTGGTGTAAAAAATACGGGGGACCCCTACTTTTTTTGTCCCCCGTATTTTTTGCACCAGCACCAGGCGCAGAGCCCGGTGCTGGTTTTAAAAATACGGGGGATCCCCTGTCCATTTTCCCCCCGGATTTTTCGAACCAGGACCAGCTCGAAGAGCCCGAGGCTGATTATGCTTTGGAGGGGAGACCCCACGCCATTTTTTTTCGTGTTTTTCCCCGTTTTTAAAAAATCGGAACAAAATCCGTCAAATCGTCCGTTTTTCGTCAGCGGGACTGTCGAATCCGTTTTTTATTGAATATGGTCAATTTCGGCACCCACTTGCCGAAATTAGATGGTCGAATTGTGTCGAATTAAAAAACGGCCGAAAAATTGCCACGATTCGCCGCTAATTGCATATACCCCATATCTATCTATCTATCTTAAACAAAAATAGATTTAACTTTGTGCTACTCTCCCATGATTCGATCCTCTGACCCTCTGTGCTGTGTTCTAGTTACTGATTGAGCCATGAGAGCTCCTGTGGAATGAATGGCTCTGCTGGTAACGGTTATATTCTTAGTTAATGATTCAAGTATTTAAATTGATAATACTATCACCGAAAAATTTAGTAAATAAAAATATATCTAACTTTGTGCTACTCTTCCATGATTCAATCCTCTGACCCTTTGTGCTGTGGTCCGGTGCTTTACTCAGTGCCAGATTAAGGTCCTCATGGGCCTGGAGCTGAAATTTGTCAAGGGCCTATTGTGGGCTGCCGCAGAGTGTGTGGTTGTGTGATGGGTGACTACTGGTATGGTTGCGTGTCCAGTGCAGTATTTAAATATATGTGCGTGTATACTTAAATGTATACAGAGAGAGAGAGAGAGAGAGAGAGAGTGTGTCACTGGAGGGAATTCAATTGCTTTATGGCGGCCAATAAGTTTTAGATGCCGAAGTAATTATTCAATTGCTTTGCCAACAGGGCATGACTGCATGATTTCTGTAAGGTGAAGCTGCCAAATGTTATAGTTACTTAGTATTGATAAGTGAAGCAATTAGATCAGGGGTAGCCAACCCTGTTCCTCGAGAGCTACCAACAGTTAACGTTTTCCAGTTCTCCTCACAGAATCACAAGTTAAGTAATTAGCTCCATCTTTGGATCTTTTAAAATGTGTCAGTGAGTAATGACTGCACCTGTGCACCTGCTAGCTGACCTGGAAAACATGATCTGTTGGTAGCTCTCGAGGACCAGGGTTGGCGACCACTGAATTAGACCACATAGCGACAAAGCGATAAATTTAGCTTTTAGACCACATAGCCCTATATATATATATATGTGTGTGTGTATGTGTGTGTAAGGATGCAAGTCCAGTGTGTCCTCATTCATTGTTGCTGTGGGAGGCTGCGTACTGTGGCATTGCTGCGTTGTGGCATAACACAGATTCCCCATTGTGTGCTATTGTGTGCTTAACGAAGCTTCCCCATTGTGGCTATTGTTGGCGGGCACGTGTATATAACACAAACTCGCATTACCCCAGTGAATTGCCCTGTGCTGGCTCCCTCAGTGAACAAGTAGCGAGAGCACCGCTGCCCACTACCTATTTTAGCTCTCCTGGCTTTTAGCTCTGTACTGTGTGCGGGAGTGTATGTATACACATTCCCGCGAACATACGCTGCGACTTAAAGCGCATTGCGGGCAAGGATGTATTAGGACACATCTGTATGTTTGTTCTTCATAGGCTCCTACATGGCTTGATGGATCTGGACAAAACTTGGTACACATACACTTCATTATCCAACTTAAAATACGGGCGGGTTTAAACAAAAAAAAATCCACCCCTGTAAGGGCCAGAGCTATATATTTGATATATATAAAAATCACTGGTCTGTTTGTTTGTCCGTGTGTCCAGTTATGCATTCTGACACTCCTGCACCGGTTATGATGAAACCAACGCGAGGTAGTCCAATTGGATCCTGTCTACGTATGGGGAAGGTGGGGGGGGGGGGTTAGCTTCCTGGTCGGACCTCACGGTGGAGAGCGCTGGGTAGAACTTTGACACAGGGAGCCTGTTTGGGCCTTCCGCTGGATGGATTTGGAAGAAAACTACGCAGAGTGGTAACATTGAATCCCAGAAGACATACTAGGGAATTGGGATCCCGGTCGGACCTCACGTTGTTGTACACTTTGCAGTCTCGGAATAGCAACATTGATAACAGTAGGAAAACTTTGTACCCATCTCGCAATGGAAAAGTGATTATAAAACTGAACAGAAAGAACAGCTGGGAATCAGTGTTACTTGTGACACTCCAAATACAAAAATGACACTGGACAGCTGCCTCATTGGTGTATTGGAAGAGCTACTAAGCTATAATAGAAATATATTTATATAGACCTATATATGTTCATAAATTTCAAATAATATAGTTAGTAGGTGCCCAGACCACTCTGACAAGAATAATTGTAATACAAGGAAAGAATACCCTTTCACAGCGCCTGTTAATTAGCAGCTGGTCTCTGCCCAGTGGCGTAACTTCATCCCAGTTGCCCGGAGGCAAGGTAAATGTTGTGCCCCCTCCCCCCTTACAAAAAAATATTTGTATTTTAACTGACTCCTTGCCCTGTGTGAGTGATATCCCACCTTCCACGTGTGAGCCATGCACCCCCCTCCCCTGTGAGCTATGTCCCCCTTCCCCTGGTGAGCCATGCCCCCCTTCCTTTGTGTGAACCATGCCCGCCCTTCCCCTGTGTGAGCCATGTGTCCCCCTTTCCCTGTGTGAGGCTGTGAACCATGCCCACCCTTCCCCTGTGTGAGCCATGTCCACCTTCTCACTGTGTGAGACAGGGAGAGGGAGAGAACCACAGAGACAAGGGAGAGAGAGAGAGAGAGAGAGAGGGAGAAATACGCAGAAACAGGGAGAGACAGATGGGGAAAGAGAGCGATAACAGGCAAGGGAGAGAGACAGGGAGAGAGAGAGAGAGAGAGACGGAGGGAGATAGACAGGAAGAGAGATGCAGATACGGAGAGAGAGACAGAGATGGGGAGAGAAGGAGATGAGGAAGAGAGACAGGGAGGGGGGATAAAGGCGGGGAGAGAGACGAGGAGGAGAGAGAGAGAGAGAGAGAGAGAGAGAGAGAGAGAGTTTTGGAGGGAGAGAGACAGAGGCAAAAACAGGGAGAGAAAGACAGAGGCGTGGAAAGAAAGAGAGAGATGAGGGGGAGACGGAGGGAGAGAGATGGAGAGACGGAGAGAGACGAGGAAAGAGACAAGGGAGAGAGAGACAGATGGAGGGAGAGAGATAGAGAGAGACAGGGAGAGAGATGCAGAGACAGAGACAAGGAAAGACAGATGGAGGGAGAGAAACAGATAGAGGGAGAGAGATGCAGATACAGGGAGGGAGACAGGGACACAGAGACAGGGAAAGGGAGATAGAGACAGGGAGAATGACAGGGAGAGAGAGAGACACAGGGAGATAGAGAGAGAGACATAGAGGGGAGAGAGAGACAGAGATGGGGAAAGAGAGAAACCGAGGAGGGAGAGACAGGGAGAAAGAGATGGAGGGAGAGAGACAGGTAGAAAGATGCAGAGATGGAGAGAGAAAGGGAGAGAGACAGAAATGGGGGGCGAGAGAGAGACGAGGGAGAATGACAGGGAGGGGGATAAAGAAGGGGCAAGAGACGAGGGTGACAGAGACAGAGGGAGAGAGACAGGGAGAGAGATGCAGAAACAGGTAGAGACAAACAGATGGGGACAAGAGAGCGAGGGAGACAACGGAGAGAGACAGGGAGAGAGAGACAGAGATTGAGGGAGAGAGACATTGAGAGATGCAGAGATGGAGAGAGAGCGAGACAGAGACAGGGGAATAGACAAGGGAGAGACAGAGGGAGAGAGATGCAGAAACAGGTAGAGACAAACAGATGGGGACAAGAGAGCGAGGGAGTCGAAGGAGAGAGACAGATTGAGGGAGAGAAACAGGAAGAGATGCAGAGATGGAGAGAGAGAGACATAGACAGGGAAAGAGAGACAGAGATGGAGGGAGAGAGACAGGGACACAGAGACAGGGAAGGGGAGAGACAGGGAGAGAGAGAGATGAGGGCGAAAGACAGAGATGGGGAGAGAGAGGGGACAGCACAGGGTGAGGTGCATAAAAACTTCTGTCGCTCTGCGGGACACTGAAGGATGAAGAGACGCTCCTCCTAATGTGGCCGGGTGGCTGTGGTCTCGCCCATGGAGTTCGTTGGCTTCCCAGCAGAGGGGAGACTCCCGATGCCCCCTGCACAAGAGCTGTGAATTTTATCCACGCTTACCCTCCTTGTCCGCTGTGGTGCCCGCTGGGAGCGGCGCTTCTTCTGGCCTCACTGTCCGGACTGTGTCCCCCTCTCTTGGTCAGGGTGGCTGGTCATGGGGGAAGCTCCTCCCCTGTGTCCCCGGTCTCCACTCTACTCCCCCTGCTATTGTTTCTTGCCTCCCCGTATCTCGCGTAATCCACAGCACTCAGCCAGGCAGTGAGTCCTGTAATGTGTCTCCGCTCTCCATCGCTCGGGAGGGATGTTTTGTTAACAGGTTGACTGCCCATGTCAGCGCCGCGGTTCCTGGTGTGTGATGGACACGCACAGGCCTGGTTCCGTCATCCCATGTATCCTAAGCTTCACAAACTTACGGGTCTCATGCGAGGGGTCACAGAGGGGGAGCGCACCATTGATGCTGATCGGTGCTGCACATCTTGGTGGCTCCTCTATTGAAGCAAGAAGGGCAGGGCTGGTATACAATGGAGGAGCCAGGTGCCCCATTCAGGGCTGGAGCCCGGCGGCAACAGACTCTGTTGCCTCCGGGAGTTCCGCCCCTGTCTCTGCCTAATGGTGTACACCTGCACCAATCAATACATACACATAAAAAAAAGAAGGTAGAGCTCCCAGCGCTAGATTTTACAATATGAAGTAAATATTAAAAAGTGAAGGAATACTGTAACGATCTCTGTATTAGCAAGAAACCGTAAATATATCCCAGCATGTGGAAGTGTCCGATCTTTTCCCTTTGGGCTGACACTTACCTTTTGAAGAACGGCACAAGGGGTTTAAAAGTATCTTTATAATCCCTCAGTATATATAGGTGCGCTTTCACCGAGGAGAGGAAACCCGTCAACACATCAGCGGCAGTCCAGACACCAAATCATAAGAAAGATTGAAAGTATCCAATGAGGATTTTAAGATCAATTTGTTAAAAAATATACAAAATAAAATAAAATCTTCATATAACAGCGATACTGGACAGTGATCGGATGAGATCGTACCCGCTCCCGACAGAGGCTGTGCACTCCAGCTGAGAATGTCCGGAAAATCTCAGCTTGCTGTCCCGGCAACAGCCTCGAGCATACAAGCCGGCGGTAGTCTCTCTGTGTCCCGTCCAAGTCTTGCAATGTCCGTCAACGCGTTTCGGAGGTCCGCCTCCTTTCTCAAGATCTTGAGAAAGGAGGCAGACCTCCGAAACGCTTAAGAAAGGAGGCGGACCTCCGAAACGCGTTGACGGTGAAAGTGCACCTATATATACTGAGGTATTATAAAGATACTTTTAAACCCCTTGTGCCGTTCCTCAAAAAGTAAGTGTCAGCCCAAAGGGAAAAGATCGGACACTTCCACATGCTGGGATATATTTACGGTTTCTTGCTAATACAGAGATCGTTACAGTATTCCTTCACTTTTTAATATTTTAATATTTACTTCATATTGTAAAATCTAGCGCTGGGAGCGCTACCTTCTTTTTTTATGTGACTCTGACAAGAATGGTTGGTGTTGCCAGTGGAGTATTAACAGTATCATGGTGCAGTATTAAGCCTACACTGTTATAATTTTGGTAGAAGCAGATCTTACCTATTTGTCTCTTGCATGTGTTTTTTTTTACACTATGGAGCATTGCTGCATGGTGTGCCGAGCTGTGACTCCCAATTAATGGAGTGACCGCCGGCAGCGAATAGTTACAGCCCAGCCCAGCATGCAGCATCACAGCAGCATATATATATACACAATACACAATCAAAGTCAGCAGCTCAGTTATAATTATTATTATACTAGCAGCGGCACAGCAGCCATGCTGACTGACACCTCACCTCAGTAGCCGCCTTCAGGTGCCCTCAGAGGTCGCTCGCTGCACATTTGAGACATCACTCCCTCATCACATCACTCCCTCCAACGTCATGCGATGCGCCTTCAGAGGTGGCGCCTCTTCACGGTGTATGGGCTCGGAGCGCAGGGAGGGCTAGTGAAGCCCTTCTGCTCCGCTGCCATGTATATAAATATATATGCCTGCGGTGGCAAGTGGTCCGCGGCCAGGGCCAGTGCTACAGGAGGGGAGTTCACAGTCCGCTGCCGGGGGAGGTGACCTTGGTGGTCACTCGTAGGCTGTGTAGCAGTAACACATTTTTTCCTGCCTACAGCAGCAGCACAGTAGATGCGATCAGCCTATTTTGATGGGGGGCCTGGAGCTGCAGCTCCATCCGCCCCATTGTTAATCCGGCCCTGGCTTTACTGATTGAGCCATGAGAGCTCCTGTGGAGTGAATGGCAGTGCTAGTAATTGTTATACTCTTAGTTGATACTTTTTTTCTCTGTGATGCAAATGACAATGGACCATTTACTCCAAAAACACTGGAAAATGGACAAAACATGCCAGTGATTTAACGACTTTGTATGAACAACATACTTTGTGCATTTTCAAGTGTTTGTGAGAAAATGGTCCATTGTCATTTGCTCTCATCCATTACCAGATTTTCATTTCAACCAGCCAGATCGTACCCAAAATACGTACGATGTGCACACAATGCATCATGCAACGCCTCTAAATTATACATTCGGACGCGATATCGTACTAGTGTTTGGCCAGCATTAGATAAAATGGACGGAGAGAAAGTACCATCCAATCAGCTCCTAACTGTCATTTTTCAAACATAGCCTGTAACATGGCAGTTAGGAGCTGATTGGCGAATACTTTATCTGCATACACTTTATAGAAATGGTGTTCATTAACTCTGTAATACAAGTATTGGTTGTAACTTGCTAGGACCACAGTACATTTATTCTGCACACTGAAAAATATTTAAATAAGATATATCTAGCATGTTAGTAACCTACCTGCTTCTCAAGCAAGTTATGGAGCTGCTCTTCTCTTTGATTTAGCAATAAATCCCGTCTCAGCTTGTACACTTTCTCCTGCAGTTGGTTCTTCTCCTCATTTGCTAGGAAGAGATTATGTTCTGCTTTCTCTTCCAGACGTTTCATATTTTTCTGCATCTAAAAATGTTTTTTTCATTCTTTACCACAATGTAAAAAAATAGGAGGTCTAATTGTTAGGCAAATATGCTATTTATTACCAGTTATTTCTATAGCGCACACATATTCCGCAGCACTTTACAGAAAGAATATTTGGCCATTCACACCAGTCCCTGCCCCAATAGAGCTTACACTCTATATTTCCTACCACATGTACATGCGTGCACACACTCACGCTAGTGTTAATTTTTTTGTTGGTATCCAATTAACCTTCCAGTATATTTTTGGATTGTGGGAGGAAACCCACACAAATACGGGGAGAATATACAAACTCCACACAGTTCAGGCCATGGTGAGAATCAAACCCACAACCTCAGTGCTGCGAGGTAGTAACGCTGACGATTACACCATCCGTACTGCCCCCACTAATCATTTAATAAAGATACATTTCCTCTCCTACTTTGTGTGTGTATTCTATTTTAGAATATTAAATATAAACATACCAGTAGCGTAGGTGGTAAAGTACCTAAAGCTATACGATATGTTCTTTTTTTACTCTGCATTGTGGCTCAAAGTGCTGTTTATTGTGTACGTGTGGTGGTGTCTCAGGTTATGCATAGTGTGTGTGGGAGTGGATTCAAGAAAGAGGGACCTTTGCTGCTTTGTGTGTCTATTGCATGCTTTCCCAACCTCGGTCCACAAGTCACGCTAAGGGACATATTTAATTGTTATAACCCACAGCTACCACTAGGGGAGCAAAACAAAGAAATTCAATTTTTGCTCCGTTTAGACACCCAGTAGCCGCAAAGGTGACCTTTATTCTCGCAAACTCCTGAGGTGAGAGAAGAAATGTGCACTAAGTAGCACTTTTGGCTTCCAAACGGAAGTCTGAACACCCAAAGCAGGAGCATAGGCGGGTTTAGCAGTTTTACGCGGCTATACCCTGTCTGTTTGGGTGCGACATGTATGGGCGCCCAAATACATCTGAATCCTAACATTCGTTTGGGCGTCTATACTTTCCAGTTTAGACAGGAAAAATAGACGTACAAAACAACTGAACCAGTTCCTAGCAGTCCAGGTTTTAGTGCTATCTATGCTTCAGCACAAATGGTTAAATCAACATAACTGAGGTACTTATTAAGTCACCTGTACTCAAGAATGGATTTCACTAAAACCTGGACTGTTAGTATGCCTTGAGGACCGAGGTTGGGAATGACAGTCTATGGGTTGTGTGTGGTATGTAAGGTTGTACTCATACAACTGCCTATTGTAGGCATTCCCGACCTTGGTCCTCAAGGCACACTAACAGTCCAGGTTTTAGTAATATCCATGCCTGAGCACAGGTGACAATTATTATTTCAGTTATTTCGATTTAACACTCTGCTGATTCCTGGATATCCCTAAAACCTGCTAGTTTGGTTAGTGTGCCTTGGGAACAGAGGTTGGTAATGCCTGGCCTACTGTGTTGTGCGAGTATAGAGGGTGGATCGCAGACATGCTGGATATACATTGTCATATCATGTGGCCACACACTATGTACGGATGTGTGCAGCATCACAAAATCAGCTTCCTCCCCTGGGGAGGAGATATTTCCCTGTTCCTCCTCCAACGTTGGGTAGTTTGTCACAGCCGCACATGCCCTGCCCAATGACGCCAACCAATGATTGTATCAATTGGGCATGTTGGGGGATTTCAGCATGCCTGACTGTCCGATAATCAAAGTAATACACTAAGCGATTAATAGCCGATAATCAGTGGATTGGGATGATAACTGCATAACGTATGTCCGTAATTACTCACAAGGCATGCAGGTTTTTCATTCAAGAACAATTATACTGTATTTGAGTTAAACTTAAAAGTAAATTATTTTATCACAATTTCTGAATGAAAACATTTTTCCCACCCATCCCGTCAACTGCAGCTAATCTAATCCCAATGTTCACAACAAAACAATATTCCAACAATATATGTACAGTATAGTAGGAATAAGTAATTAATATTGGATGGCAAAAGGAGCCAAGCAGGAAGCCAAAAGCATAAAAAAAATAAGATTTTAAACCTACCGGTAAATCTTTTTCTCCTAGTCCGTAGAGGATGCTGGGGACTCCGTAAGGACCATGGGGTATAGACGGGCTCCGCAGGAGACACGGGCACTATAAAGAACTTTAGAATGTGTGTGCACTGGCTCCTCCCTCTATGCCCCTCCTCCAGACCTCAGTTAGAGAAACTGTGCCCAGAGGAGATGGACAATACGAGGAAAGGATTTTGTTAATCTAAGGGCAAGACTCATACCAGCCCACACCATCCACATCGTATAACCTGGACTATACGCAACCAGTTAACAGTATGAACAAAACTGTATCAGCTAAAGACTGATCTCAACTGTAACATAACCCTTATGTAAGCAACAACTATATACAAGCCTTGCAGATTTTGTCCGCACTGGGACGGGCGCCCAGCATCCTCTACGGACTAGGAGAAAAAGATTTAACGGTAGGTTTAAAATCTTATTTTCTCTTACGTCCTAGAGGATGCTGGGGACTCCGTAAGGACCATGGGGTTTATACCAAAGCTCCAGACCGGGCGGGAGAGTGCGGACGACTCTGCAGCACCGACTGAGCAAACGCAAGGTCCTCATCAGCCAGGGTATCAAACTTATAGAACTTTGCAAAAGTGTTTGAACCTGACCAGGTAGCTGCTCGGCAAAGCTGTAAAGCCGAGACGCCTCGGGCAGCCGCCCAAGAAGAGGCCACCTGCCTAGTGGAATGGGCCTTTACCGAATTTGTTAACGGCAATCCTGCCGTAGAATGAGCCTGCTGAATCATGTTACAGATCCAGCGAGCAATACTCTGCTTCGAAGCAGGAGCGCCAACTTTGTTGGCTGCATACAGGACAAACAGTGCTTCTGTTTTTCTAACCCGAGCCGTCCTGGCTACATAGATTTTTAAGGCCCTGACTACATCCATGGACTTGGAATCCTCCAAGTCACCCGTAGCCACAGGCAACACAATAGATTGGCTCATATGAAATGCAGAAACCACCTTAGGCAAAAATTGAGGACGAGTCCTCAACTATGCTCTATCCACATGGAAGGTCAAATAGGGGCTCTTGTGAGACAAGGCCGCCAATTCGGACACCCGCCTCACAGATGCCAAGGCCAACAACATGACCACCTTCCAAGTGAGAAATTTCAATTCAACCGTTTGAAGAGGTTCAAACCAGTGAGACTTCAGGAACCATAACACCACGTTAAGGTCCCAAGGTGCCCCTGGGGGCACAAAAGGAGGCTGGATGTGCAGCACTCCCTTTACAAAAGTCTGGACTTCTGGGAGAGAAGCCAAGTCCTTCTGAAAGAAAATAGACAGGGCCGAAATCTGTACCTTAATGGAGCCTAATTTTAGGCCCATATCCACTCCTGTCTGTAGAAAGTGGAGAAAACGGCCCAGATGGAAATCTTCCGTAGGAGCATTCATGGCTTCACACCAAGATACATACTTTCTCCAGATACGGTGATAATGTTTCGCCGTCACCTCCTTCCTAGCCTTTATCAGAGTAGGGATGACTTCCTCCGGAATACCTTTCCCAGCTAGGATTCGGTGTTCAACCGCCATGCCGTCAAACGTAACCGCGGTAAGTCTTGGAACACGCAGGGCCCCTGTTGTAACAGGTCCTCCCTGAGAGGAAGAGGCCATGGATCTTCTGAGAGCATCTCCTGAAGATCTGAATACCAGGCCCTTTGAGGCCAATCTGGAACAATGAGTATTGTTTTCACTCTTTTTTGTCTTATGATTCTCAATATTTTTGAGATGAGAGGAAGAGGGGGGAACACATAGACCGACTGAAACACCCAAGGTGTCACCAGGACGTCCACCGCTACTGCCTGAGGGTCCCTTGACCTGGCACAATACCTCCGAAGCTTCTTGTTGAGGCGTGACACCATCATGTCTATGTGAGGAATTCCCCAAAGACTTGTTATCTCTGTAAAAACTTCTT
Organism: Pseudophryne corroboree; assembly: GCF_028390025.1. Classification (NCBI taxonomy): domain Eukaryota; kingdom Metazoa; phylum Chordata; class Amphibia; order Anura; family Myobatrachidae; genus Pseudophryne; species Pseudophryne corroboree. Next base: position 625,456,409 of record NC_086444.1, on the reverse strand, counting down.
GATAAAGTCCCCACTCTCCTGGATGGAGATTGTATCTGCTGAGGAAGTCTGCTTCCCAGTTGTCCACTCCCGGAATGAAGACCGCTGACCGAGCGCTTACGTGATTTTCCGCCCAGCGAAGAATCCTGGTGGCTTCCGCCATTGCCACTCTGCTCCTTGTCCCGCCTTGGCGGTTTACATGAGCCACGGCTGTGACGTTGTCTGATTGAATCAGAACCGGTAGGTCGCGAAGAAGATTCTCCGCTTGACGTAGGCCGTTGTATATGGCCCTCAATTCCAGTACGTTGATGTGTAGACAAGCCTCCTGGCTTGACCATAGCCCCTGAAAATTTCTTCCTTGTGTGACTGCTCCCCATCCTCGGAGGCTCGCGTCCGTGGTCACCAGAACCCAGTCTTGAATGCCGAACCTGCGACCCTCTAGAAGGTGAGCACTTTGCAGCCACCACAGGAGAGACACCCTGGCCCGGGGGGACAGGCTTATCTTCTGATGTATTAGTAGATGGGACCTGGACCACTTGTCCAGGAGGTCCAACTGAAACGTCCATGTGTTCATGATAAACACCCAATAAATCTATTCAGAGCCGGTAAATAAATAAAAGTAATTTATTCAATAAAATTATACCAATTATATTTATCAAATAACAGTTTAAAATTAAACCCAATAATAAATAATATCGTGCTGGCCAGCAGTTTCAAATTATAACAAAAACTGTTAAAACTTCCCTCAGTAGGGAATCAGTGCACTGAGAAAAAAGTATCAACAAATAGTAACTCTGTATCATTCAGTGATAGTAACTCACCCATTTGGGTGAGGAGGTATCACTTTGAAAAAGTCACGTGATTTCGTGACGAAACGCGTCAGTCTCCGCCCACTTTGTGAAGCTGCAGCAGTGTTCTCTATCAAGCTACAGGTGTATAGCGAAGCAGAGCGGGAGTCGTTACGGGACACTGCCATCTGTTCATCCCGCCGCTATTATCAGCACATCCGCCTAAACAGGCGTCAGCACTGCAAGTCCGTGACATCATATCCCCCCTTTTGTGGAGCAATTTACAGCCGGTGACACGAGAGGCACCCCCCGTGGACAACATAATAACCGAGGACGCTCGGTTATCGGGGGTAGGACCACACCGTGAGTTCCATCAGGGAGGTAATCGGACACTTTGTACAAACTGTTATCTGCCGCTACACCTTTTCCATTCAGCGTGCTTCAGTTACCATTTGACTGATACAAAGTTAATACACGCTGATGGTCCAACAGGACAATTTTCCTAGTGCATTGATCCCTTATGCAGGGAACAGTTACTATCACTGAATGATAGAGTTACTATTTGTTGATACTTTTTTCTCAGTGCACTGATTCCCTACTGAGGGAAGTTTTAACAGTTTTTGTTATAATTTGAAACTGCTGGCCAGCACGATATTATTTATTATTGGGTTTCATTTTAAACTGTTATTTGATAAATATAATTGGTATAATTTTATTGAATAAATTACTTTTATTTATTTACCGGCTCTGAATAGATTTATTGGGTGTTTATCATGAACACATGAGCGCTCCTCTTTTCTTTTGGTTTAACTATTGCATTATTTAGGGGTGTATACAGCCCCTTGAGTGAAGCGAACGTGAGTTCTGGTAGATAAAGGGATTTTTGTTTACTTACCGTAAAATCTCTTTCTCTGATTCCATCTGGGGGACGCTGCGCACTTACTAATGGGTTAGAGTGTGTGGGATGGGAGTTTGGCACAGAACCTATAGAAAACTAACTCCTCCCCCCTCTAACCCCTCCCATCTCCAGCCTACCAGCAGATTACCTCAGTTAACGTTTAGCAAAGCCGGAGGAGATAGAACAGAATGTATCCAATAAACCAGACAAAAAAATACGGGAGGGATCGCAGCGTCCCCCAGATGGAATCAGAGAAAGAGATTTTACGGTAAGTAAACAAAAATCCCTTTTTCTCTTTCATCCATCTGGGGGACGCTGCGCACTTACTAATGGGATTTCCCCAAGCAAGCCGATTAGAGGAGGGAGACACAGACTGCATAGCAGTCTGCAAAATCTGATGCCCAACAGAGGCAGTCTCCAAACCAAAAGGTAAATGGTAGAACTTCGTGAAGGTATGCACGGACGACTAGGTCGCCGCTCTACACAGCTGTTCGAGAGATACACCACCACGAACAGCCCAAGAGGCTCCAATAGCTCAAGTCGAGTGAGCCCTTAAGAAAACAGGAAAAAAGGCAACGCCTAAGAAACATACGCCTGACGAATAGCAGAAGTAACCCAGCGCGCCACCGTGTTCTTAGAGGCTGGCCAGCCACTCTTGGGTACAACAGACAAAACCCAACAAGGTAATACGAAAGGCATGAACGACAACCAATAAGGCCAAGTGTCGACCTGCCCCGGACGAGACCGGGACGACACAGGAAGCACAAAGGCTGAAGAGGAAAAACCAAATATAACTTGTGGTTTGTAGTTAAAACCACCATGACTGCATAAACAAAAGGCAAGAGGTGTAATAGACTAAGGACTCCAGCTGAGTGACCGTTACATATGTACAAAACGACGACGTGTTCTGGACACTGCAATTGGTTAGTGAGCCAGAAACGTAGCAGGGCTTGATGACACTGTTCTCCACAATCACGCCAGCACAGTCAGACGAATCAAAATCCCGGTGATGTTGCAAAGGTTGAATATGGAGAGCCGGCCGAAAAGGCACCCTGTAAGGAGCCCTGGCCTGAAGCATTGCAGAGTAGAGTCAACAGTCAAATCTAGAGCGGATTAGGAAGACCGAAAGAGTCACCGGTCAAATGTGGTGAAGTACTCACTAGATTTTGCCAGAGGCAGAATAAATATGCCAGATGAAAAATGATAAGGAACTGACACGACTTCCACGATTGCCACAAGCGGATCCCCAGAGTGATCACATTACCAAGGAAGCCCTGAGGTCTATGAAGGATAGTCACAGAGATACACCAAAATCCAGGAATACTCGTTGATCTTACATACTTCAAGGTAAGACTAGCCTGACGACCCAGGAAGGCCACTTCCCAGATGCCTATTTTGTAACTGGAGATGACCGATATTGTCGGAACCCAAATTTTCGCCCTCTGCATATGTTAGATACTGTTCCGATGGCTCTCCAGCTTTGCATGCAACAGCACAAGTTGATATAGTCTACAGTGGAAAAAACCTTGTAGATTACATTGAGCTGGAGTCAAGGTGTTGTGGATCGCCCATAGACCGGAAGTGACATCACTACCTTGGACTTTAGTGTCATTGAAAACGCCAGAGTTGAAACCAAAGACTGCAACGTCTGAGCCTTTTGACTGTGGTTATGACCCTCTATGTCGATACAGAATGAAGTCCTATAGATCAGATTTTGATTGTGTAGTCCACGAAAACATAGACCAATGAAAATATTTTTGTACTTGAAATGAGAGACCGAACTGTGGTTTACGTAAACTCAATCCTGGGAGTAATAACATTGTGTAAAGTCCCCACTGTCCTGCAGAGAAATGGTATGCCGCGGAGTACTGACCCCTGTGGAAACTGCAGAAGAGTCTATTCTGATCAGGAAATCCTGGACTCTGCTAAAGTTCGAGATACCTGGGATCGAAAAGAAGACCCCTGAATATCATCCTCTGCGAAGGAAGAAATGTATGACTAAGCGTGCATGAGACAGATCTCTTTTTGCAACAACTGACCCAAGAAGTCAGCGATGGGAAAATAGCATAAAAAAAAAATCCCCAAGACCCCGATGATGGGAAAAGGATTGTACTGAATACTCCTGTGGTGCATAACGAACACACTGCAATGATTAGAGCCTGTCTCTTGGATGAAACTTAAACAAGAGGGGCACTAAAGAATCCTGCTTGGTACGTGTTCTCCAAGATTCAGAATATATGTCCGTGATACAAATTCAGGACATCCAACGTACCAGTGGACTCTGAAAAAGTTGCCCCCCCCCCACACCGGGAACCAGACTGCCCGACTCCGTGATCCCTGTAGAGGACACATCAGAAGTCCGTGTTCTAGGCGGACAAATGCCTCCCAAAAGAATACATATTCCCCTGACATATATGTTAAAACACCCATTTCTCAGCTATTATACTGAGGATGAGAACCCACGACCTGTTATACTGTAGGCATACACCTTACCAATAGAGATATTTGCTCTTGCCTGCAAAGTACGCTTTAATCTGGAAGCAGAATTTCACGATTTGCAACCAAAATGAATGTAAGGGTGTCATAGCCAGGGAAAAGATGTAACATAGAGTAGACAGGGAATAGAGCTTCAGAGACCAAATATGTCAAAGGATAATTTGAAAAGGATCAGCTGACACAAGAATGGACAACTTGCATTATGCAATCTGCCACCGGTTTAAAGATTCATGCATTAGCCAGGAGAGGGCGTAGGAATATTCCTGTCAGAATGAATTCACATACAGTACGTTAGTAAAGACAGTCGTCCTAGGCTTTCCCCTGATGGATGCGTGCACTAATTATTAGTGGAACCTTCATCAGGTTAGTGTCTTCATCAACGAAAGGATAAAGAAATATTGTCTCTAATAATGAGACACCAAAACCGAACCGACAACAGTGTGTACTGGAGACAGACACATTTCCCTGGAAATATAAACCTTTGCATCAGGTGTGGAGTCAGACTTCCATCAACATTCTCGTGGAGGAAGAGGTGGAAACCAAGAAATTCAGTAGATTATTTCATATTCCTATCCTGAAGGATCCTCCCTGACAGGATTTATCTCACCATTTTCGTTAGACGAAGCCTCAAAACGTGGGCAGAATCAGGAACGAAAAATAGGGAGGCGCAGGACTCCGCCAGTTGGCGGTATACCCAGAGGACGCAATGATCCTACCGAAGAAAGTCATGTTAGACAGACACCAGGCAGTGTAAAACTAAACCTTCCTCAGAAGCGACCCTAACTACTGAGCTTATAACCACTTGGACATAAGGATTGGCCTCTGAAGTAACTAAGTTATATTGTCTGTCAGGCACCAGGCTCACTGCACAGTATGAGCTGATTAAGGAGCGGTGAACTGTGTTCAGCCATTTGGCAAATCATAAGTACCTAGGGTACAAGAAACAGAACTAGTCTGTCTTGTGTGACATAGTTCCACATATTACGTTACATATCATTAACATTTTTAACCAAGACTAGTGATTAAGTAGTAAACAGAGTACCAAACCCATTACACTGTTATAGTTGAAGGAAAGGTAGACTCTGACATCGGTATTTGTGGCTTAGTCCTGGAACCCCAATAAAAACCCTGCAAGCACAGGGATATACATATATACATACATGCATACATCCTCACACAGTTCGTGCATATATCGAACTGGAAGGTGGCAGGTTCAGGGACAAAACATAAGGAACATTTTCTTTCCCCTTTTTTTTTTTTTTTTTTTAAGTAGTGAATAAGTGGAATAGTCTCCCAACAGAGGTGGTAGAGGTTAAGACTGTAGAGCAAATTTAAACCTGCTTGGAATATGCATAGATTTTTATGTAAACAAACTCCTGGCCTCAGTGCCATGAGGGAGCAATGCCAACCACTACACCATCTGTATTACTCTGGATTGGGGCGTCTCTGGCCCATGGAGACATAGAATGATTACTGTAACCTCCCGGCTGCTCCTCAACTTTTGTCCCGGAGCATTGTGTACCTGGGTCCATGTTACCATTTAGGAAGACTGGAGTCACACTGGGAGCATGTAATTAATGTATACGGGAATCAAATTATACAGTATTAGGCCACAAGGCTATTGGAGCTTCTGTGTAGTAAACTAATGAACCTGCTGTTCCTTTAAGAGATTTACTGACCATTGGAATAGTCACAACCCAAGCACAATATGCCTTACTACTGCTCCTCTTGACTCTGTGTGCTGTGGTCCAGAGCTCTATAGATTGAGGTATAGCCCTTTTATAAACATAATGTCTATATTAGTTAACATATAATCCCCACCTGTGTAATAAACAGGGTGAGATAAATAAAAACCTTATAACCGTGAAACTACTAATACATAGTAGACAAGAAATAAAACTTTATTTCTGATTTTACGCAAGACACTTCTCTGTTCTGATCCCCGCCTGTATAATAACAGGGTGAGTTAAGATTTTGTCACAGATTCTCCTCAGGGCGTTGTGCAGTGTTCCCTGATGAGACAGCACTGATAGGGAATGCACTAAAATGTCACCCGCTGCTCGAGTCCGCCCCCACAGACAGTGATGGGCGGAATAGTAAAGACTGCCACGCGGGAAGCTGGCATCCATAGATCAAAGTCGCTCCCACAGAATGAGGTGGACGGGCATCAATAACTGGCTGAGCGGGAGATCATGGCGGGAAGTGCTTACTTCCCTCTCTGGCTCCCGCCGCGGCCAGCCTGTACAGTCCCCTTCTGCAACATGACCCCGGCGCCTGTACCAGAGACGCGGCTTCCCCAGCGGCGGAAGCGGGAAGGGCTCACATCCCCCTTAGAACCGCTCCGTCTAAATAAGAGCACGCTGCCTTCCTGGCGGCAGGGACACTTTCAAACAGCGTGCACAGTTAAGCAACCCTGTCAGGCCTCCTTACAGCGCCGTAACAGACACCCGCCCGCGGGGGGAGGGGGGGTGTAGATGGGACAGACACAGCAATCATATAAGTACTGTCAGCGGAGATAACAGCCCAACACTGCCCAGGCAGGTTGTGGCTGTCCTACCTGAGAAGTGCCTCCTCGGAGCTCTGCCCGGCAAGAAGAAAGCCCCAGTGACTTCAGTATGGTGGCTTCCCAAAGGCTATGTAGAGTGGGGAAAAAATCCTAGCTAACCCCACTCAAACTATACTTGTCACCTGTACACAGGGACTAAGTATGGAACAAAACTGAAAAGAAATCAAAAGAAACCTAGCTAAAAACTATAGGCAAAAAAAAAAAAAAACTGTGCCTGTACTCCTCAGGCACAAAACTAAAACTGAGGTAATCTGCTGGTAGGCTGGAGATGGGAGGGGTTAGAGGGGGGAGGAGTTAGTTTTCTATAGGTTCTGTGCCAAACTCCCATCCCACACACTCTAACCCATTAGTAAGTGCGCAGCGTCCCCCAGATGGATGAAAGAGAAACTTAATTTTTATTAATTGGTCAAATACAGACACAGGCGCTTCATTTTTTCTTTTTTTGTGGTTTGTTCCAACTGAAACGTCCTTGCATGAAACCTGCTGAAGGGGATGGCCTCGTAGGCTGCCACCATTTTCCCCAGAACTCGAGTGCATTGATGGACAGACACTCTTTTTGGTTTTAGCAAGTCTCTGACCATGTTCTGGAGGTCCTGGGCTTTTTCCATCGGGAGAAAAACCCTCTTCTGTTCCGTGTCCAGAATCATGCCTAGGAATGATAGTCGAGTCGTTGTAATCAATTGTGACTTTGGCAGATTGAGAATCCAACCGTGTTGTTGTAGCACTCTCAGGGAGAGCGACACGCTCTTCTGCAATTGATCTCTCGATCTTGCTTTTATCAGGAGATCGTCCAAGTATGGGATAATTGTGACTCCCTGCCTGCGCAGGAGCACCATCATCTCCACCATCACCTTGGTGAAAATCCTCGGGGCCGTGGAAAGCCCAAACGGCAATGTCTGAAACTGGTAATGACAGTCCTGTACAGTGAATCTCAGGTACGCCTGATGAGGGGGATATTTGGGGACATGAAGGTATGCATCCTTTATGTTGAGTGACACCATAAAATCCACCCCCTTCCAGACTGCAGATCACAGCCCGGAGCGATTCCATCTTGAATTTGAACTTTTTCAAGTACAGGTTTAGGGATTTTAGATTTAAAATGAGTCTGACCGAACCATCCGGTTTCGGGACCACGAACAGGGTCGAATAGTAGATGCAGAAAAAGGTAATAAATAATACCCAATGGTATTCGGGCGCTATGAGGCAAGGTGCTCCGCTAAGCAGCAGCCAATGTTTAGAGGGAAGTCACTCCCAATATATTACACTAAAAAAGGAGGGGGTGGAGGCTGCGCTTCGAGAGGAAAGAACAATATTCACTAAATGTGTAAAATTTTAAGACAATTTATTAAAAAATAATAACTCATTAAAAAACAACGATATTCTGTGCCGTAATATTATGCCATATGCATACATAAAAGGATAGAATTTACCCAAGGTGTTGGTTCAGGACATATATTATATGCATTCTATAGGATCCGTTCCAGGTATTGCCCTTAAATGATGTAAATGTCCAGTTATAATCCACTATGGAGAGTCTCTTTTAGATGGTATTTAGAGAGTCCAATAAAGATTCCATATGCCGCTAGAGGATTAAATAGAATGTCCCATAAATGAGGAGTACCTCATGCAGTGCGGCCATTGCCCAAGGATCCACGTCTGACAGAACCCAGACCTGGCTGAAGAGTCGAAGAAGTGCCCCCACCGGTGCGGACTCCCTCAGTGGAGCCCCAGCATCATGCGGTGGATTTAGTAGAAGCCGGGGAGGACTTCTGCTCCTGGGAACTAGCCGAAGCAGGTGTTCTCTTCCCTCTACCCTTACCTCTGGCGAGGAAGGATGAGCCCCGCCCTCTTCTGGACTTATGCGACCGAAAGGACTGCATCTGATATTGTGGAGTTTTCTTATGCGGTGGGGGAACAAAAGGCAAAAAAGTAGATTTACCCGCGGTAGCTGTGGCAACCAGGTCCGCGAGACCTTCCCCAAATAAAACTTCACCTTTGTATGGTAAAACCTCCATATGCTTCTTTGAATCGGCATCACCCGTCCATTGGCGGGTCCACAGGGCTCGCCTAACAGAAATCGCCATGGCGATGACCCTCTAACCTAGCAGCCCAACGTCTCTTTGAGCGTCCCTCATATATAAGACTGCGTCTTTAATGTGACCTAAGGTCAATAAAATGGTATCCCTGTCTAGGGTATCAAGGTCAGCTGACAAGGTATCTGTACAAGCTGCAACTGCGCTACATACCCATGCCGATGCTATTGCCGGTCTGAGTAAAGCACCTGTATGCGTATAAATAGATTTTAAGGTAGTTTCCTGTTTGCGATCAGCAGGATCCTTGAGGGCTGCCGTATCTGGAGACGGTAGCGCCACCTTCTTGGACAGGCCCGTTAAAGCCTTGTCCACCCTGGATGAGGATTCCCAGCGTACCCTGTCCTGTGCAGGGAAAGGATACGCCATAAGAATCCTCTTGGGAATCTGCAGTTTTTTGTCTGGAGTTTCCCAAGCTTTTTCAAATAACTCATTCAGCTCATGAGACGGGGAAAGGTTACCTCAGGTTTCTTTTCCTTATACATGCGCACCCTCGTGTCAGGGACAGAGGGGTTATCTGTGATATGCAAAACATCTTTTATTGCAATAATCATATAATGAATACTTTTGGCTACCCTTGGGTGTAACCTCGCATCATCGTAATTGACACTGGAGTCAGAATCCGTGCCGGTATCAGTGTCTGCTATTTGGGATAGGGGACGCTTTTGAGACCCTGAAGGGCCCTGTGACACAGTCCAATCCGTGGATTGACTCCCTGCCTTTTCCCTGGACTCTGCTTTGTCAATTCTCTTATGTAATAAGTTCACATTTGCATTTAAAACATTCCACATGTCCACCCAATCATGAGTCGGCGTCGCTGACGGAGACACCACAATCATCTGCTCCACCTCCTCCTTAGATGAGCCTTCCGCTTCAGACATGCCGACACACGCGTACCGACACCCCCCCACACACAGGGATATGTCTATAAGGAGACAGTTCCCCAACAAGGCCCTTAGGAGAGACAGAGAGAGTATGCCAGCACACACCCAGTGCCAACTGACACTGGAAACAGAATTCCCAGATAATAGCACTTTTATATATAATAAATCGTGTAATACACTCACTGCGCCTTACAAGTGCCCCCCCCCCCTTTTTTAGCCCTGTGTCCCCGTGTTCAGCAGGGGAGAGTCCTCCGGGGAGCCAGCTTCTCTGCAGTGCTCTGTGGAGAAAATGGCGCCGGTTAGTGCTGAGGGACCAAGCTCGGCCCCCTCCAGCGGCGGGCTTCGGTCCCGCTCAATTTTATAAAACTGGCGGGGGATTTATACACTTACTGCCTCCGCAGCCTATATCCATATTGACAGACTTAAAGGTTTATATTGCTGCCCAGGGCGCCCCCCCCTGCACCCATCTGTGCCTGGTAGTGTGTGTAATACGGGAGCAATGGCGCGCAGCTTACCTCAGGGAAGATCTGAAGTCTTCTGCCGCCTTAGAAGTCTTATTTTCTTCTTATACTCACCCGGCTTCAATCATCCGGCTCTGTGAGGAGGACGACGGCGCGGCTCTGGGACGAACGGCGGGGGGAGATCTGCGTTCAGACTCCCTCTGGAGCTAATGGTGTCCAGTAGCCTAAGAAGCAGAGCCTATCACTTAAGTAGGTCTGCTTCTCTCTCCTCAGTCCCACGATGCAGGGAGCCTGTTGCCAGCAGTGCTCACTGAAAATAAAAAACCTAACAAAATTCTTTTTCAGAGAAACTCAGGAGAGCTCCCCTGTAGTGCACCCAATCTCCTCTGGGTACAGGATCTAACTGAGGTCTAGAGGAGGGGCATAGAGGGAGGAGCCAGTGCACACACACATTCTAAAGTTCTTTATAGTGCCCATGTCTCCTGCGGAGCCCGTCTATACCCCATGGTCCTTACAGAGTCCCCAGCATCCTCTAGGACAGAGGTTCTCAAACTCGATCCTCGGGGGCCCACACAGTGCATGTTTTGCAGGTCTCCTCACAGAATCGCAAGTGAAATACTTAGCTCCACCTGCGGACCTTTTAAAATGTGTCAGTGAGTAATTAATACACCTGTGCACCTGCTGGGTTACCTGCAAAACATGCACTGTGTGGGCTCCCGAGGACAGAGTTTGAGAACCTCTGCTCTAGGACATAAGAGAAAAAAGAAAAAAAAAAACACATAAAAGAAACAATTTAAATGCTGTAACATGCATACAGTATATTTCCAGTCTGTCATGTTGCTTTGAAATGTATAGATGTGTCCTCATACATCTTTGCTGCAGTCACACCAAACAGCATCTCTTGGCACGCCAGGTCATGTGAGAATCTTCTAGCGTTGGGTGTTTTTTGCTGAAAATGCATCTTATTCACAATGCAATCAAGGGGTTTGCGTGGAGCGCACAGTGTGTGTATCTTGTTTAAGGGGGCTGCTGGTATCTGGAGAGTTGTCCAGACTCTAAGGCTAGTGTTATTGTACAGGTTTTGGATACCTGCGCTCACCCTCTATTTGGTGTTTGTATGTGAGAAATGATGTATCTCTATGATCTGTAAATACCTTTATAAGTCACAATGCTTAGTATAACAGATGGTACAATAATTCATATATAATCGATGATATTGTGAGTACACATAAATGCCCTTATTTGCAATAGTAACATGCATATTGTGTGAACATCCGATGTATAGGGAAAACAATGCACGAGAAAACAATGCTGATTAATTTGCTATATAACACATTTATATCTGTGTGCGACTGAGTGTCTGTATCTGTACATCATGTGCAACAATGTAGGAGCCTCAGCTTTTTTTCCAATGTAAGTTCTGTTCAGTATACAGTGTCAGTCACACACAGATATACAGGTGTCATATCAAATTAGTCAACAGTCTCTTTGTGCGTCTTAGCCGCATTGCGAAAAAATATGATTTTAATTACCTACCGGTAAATCCTTTTCTCGTAGTCCGTAGAGGATGCTGGGGTCCACATTAGTACCATGGGGTTTAGACGGGTCCACTAGGAGCCACTAATGTGGGCTGACTCCTCCCTCAGTGCCTCTCCTACCAGACTCAGTCTAGAAACTGTGCCTGAGGAGACGTACATCTTCGAGAGAAGGATTACACAGATAGTGGCGAGATTCACACCAGCTCACACAAACAAGGCAAACCAAGCTAACTAGCTTGAAAACTCAGCAACAGCTGAAAAACATTACCGAACAAAGTAATAACGCAGTACTTAACTAAGAACAAAGCAGTACTGAATCAAGTAACCACGGCAGGATCACGAAGTGCTGGGCGGGCGCCCAGCATCCTCTACGGACTACGAGAAAAGGATTTACCGGTAGGTAATTAAAAATAAGATTTTACTTACCGATAAATCTATTTCTCGTAGTCCTTAGTGGATGCTGGGGACTCCGTCAGGACCATGGGGAATAGCGGCTCCGCAGGAGACAGGGCACAAAAGTAAAAGCTTTAGGATCAGGTGGTGTGCACTGGCTCCTCCCCCTATGACCCTCCTCCAAGCCTCCGTTAGGATACTGTGCCCGGACGAGCGTACACAATAAGGAAGGATTTTGAATCCCGGGTAAGACTCATACCAGCCACACCAATCACACTGTACAACCTGTGATCTGAACCCAGTTAACAGCATGATAACAGCGGAGCCTCTGAAAAGATGGCTCACAACAATAATAACCCGATTTTTGTAACAATAACTATGTACAAGTATTGCAGACAATCCGCACTTGGGATGGGCGCCCAGCATCCACTACGGACTACGAGAAATAGATTTATCGGTAAGTAAAATCTTATTTTCTCTGACGTCCTAGTGGATGCTGGGGACTCCGTCAGGACCATGGGGATTATACCAAAGCTCCCAAACGGGCGGGAGAGTGCGGATGACTCTGCAGCACCGAATGAGAGAACTCCAGGTCCTCTTTAGCCAGGGTATCAAATTTGTAGAATTTTACAAACGTGTTCTCCCCCGACCACGTAGCTGCTCGGCAGAGTTGTAATGCCGAGACCCCTCGGGCAGCCGCCCAGGATGAGCCCACCTTCCTTGTGGAATGGGCCTTGACAGATTTAGGCTGTGGCAGGCCTGCCACAGAATGTGCAAGTTGAAATGTGCTACAAATCCAACGAGCAATCGTCTGCTTAGAAGCAAGAGCACCCAGTTTGTTGGGTGCATACAGGATAACAGCGAGTCAGTTTTCCTGACTCCAGCCGTCCTGGAAACCTATATTTTCAGGGCCCTGACAACATCTAGCAACTTGGAGTCCTCCAAGTCCCTAGTAGCCGCAGGTACCACAATAAGCTGGTTCAGGTGAAACGCTGACACCACCTTAGGAAGAAACTGGGGACGAGTCCGCAGCTCTGCCCTGTCCGAATGGACAATCAGATATGGCTTTTGTGAGACAAAGCCGCCAATTCTGACACTCGCCTGGCCGAGGCCAGGGCCAACAGCATGGTCACTTTTCATGTGAGATATTTCAAATCCACAGATTTGAGCGGTTTAAAATGTGATTTGAGGAATCCCAGAACTACGTTGAGATCCCACAGTGCCACTGGAGGCACAAAAAGGGGGTTGTATATGCAATACTCCCTTGACAAACTTCTGGACTTCAGGAACTGAAGCCAATTTCTTTCTGGAAGAAAATGGACAGGGCCGAAATTTGAACCTTAATGGACCCCAATTTGAGGCCCATAGACACTCCTGTTTGCAGGAAATGCAGGAATCGACCGAGTTGAAATTTCTTCGTGGGGCCTTCCTGGCCTCACACCACGCAACATATTTTCGCCACATGTGGTGATAATGTTTTGCGGTCACCTCCTTCCTGGCTTTGACCAGGGTAGGAATGACCTCTTCCGGAATGCCTTTTTCCCTTAGGATCTGGCGTTCCACCGCCATGCCGTCAAACGCAGCCGCGGTAAGTCTTGGAACAGACCTGGTACTTGCTGAAGCAAGTCCCTTCTTAGCGGCAGAGGCCATGAGTCCTCTGTGAGCATTTCTTGAAGTTCCGGGTGCCACGTCCTTCTTGGCCAATCCGGAGCCACGAGTATAGTTCTTACTCCTCTACGTCTTAGAATTCTCAGTATCTTGGTTATGAGAAGCAGAGGAGGGAACACATACACCGACTGGTACACCCACGGTGTTACCAGAACGTCCACAGATATTGCTTGAGGGTCTCTTGACCTGGCGCAATACCTGTCCAGTTTTTTGTTCAGGCGGGACGCCATCATGTCCACCTTTGGTCTTTCCCAACGGTTCACAATCATGTGGAATACTTCCCGATGAAGTCCCCACTCTCCCGGGTGGAGGTCGTGCCTGCTGAGGAAGTCTGCTTCCCAGTTGTCCACTCCCGGAATGAACACTGCTGACAGTGCTATCACATGATTTTTCGCCCAGCGAAGAATCCTTGCAGTTTCTGCCATTGCTCTCCTGCTTCTTGTGCCGCCCTGTCTGTTTACGTGGGCGACTGCCGTGATGTTGTCCCACTGGATCAATACCGGCTGACCTTGAAGCAGAGGTCTTGCTAAGCTTAGAACATTGTAAATTGCCCTTAGCTCCAGTATATTTATGTGGAGAGAAGTCTCCAGACTTGATCACACTCCCTGGAAATTTTTTCCCTGTGTGACTGCTCCCCAGCCTCTCAGGCTGGCATCCGTGGTCACCAGGACCCAGTCCTGAATGCCGAGTCTGCGGCCCTTTAGTAGATGAGCACTCTGCAGCCACCGCAGAAGAAACACCCTTGTCCTTGGAGACAGGGTTATCCGCTGATGCATCTGAAGATGCGATCCGGACCATTTTTCCAGCAGATCCCACTGAAAAGTTCTTGCGTGAAATCTACCGAATGGAATCGCTTCATAAGAAGCCACCATTTTTCCCAGGACCCTTGTGCAATGATGCACTGACACTTTTCCTGGTTTTAGGAGGTTCCTGACTAGCTCGGATAACTCCCTGGCTTTCTTCTCCGGGAGAAACACCTTTTTCTGGACTGTGTCCAGAATCATCCCTAGGAACAGCAGACGTGTAGTCGGAAACAGCTGCGGTTTTGGAATATTTAGAATCCACCCGTGCTGTCGTAGAACTACTTGAGATAGTGCTACTCCGACCTCCAACTGTTCTCTGGACCTTGCCCCTATCAGGAGATCGTCCATTTTCTTTGAAGAAGAATCATAATTTCGGCCATTACCTTGGTAAGGACCCGGGGTGCCGTGGACAATCCAACCGGCAGCGTCTGAAACTGATAGTGACAGTTCTGTACCACGAACCTGAGGTACCCTTGGTGAGAAGGGCAAATTGGGACATGGAGGTAAGCATCCCTGATGTCCCGGGACACCATATAGTCCCCTTCTTCCTGGTTCGCTATCACTGCTCTGAGTGACTCCATCTTGATTTGAACCTTTGTATGTAAGTGTTCAACTATTTCAGATTTAGAATAGGTCTCACCGAGCCGTCTGGCTTCAGTACCACAATATAGTGTGGAATAATACCCCTTTCCTTGTTGTAGGAGGGGTACTTTGATTATCACCTGCTGGGAATACAGCTTGTGAATTGTTTCCACTACTGCCTCCCTGTCGGAGGGAGACGTTGGTAAAGCAGACTTCAGGAACCTGCGAGGGGGAGACGTCTCGAATTTCCAATCTGTACCCCTGGGATACTACTTGTAGGATCCAGGGGTCCACTTGCGAGTGAGCCCACTGCGTGCTGAAACTCTTGAGACGACCCCCCCCACCGCACCTGAGTCCGCTTGTACGGCCCCAGCGTCATGCTGAGGACTTGGCAGAAGCGGTGGAGGGCTTCTGTTTCTGGGAATGGGCTGCCTGCTGCAGTCTTCTTCCCTTTCCTCTATCCCATGGCAGATATGACAGGCCTTTTGCCCGCTTGCCCTTATGGGGACGAAAGGACTGAGGCTGAAAAGACGTTGTCTTTTTCTCCTTTATACGGCAATACTTCCATGTGCCGTTTGGAATCTGCATCACCTGACCACTGTCGTGTCTATAAACAACTTCTGGCAGATATGGACATCGCACTTACTCTTGATGCCAGAGTGCAAATATCCCTCTGTGCATCTCGCATATATAGAAATGCATCCTTTAAATGCTCTATAGTCAATAAAATACTGTCCCTGTCAAGGGTATCAATATTTTCAGTCAGGGAATCCGACCAAGCCACCCCAGCGCTGCACATCCAGGCTGAGGCGATCGCTGGTCGCAGTATAACACCAGTATGTGTGTATATACTTTTTAGGATATTTTCCAGCCTCCTATCAGCTGGCTCCTTGAGGGCGGCCCTATCTGGAGACGGTACCGCCACTTGTTTTGATAAGCGTGTGAGCGCCTTATCCACCCTAAGGGGTGTTTCCCAACGCGCCCTAACTTCTGGCGGGAAAGGGTATACCGCCAATAATTTTCTATCGGGGGAAACCCACGCATCATCACACACTTCATTTAATTTATCTGATTCAGGAAAAACTACAGGTAGTTTTTTCACACTCCACATAATACCCTTTTTTGTGGTACTTGTAGTATCAGAAATATGTAACACCTCCTTCATTGCCCTTAACAAGTAACGTGTGGCCCTAAAGGAAAATACGTTTGTTTCTTCACCGTCGACACTGGAGTCAGTGTCCGTGTCTGTGTCGACCGACTGAGGTAAAAGGACGTTTTAACGCCCCTGACGGTGTTTGAGACGCCTGGACAGGTACTAATTGGTTTGCCGGCCGTCTCATGTCGTCAACCGACCTTGCAGCGTGTTGACATTATCACGTAATTCCTTAAATAAGCCATCCATTCCGGTGTCGACTCCCTAGTGAGTGACATCACCATTACAGGCAATTGCTCCGCCTCCTCACCAACATCGTCCTCATACATGTCGACACACACGTACCGACACACAGCACACACACAGGGAATGCTCTGATAGAGGACAGGACCCCACTAGCCCTTTGGGGAGACAGAGGGAGAGTTTGCCAGCACACACCAAAAACGCTATAATTATACAGGGTCAACCTTTATATAAGTGTTTTTCCCTTATAGCATTTTAATATATATAGTCATATCGCCAAATAAGTGCCCCCCCTCTCTGTTTTAACCCTGTTTCTGTAGTGCAGTGCAGGGGAGAGCCTGGGAGCCTTCCCACCAGCATTTCTGTGAGGGAAAATGGCGCTGTGTGCTGAGGAGAATAGGCCCCGCCCCCTTTTCGGCGGGCTTCTTCTCCCGTTTTTCTGAGACCTGGCAGGGGTTAAATACATCCATATAGCCCCCAGGGGCTATATGTGATGTATTTTTAGCCAGAATAAGGTACTATCATTGCTGCCCAGGGCGCCCCCCCCAGCGCCCTGCACCCTCAGTGACCGCTGCTATGAAGTGTACTGACAACAATGGCGCACAGCTGCAGTGCTGTGCGCTACCTTATGAAGACTGAAAAGTCTTCTGCTGCCGGTTTCTGGACCTCTTCACTTTTCGGCATCTGCAAGGGGGTCGGCGGCGCGGCTCCGGGACGAACCCCAGGGTGAGACCTGTGTTCCGACTCCCTCTGGAGCTAATGGTGTCCAGTAGCCTAAGAAGCCAATCCATCCTGCACGCAGGTGAGTTCACTTCTCTCCCCTAAGTCCCTCGATGCAGTGAGCCTGTTGCCAGCAGGACTCACTGAAAATAAAAAACCTAACAAAACTTTTACTCTAAGCAGCTCTTTAGGAGAGCCACCTAGATTGCACCCTTCTCGGCCGGGCACAAAAATCTAACTGAGGCTTGGAGGAGGGTCATAGGGGGAGGAGCCAGTGCACACCACCTGATCCTAAAGCTTTTACTTTTGTGCCCTGTCTCCTGCGGAGCCGCTATTCCCCATGGTCCTGACGGAGTCCCCAGCATCCACTAGGACGTCAGAGAAATCCTATTTTCTCTTACGTCTTAGAGGATGCTGGGGTCCAAATTAGTACCATGGGTATGTACCAAAGCTCCCAGAACGGGAGGGAGAGTGCGAAGGTTCCTGCAGAACTGATTGACCAAACTAAAGGTCTTCAGAGGCCAAAGTATCGAACTTGTAGAATTTTGCAAACGTGTTCGACCCAGACCAAGTAGCCGCTCGTCAAAGCTGTAAAGCCGAGACACCCTGGGCAGCCGCCCAGGAAGAACCCACCTTACGAGTAGAGTGGGCCTTAACAGATTTAGGATACTGCAATCCTGCCGTAGAATACGCATGCTGGATAGTGAACCTAATCCAGCGAGAGATTGTCTGCTTAGAAGCAGGACACCAAAGTTTCTTGGGATCATACAGGACAAATAGAGAGTCCGATTTTCTGTGACAAGCAGTCCTCTTCACATACATTTTTAAGCGCCCTTACAACATCCAAGGACTTTGATGGAATTGAGGAATCAGTAGCAACTGGCACCACAATAGGTTGGTTGATACGAAACGCCGACACAACCTTTGGAAGGAACTGCTGACGTGTCTGGAGCTAAGCTCTATCTTCATGGAAGACCAAGTAGGGGCTTTTACAAGACAAAGCCCCCAACTCCGACACACGTCTAGCAGAAGCCAAGGCCAACAGAGTGACAACCTTCTACGTGAGAAACTTGATCTCAACCTCCTGGAGAGGTTCAAACCAATTCGATTGCAGGAACCGCAACACCACGTTAAGATCCCAGGGCGCCGTAGGCGGCACAAAGGGAGGCTGGATGTGCAGAACCCCTTTCAAAAAAAGTCTGAACCTCAGAGAGGGAAGCCAGCTGTTTCTGAAAGAAAATGGATAAGGCCGAAATCTGGACCTTTACGAATCCCAACCTCAGGCCCATATCCACACCTGCTTGCAGGAAGAGGAGAAACCATCCCAGTTGAAACTCCACCGTAGGAAACTTCTTGGACTCACACCAAGATACATACTTCTTCCAAATGCGATGGTAATGTTTAGACGTTACTCCTTTCCTAGCCTGTATCAGGGTGGGAATAACCTTGTTCGGAATGCCCTTTCGAACTAATATCTGGCGTTCAACCTCCAAGCCGTCAAATGTAGCCGCGGTAAGTCTTGATAAGCGAACGGCCCCTGTTGTGGCAGGTCCTCCCGAAGAGGCAGAGGCCTCGGATCTTCCAGCAGTAGACCCAGAAGATCCACGTACCAAGCCCTTCTTGGCCAGTCCGGAGTAATGAGGATTGCCTGAACTCTTGTTCTCCTTATGAGCTTTTAAATCCTTGGAATGAGTGGAAGTGGAGGAAACGCGTACACTGAATGGAACACACGGAGTCACCAGGGCGTCCACCACCACCACTGCTTGCGGGTCTCTTGACCTGGAACAATACCTCCAAAGCTTCTTGCTGAGGCTGGAGGCCATCATGTCCATTTCAGGAACCCCCCAAAGATTTGTCACCTCTGTGAATACCTCTGGATGGAGGCCTCATTCCCCCAGATAGAGATCGTGTCTGCTGAGGAAGTCCGCTTCCAAGTTGTCCACTCCCGGAATAAAAATTGCTGACAAGGCCAGCGCGTTTTTCCGCCCAGAGGATGATTCTTGTTACATTGCAGCTCTGCTCTTTGTTCCGCGCTGTCGGTTTATGTAGGCCACCGTCGTCACATTGTGTGACTGTACTTGAATGGCTCGATCTTGCAGAAGATGTGCCGCTTGGAGAAGACCGTTGTACACGGCTCTTAGTTCCAGAATGTTTATTGGAAGACTGGATTCCAGATTTGACCACCTTCCTTGGAAGGTTTCCCCTTGAGTGACTGCGCCCCAACCCCGGAGACTTGCACCCGTGGTTAGAAGGATCCAGTCCTGAATCCCGAACCTGCGGCCCTCCAGAAGGTGAGGTATTTGCAGCCACCAGAGGAGTGAAACCCTTGCTTTCGGTGACAGACGTATCCTCAGGTGCAAATGCAGATGAGAACCCAACCACTTGTCTAGGAGATCCAGTTGGAAGGATCGAGCATGAAATCTTCCGTATTGTAGAGCCCCGTAGGAGGCAACCATCTTCCCCAAAAGGCGAATTCACCAATGAACCGAAACCTGGGCTGGCTTCAGGACATCCCGGACCATTGTTTGTATCACCAACGCTTTCTCCTCCGGTAGAAACACCCGCTGCACTTCCATGTCGAGGATCATCCCCAGGAAAGACAATCCACTTGTCGGCTCCAAGTGTGACTTTGGAAGGTTCAGGATCCAACCATGTTCCCTGAGCAGACGAGTCGTGAGAACAATGGACTGCAACGTCGTCTCCCTGGTCGATGCCTTTATCAGCAGATCGTCCAGATATGGAATTATGTTGACTCCCTGTCTGCGGAGAACCATCATCTCTGCCATCACCTTGATGAACACCCTCGGTGCCATGGAGAGACAGAATGGCAGTGCCTGAAACTGATAGTGACTGTCTTAACAGTGCAAATCTGAGATAAACCTGGTGCGGGGGCCAAATCGGAATGTGGAGGTACGCATCCTTGATATCCAGGGATACCAGAAACTCTCCCTCCTCCAGACCTGAGATCACCGCTCTCAGAGACTCCATTTTGAACTTGAACTCCCTCAGATAAGGGTTTAACAATTTCAAGTTCAAAATCGGTCTGACCGAACCATCCGGTTTCGGTACCACGAAAAGGTTTGAATAGTAACCTTTGTTTTGCATATGAGGTGGAACTGGAACAATGACCGCCGACCTTTCCAATTTTTGGATGGCTTCCTGTAGGATAGCCCTGTCAGTCAGTAAAGCTGGCAAGCCTGATTTGTAGAAACGGTGAGGCGGGAGTTCTTGAAACTCCAGTCTGTACCCCTGGGATACAATATCCTGTACCCAGGGATCTAGGCCAAATGACACCCAGACGTGGCTGAAACATCTGAGCCTCGCACCCACCAGTCCGTCCTCCAGGCTGTGCGATCCACCGTCACGCTGAGGATTTTGAGGCGCCAGAAGCAGGCTTCTGGTCCTGGGAGCCTGCAGGTGCAGGCTTTTTGGATTTTGCACGCCCACCTCTAAAGAAAGTATTAGGAGGCGTGGACTTTTTTGTCTTAGCGGTCCGAAAGGACTGCGATGCAGATGAAGAAAAGGGTTTCTTCGTAGAAGGCGTAGCTGAGGTAAGAAAAGGTGACTTACCCACGGTTGCCGTGGAAATCCACGCATCCAACGCCTCCCCAAATAGAGCCATACCTGTGTAGGGTAGGTTCTCCACACTTCTGGATTCCGCGTCGGCAGACCACTTGCGTAGCCAGAGACCCCTGCGAGCTGAGACAGACATGGAAGATAGCCTTGCATTCAGCGTTCCCAGGTCCTTCATGGATTCCACCATGAACCCCGCAGAATCCTGTATATTACATAAAAACAGTTCAATGTCACTTCTATCCATTGTATCTAAGTCTTCTAGTAACGTGCCTGACCACTTTACTATAGCTTTTGAGATCCATGCACAGACAATAGCAGGCCTTAACGCCACCCCTGATGCAGGGTATATAGATTTGAGCGTAGTATCAATCTTACGATCAGTCGGTTCTTTTAATGCGGTAGATCCAGGGACAGGTAATCCACCTTTTTTGACAGTCTGGAGACAGATGCGTCAACTATGGGTGGGTTTTCCCATCTTTTTCTATCCTCCTCAGGGAAAGGAAAAGCAACCAGAACCCTTTTGGGGATCTGGAATTTTTTCTCTGGGGTTTCCCAGGATTTTTCAAATACAGCATTTAATTCTTTAGACGCAGGAAAGGTTAGCGAGGCTTTCTTATTGTCTGTGAAGTAACCCTCCTCAACCTGCTCAGGTGGTGTGTCAGTAATGTTTAACACATCTCTAATGGCCTCAATCATGAGCTGCACCCCCTTAGCCAGGGATGCCACCCTCCTCAGCACATTCCCGTCACCCGTGTCAGAGTCGGTATACGTGTCATCTTGCATAATCTGGGCAAGTGCACGTGTCTTTGGGAAGATGCTAGGGGATTTAGAAGGAATAGGGACAGAACTTGACCAAACAGCCATAGAATTCTTTAAAACCTGAGTCTCCGTCTCAGAGATCATTCCCTTAATAGAAGTCAGCCATTCTGGCTCATTAATAGGAATCTGAGACAATACATTACATTCCAGGGTACATGGAATGGATTCCTCTGGGGAAGAAACATCCTCTTCAGCAGAAGACACAGAGTCCCTGGACATGGCTATGTGAGAAAACATACACCACACTCACAAAGAAAAAAATGTCAGACACAGTCCCCCCCCCCCCCCCCCCCCAAGGTAGTAAAACTAAACTGGTGCTGACTGTGTACCTTAATAGACTACACAGATAATACACAGCCCCCCCCCCCCCCCTCCCCTTCAATCCCCTGGTACCGCACAGGATAGCTGGAGTCATGTGGAGGGACAGCACTCCCCGTCAGCTTCTCTGTAGCTGCATCTGCAGGGAGAAAATGGCGCTGAACGCTGCTGGGTTCACTCTGAGGAGAAGCTCCGCCCCCTGGAGATGGCGCCTCTTCCCACATTTTCAAAGGATTATACTGGCCTGAGGATTTTGCTAGCAGCGTTACCGAGGTCCCTGATAGCCTTGAATGACCAGTGTGGGGTATTTGCGCTGGCTCAGGGCGACCCTCATAGCGCCGCACTGTGTACCGCTGAGCTCTCACGAGCGCAGTTAGTACTGCGCTCCTACCCTGTTGCCGCCATTCACACCGGTTCCCCGCTTGTCAGGGGCACCGGTGACTCACTCGCCACTGGAATCTTCTGGCTCTGTTAGGGGGTGGCGGTATGCTGCGGGAGTGAGTGGTCGCCTCGGGCGGCTAACGATCATCACCCTCAAGAGCTCAGTGCCCTGTCAGCGGAGATAGTGGCCATTAACCTCTCAGGGTTGGACACTACTCCCCCCTAAGTCCCACGAAGCAGGGAGGCTGTTGCCAGCAGCCTCCCTGTGCCTAAACTCTAATGAAAAATATAAAACTAGAAAAACTCCTATGGAGCTCCTCCGGGCACATTTTCTAAACTGAGTCTGGTAGGAGGGGCATAGAGGGAGGAGCCAGCCCACACTATTAAACTCTTAAAAGTGCCAATGGCTCCTAGTGGACCCGTCTATACCCCATGGTACTAATGTGGATCCCAGCATCCTCTAGGACGTACGCGAAAGACGCATTTTCAGTGAAATAGAGACACCCGACATTAGCAGAGCTGCATGGGACCTGTCGGCTCACTCACACCAGGCACCTAGCGCTGCAGGGCGTATTGAGGCTGGATTTATGAGGACACATCAGTTCTTTGCTTTAGTCATACAGGTTGAGTATCCCTTATCCAAAATTCAAAATCACACATTTTTGGTTCCCCTACAGAGATAATGACACATATGTAGATATATTATATATCTATATACACATAATATATATATGTCATTATCTCAGTAGGGGACCCAAAAATGTGGGATTTTGAATTTTGGATAAGGGATACTCAGCCCGTATCAGACAAATTAAACAAACAGAATGCGTAAAAAGAATGAGGTACATTACAATTTTCAATGCATAGTGTTCAGTTGTCTCTTTATGTAGTTTTAAGAAAAAAAAAAAAAGCATTTACTCACCTTCACGGTCAGATATGTAAGCAACAAGGTTTGTGATTCATACATGTCCGTTACATCTTCGGGAATATTGACTGTCTGTTAACAATAATAATTTAAAATAAATACAACATCAGTGATCAAACTGAACTAGCTGTTTTCGTAAAACTGGTGTTGAGCTGAAATTAGTGAAAAGTGGCTGCCCAAAGAGGACTTTTCTAATAAGGTGTGATCAGCGCGATAATTAAAGGGCGCCCTAAACAGCTGAATTGCAACATTGGGCATCCTTTAATTATAGTGCCTAAAAAATAAGAATTTACTCACCGGTAATTCTATTTCTCGTAGTCCGTAGTGGATGCTGGGCACTCTAGAAAAATTTAGGACTACCTGGTGTGCACTGGCTCCTCCCACTATGACCCTCCTCCAAGCCTCAGTTAGGACACTGTGCCCGGACGAGCGTACACAATAAGGAAGGATTTTGAATCCCGGGTAAGACTCATACCAGCCACACCAATCACACCGTACAACTCGTGATATGAATCCCAGTTAACAGTATGAAACAACTGAGCCTCTCAACAGATGGCTCAACAATAACCCGATTTAGTTAACAATAACTATGTACAAGTATTGCAGATAAACCGCACTTGGGATGGGCGCCCAGCATCCACTACGGACTACGAGAAATAGAATTACCGGTGAGTAAATTCTTATTTTCTCTAACGTCCTAGTGGATGCTGGGAACTCCGAAAGGACCGTGGGGATTATACCAAAGCTCCCAAACGGGCGGGAGAGTGCGGATGACTCTGCAGCACCGAATGAGAGAACTCCAGGTCCTCCTCAGCCAGGGTATCAAATTTGTAGAATTTTGCAAACGTGTTTGCCCCTGACCAAGTAGCTGCTCGGCAAAGTTGTAAAGCCGAGACCCCTCGGGCAGCCACCCAAGATGAGCCCACCTTCCTAGTGGAATGGGCATTTACAGATTTTGGCTGTGGCAGGCCTGCCACAGAATGAGCAAGCTGAATTGTACTACAAATCCAGCGAGCAATAGTCTGCTTAGAAGCAGGAGCACCCAGCTTGTTGGGTGCATACAGGATAAACAGCGAGTCAGATTTTCTGACTCCAGCCGTCCTGGAAACATATATTTTCAGGGCCCTGACAACGTCTAGCAACTTGGAGTCCTCCAAGTCCCTAGTAGCCGCAGGCACCACAATAGGCTGGTTCAGGTGAAACGCTGACACCACCTTTGGGAGAAATTGGGGACGAGTCCTCAATTCTGCCCTATCCATATGGAAAATCAGATAAGGGCTTTTACATGATAAAGCCGCCAATTCTGACACACGCCTGGCTGAAGCCAAAGCCAATAACATGACCACTTTCCACGTGAGATATTTCAGATCCACGGTTTTTAGTGGCTCAAACCAATGTGATTTTAAGAAACTCAACATCACGTTGAGATCCCAAGGTGCCACAGGAGGCACAAATGGGGGCTGAATATGCAGCACTCCTTTCACAAATGTCTGAACTTCAGGTACTGAAGCTAGTTCTTTTTGAAAGAAAATCGACAGAGCCGAGATCTGTACTTTAATGGAGCCTAGTTTTAGGCCCATATTAACTCCTGCTTGCAGGAAATGCAGAAAACGACCTAGTTGAAATTCCTCTGTTGGGGCCTTTTCGGCCTCACACCATGCAACATACTTCCGCCATATGCGGTGATAATGATTTGCTGTAACCTCTTTCCTAGCTTTAATAAGCGTAGGAATGACTTCCTCCGGAATGCCCTTTTCCTTCAGGATCCGGCGTTCAACCGCCATGCCGTCAAACGCAGCCGCGGTAAGTCTTGGAACAGACAGGGCCCCTGCTGTAGCAGGTCTTGTCTGAGCGGCAGAGACCACGGGTCCTCTGAGATCATCTCTTGAAGTTCCGGGTACAACGCTCTTCTTGGCCAATCCGGAACCACGAGAATTGTGTTTACACCTCGCTTTCTTATTATTCTCAATACCTTTGGTATGAGAGGTAGAGGAGGGAACACAAACTGACTGGTACACCCACGGTGTCACTAGAGCGTCCACAGCTATCGCCTGAGGGTCTCTTGACCTGGCGCAATACCTCTCTAGTTTTTTGTTTAGGCGGGACACCATCATGTCCACCTGTGGACGACCCCACTGATTTACAATCATTTGGAAGACTTCTGGATGAAGTCCCCACTCTCCCGGGTGGAGGTCGTGCCTGCTGAGAAAGTCTGCTTCCCAGTTGTCCACTCCCGGGATGAACACTGCTGACAGTGCTAGTACATGATTTTCCGCCCATCGGAGAATCCTTGTGGCTTCTGCCATTGCCATCCTGCTTCTTGTGCCGCCCTGTCGATTCACATGGGCGACTGCCGTGATGTTGTCTGACTGGATCAGCACCGGCTGGTGTAGGAGCAGGGATTTTGCTTGACTTAGGGCATTGTAAATGGCCCTTAGTTCCAGAATATTTATGTGAAGGGAAGTCTCCTGACTTGACCATAGTCCTTGGAAGTTTCTTCCCTTTGTGACTGCCCCCCAGCCTCGTAGGCTGGCATCCGTGGTCACCAGGACCCAGTCCTGTATGCCGAATCTGCGGCCCTCCAAAAGATGAGCACTCTGCAGCCACCACAGAAGAGACACCCTGGTTCTTGGGGACAGGGTTATCAAGCGATGCATCTGAAGATGCGATCCGGACCACTTGTCCAACAGGTCCCACTGAAAAATCCTGGCATGGAATCTGCCGAATGGAATTGCTTCGTAAGAAGCTACCATCTTTCCCAGGACCCGCGTGCAGTGATGCACCGATACCTGTTTTGGTTTTAGGAGGTCTCTGACTAGAGAAGACAACTCCCTGGCTTTCTCCTCCGGGAGAAACACTTTTTTCTGGACTGTGTCCAGAATCATTCCCAGGAACATTAGACGTGTCGTCGGGACCAGCTGTGACTTTGGGATATTCAGAATCCAGCCGTGCTGGCGCAGCACTTCCTGAGATAGTGCCACTCCCACTAACAACTGTTCCTTGGATCGTGCCTTTATTAGGAGATCGTCCAAGTATGGGATAATTAAAACTCCCTTTTTTCGAAGGAGTATCATCATTTCCGCCATAACCTTGGTAAATACCCTCGGTGCCGTGGAGAGTCCAAACGGCAGCGTCTGGAATTGGTAATGGCAATCCTGTACCACAAATCTGAGGTACTCCTGGTGAGGATGGTAAATGGGGACATGCAGGTAAGCATCCTTGATGTCCAGGGATACCATGTAATCCCCCTCCTCCAGGCTTGCAATAACCGCCCTGAGCGATTCCATCTTGAACTTGAATATTTTTATGTATGTATTCAAGGATTTCAAATTTAAAATGGGTCTCACCGAACCGTCCGGTTTCGGCACCACAAATAGTGTGGAATAGTAACCCCGGCCTTGTTGAAGTAGGGGTACCTTGATTATCACCTGCTGGGAATACAGCTTGTGAATCGCAGCTAGCACCGCCTCCCTGCCTGAGGGAGCAATCGGCAAGGCAGATTTTAGGAACCGGTGGGGTGGAGCCGCCTCAAATTCCAGCTTGTACCCCTGAGATACTATTTGAAGGATCCAGGGATCCACCTGTGAGCGAGCCCACTGATCGCTGAAATTCATGAGGCGGGCCCCCACCGTACCTGGCTCCGCCTGTGGAGCCCCACCGTCATGCGGCGGACTTGGAAGAGGAAGCGGGGGAGGACTTTTGCTCCTGGGAACCTGCTGTTTGTTGCAGCCTTTTTCCCCTACCTCTGCCTCTAGAGAGAAAAGACCCTCCTTTTCCCCGCTTGTTTTTCTGGGTCCGAAAGGACTGAACCTGATAAAATGGCGCCTTCTTAGGCTGTGAGGGGACATGGGGTAAAAATGCTGACTTCCCAGACGTTGCTGTGGAAACTAGGTCGGAGAGACCATCCCCAAATAATTCCTCCCCCTTATAAGGCAAAACTTCCATGTGCCTTTTGGAATCTGCATCTCCAGTCCACTGGCGAGTCCATAAGCATCTCCTAGCAGAGATGGACAATGCACTTATTTTAGATGCCAGCCGGCAGACTTCCCTCTGTGCATCTCTCATATATAAGACTGAGTCTATGATATGGTCAATCGTTAGCAGAATCGTGTCTCTGTCTAGTGTGTCAATATTTTCTGACAGTTTATCCGACCACGCAGCGGCAGCACTGCACATCCATGCTGACGCAATAGCTGGTCTAAGTATAATGCCTGAGTGTGTATATACAGACTTCAGGATCGCCTCCTGCTTTCTATCAGCAGGTTGCTTAAGGGCGGCCGTATCCCGAGACGGTAGTGCCACCTTTTTAGACAAACGTGTGAGCGCTTTATCCACCCTAGGAGGTGTTTCCCAATGTAACCTATCCTCTGGCGGGAAAGGGAACGCCATTAGTACCTTCTTAGGAATTACCAATTTCTTATCAGGGGAAGCCCACGCTTCTTCACACACTTCATTTAATTCATCTGACGGGGGAAAAAATAAGAATTTACTTACCGATAATTCTATTTCTCGTAGTCCGTAGTGGATGCTGGGGACTCCGTCAGGACCATGGGGAATAGCGGCTCCGCAGGAGACAGGGCACAAAAATAAAGCTTTAGGATTAGGTGGTGTGTACTGGCTCCTCCCCCTATGACCCTCCTCCAAGCCTCAGTTAGGATACTGTGCCCGGACGAGCGTACACAATAAGGAAGGATATTGAATCCCGGGTAAGACTCATACCAGCCACACCAATCACACCGTATAACTTGTGATCTGAACCCAGTTAACAGTATGACAAACGTAGGAGCCTCTGAACAGACGGCTCACAACAATAACAACCCGAATTTGTTTGTAACAATAACTATGTACAAGTATTGCAGACAATCCGCACTTGGGATGGGCGCCCAGCATCCACTACGGACTACGAGAAATAGAATTATCGGTAAGTAAATTCTTATTTTCTCTAACGTCCTAAGTGGATGCTGGGGACTCCGTCAGGACCATGGGGATTATACCAAAGCTCCCAAACGGGCGGGAGAGTGCGGATGACTCTGCAGCACCGAATGAGAGAACTCAAGGTCCTCCTCAGCCAGGGTATCAAATCTGTAGAATTTTGCAAATGTGTTTGCCCCTGACCAAGTAGCAGCTCGGCAGAGTTGTAATGCCGAGACCCCCCGGGCAGCCGCCCAGGATGAGCCCACTTTCCTTGTGGAATGGGCCTTGACAGATTTAGGTTGTGGCAAGCCTGCCACAGAATGTGCAAGTTGAATTGTGCTACAAATCCAACGAGCAATCGTCTGCTTAGAAGCAGGAGCACCCATCTTGTTGGGTGCATACAATATAAACAGTGAGTCAGACTTTCTGACTCCCGCCGTTCTTGAAATATATATTTTCAATGCCCGGACCACGTCCAACAACTTGGAATCCTCCAAATCGTTAGTAGCCGCAGGCACCACAATAGGCTTGTTCAGGTGAAACGCTGACACCACCTTAGGCAGAAAATGAGGACGTGTCCGCAGTTCTGCCCTGTCCGTATGGAAAATCAGATATGGGCTCTTATATGATAAAGCCGCCAATTCTGATACTCTCCTGGCTGAAGCCAGGGCCAGTAGCATGGTTACTTTCCATGTAAGATACTTCAACTCCACCGATTTGAGCGGCTCAAACCAATGGGATTTGAGAAAATCCAAGACTACATTAAGATCCCACGGTGCCACTGGGGGCACAACCGGGGGCTGTATATGTAGTACTCCTTTTACAAAAGTCTGGACTTCAGGAACTGAAGCCAATTCTTTCTGGAAGAAAATCGACAGGGCCGAAATTTGAACCTTAATGGACCCCAATTTGAGGCCCATAGACAATCCTGTTTGCAGGAAATGTGGGAATCGACCCAGTTGAAATTCCTCCGTGGGGGCCTTCCTGGCCTCACACCACGCAACATATTTTCTCCAAATGCGGTGATAATGTTGTGCAGTCACCTCCTTCCTGGCTTTTACCAGTGTAGGAATGACCTCTTCCGGAATGCCTTTTTCCCTTAGAATTCGGCGTTCAACCGCCATGCCGTCAAACGCAGCCGCGGTAAGTCTTGGAATAGACACGGTCCCTGCTGAAGCAGGTCCCGTCTTAGAGGTAGAGGCCACGGATCCTCCGTGAGCATCTCTTGAAGTTCCGGGTACCAAGTTCTTCTTGGCCAATCCGGAGCCACTAGTATCGTTCTTACTCCCTTTTGCCGTATAATTCTCAGTACCTTTGGTATGAGAGGCAGAGGAGGGAACACATACACTGACTGGAACACCCACGGTGTTACCAGAGCGTCCACAGCTATTGCCTGAGGGTCTCTTGACCTGGCGCAATACCTGTCCAGTTTTTTGTTGAGGCGGGACGCCATCATATCCACCATTGGTTTTTCCCAACGGTTCACAATCATGTGGAAGACTTCTGGATGAAGTCCCCACTCTCCCGGGTGTAGATCGTGTCTGCTGAGGAAGTCTGCTTCCCAGTTGTCCACTCCCGGAATGAATACTGCTGACAGTGCTATCACATGATCTTCCGCCCAGCGAAGAACCCTTACAGCTTCTGCCATTGCTGTTCTGCTTCTTGTGCCGCCCTGTCTGTTTACGTGGGCGACTGCCGTGATGTTGTCCGACTGGATCAACACCGGCTGACCCTGAAGCAGGGGTTTTGCCAGACTTAGAGCATTGTAAATCGCTCTTAGCTCCAGTATATTTATGTGAAGAGACATCTCCAGGCTTGACCATACTCCCTGGAAGTTTCTTCCCTGTGTGACCGCTCCCCAGCCTCTCAGACTGGCATCCGTGGTCACCAGGACCCAGTCCTGTATGCCGAATCTGCGGCCCTCTAACAGATGAGCACTCTGCAACTACCACAGAAGAGACACCCTTGTCCGTGGCGATAAGGTTATCCGCTGATGCATCTGCAGATGCGATCCGGACCATTTGTCCAGCAGATCCCACTGAAAAGTTCGTGCGTGGAATCTGCCGAATGGAATCGCTTCGTAAGAAGCCACCATCTTTCCCAGGACTCTTGTGCATTGATGCACAGACACTTTCCCTGGTTTTAGGAGGTTCCTGACAAGTTCGGATAACTCCCTGGCTTTCTCCTCCGGAAGAAACACCTTTTTCTGAACCGTGTCCAGAATCATTCCCAGGAACAGCAGACGTGTCGTCGGGGTCAACTGAGATTTTGGAAAATTCAGAATCCACCCGTGTTGTTGCAGCACTAGTTGGGTTAGTGCTACTCCGTCCTCCAGCTGTTCTCTGGACCTTGCCCTTATCAGGAGATCGTCCAAGTAAGGGATAATTAATACGCCTCTTCTTCGCAGAAGAATCATCATTTCGGCCATTACCTTGGTAAAGACCCGAGGTGCCGTGGACAATCCAAACGGCAGCGTCTGAAACTGATAATGACAGTTTTGCACCACGAACCTGAGGTACCCTTGATGTGAAGGGCAAATTGGGACATGTAGGTAAGCATCCTTTATGTCCAGGGACACCATAAAGTCCCCTTCTTCCAGATTCGCTATCACTGCTCTGAGTGACTCCATCTTGAACTTGAATTTTTGTATGTACAGGTTCAAAGATTTCAGATTTAGAATAGGTCTTACCGAGCCGTCCGGCTTCGGTACCACAAATAGCGTGGAGTAATACCCCTTTCCCTGTTGTAGGAGGGGTACCTTGACTATCACCTGCTGAGAAAACAGCTTGTGAATGGCTTCCAATACCGTCGCCCTGTCTGAGGGAGACGTTGGCAAAGCAGACTTTAGGAACCGGCGAGGGGGAGACTCTCGAATTCCAACCTGTAACCCTGAGATACTACCTGCAGAATCCAGGGGTCCACCTGTGAGCAAGCCCACTGTGCGCTGAAATTCTTGAGTCGACCCCCCACCGCTCCCGAGTCCGCTTGTAATGCCCCAGCGTCATGCTGAGGGCTTTGCAGAACCCTGGGAGGGCTTCTGTTCCTGGGCAGGGGCTGCTTGCTGCCCTCTCTTACCCCTTCCTCTGCCCCGAGGCAGATATGACTGTCCTTTTGTCCGCTTGTTCTTATAGGACCGAAAGGACTGCGGCTGAAAAGACGGTGTCTTTTTCTGTTGGGAGGGGGTCTGAGGTAAAAAGGTGGATTTTCCGGCAGTTGCCGTGGCCACCAGATCCGATAGACCGACGCCAAATAATTCCTCCCCTTTATACGGCAATACTTCCATATGTCGTTTGGAATCCGCATCACCTGACCACTGTCGCGTCCATAAACTCCTTCTGGCAGATATGGACATCGCATTTACTCTCGATGCCAGAGTGCAAATATCTCTCTGAGCATCTCGCATATAAAGGAAAGCATCCTTTAATTGCTCTATAGTCAATAAAATACTGTCCCTATCCAGGGTATCAATATTTTCAGTCAGGGAATCCAACCAGACGACCCCAGCACTGCACATCCAGGCTGAGGCTGAGGCGATGGCTGGTCGCAGTATAACACCAGTATGTGTGTATATACTTTTTAGGGTAGTTTCCATTCTCCTATCAGCTGGATCCCTGAGGGCGGCCGTATCAGGAGACGGTAACGCCACTTGTTTTGATAAGCGTGTGAGCGCCTTATCCACCCTAGGGGGTGTTTCTCAGCGCGCCCTAACCTCTGGCGGGAAAGGGTATAATGCTAATAACTTTTTTGAAATTAGCATTTTTCTATCTGGGTTAACCCACGCTTCATCACATACATCATTTAATTCCTCTGATTCAGGAAAAACTACAGGTAGTTTTTTCACCCCCCACATAATACCCCTTTTTGTGGTACTTGCAGTATCAGAGATATGCAAAGCCTCCTTCATTGCCGTGATCATATAACGTGTGGCCCTACTTGAAAATACGTTTGTTTCATCACCGTCGACACTAGATTCAGTGTCTGTGTCGACCGACTGAGGTAAAGGGCGCTTTACAGCCCCTGACGGTGTCTGAGATGCCTGGGCAGGTACTAACTGGTTTGCCGGCCGTCTCATGTCGTCAACTGATTTTTGTAATGTGCTGACATTATCACGTAATTCCATAAACAAAGCCATCCATTCCGGTGTCGACTCCCTGGGGGGTGACATCACCATTATCGGCAATTGCTCTGCCTCCACACCAACATCGTCCTCATACATGTCGACACACACGTACCGACACACAGCAGACACACAGGGAATGCTCTTATCGAAGACAGGACCCCACTAGCCCTTTGGGGAGACAGAGGGAGAGTTTGCCAGCACACACCCAAGCGCTATAATATATATGGGAACAACCTTATATAAGTGTTGTTCTTTATAGCAGCTTAAATATATCAAAATATCGCCAAAAAAATGCCCCCCCTCTCTGTTTTACCCTGTTTCTGTAGTGCAGTGCAGGGGAGAGTCCTGGGAGCCTTCCTCACAGCGGAGCTGAGCAGGAAAATGGCGCTGTGTGCTGAGGAGAATAAGCTCCGCCCCCTATTTCGGCGGGTTTTTCTCCCGTAGTTTTAGATAACTGGCATGGGTTAAATACATACATATAGCCTCAATGGCTATATGTGATGTATTCTTTTGCCATAAAGGTATTAAATATTGCTGCCCAGGGCGCCCCCAGCAGCGCCCTGCACCCTCCGTGACCGCTTGGTGTGAAGTGTGTGACAACAATGGAGCACAGCTGCAGTGCTGTGCGCTACCTTCATGAAGACTGAAGAGCCTTCTGCCGCCTGTTTCCGGACCTTCAATCTTCAGCATCTGTAAGGGGGGTCGGCGGCGCGGCTCCGGGACGAACCCCAGGGTGAGACCTGTGTTCCGACTCCCTCTGGAGCTAATGGTGTCCAGTAGCCTAAGAATCCAATCCATCCTGCACGCAGGTGAGTTGAAATTCTCTCCCCTAAGTCCCTCGATGTAGTGAGCCTGTTGCCAGCAGGACTCACTGAAAA
Organism: Pseudophryne corroboree; assembly: GCF_028390025.1. NCBI lineage: Eukaryota > Metazoa > Chordata > Amphibia > Anura > Myobatrachidae > Pseudophryne > Pseudophryne corroboree. The sequence continues at coordinate 625,423,216 of NC_086444.1, read as the reverse complement.
TAAAAAACCTAAAAACTTTTTCTAAGCAGCTCTTTAGGAGAGCCACCTAGATTGCACCCTGCTCGGACGGGCACAAAAACCTAACTGAGGCTTGGAGGAGGGTCATAGGGGGAGGAGCCAGTACACATCACCTAATCCTAAAGCTTTATTTTTGTGCCCTGTCTCCTGCGGAGCCGCTATTCCCCATGGTCCTGACGGAGTCCCCAGCATCCACTTAGGACGTTAGAGAAACTACAGGTAGTTTTTTCTCCCCAAACATAATACCCTTTTTTGTGGTACCTGGATGTAAATCAGAGATATTTAACACCTCTTTCATTGCCTCAATCATGCAGTGAATGGCCTTAATGGGCATTAAATTTGACTCATCGTCGTCGACACTGTTGTCAGTATCCGTGTCGACATCTACTTGTGCCATCTGAGATAGCGGGCGTTTCAGAGCCCCTGATGACTTTTGAGACACCTGGACAGGCACGAGCTGAGAACTCGGCTGTCCCGCAGTCGGCATGTCGTCAAATTTCTTATGTAATGAGTCTATACGTGCACTCATTTCTTTCCATAAGCACATCTACTCAGGTGTCTGCCCCCCAGGGGGTGACATCCCTTCTAAAGGCATCTGCTCCGCCTCCACCTCATTATCCTCATCAAACATGTCGACACAGCCGTACCGACACACTCCACACACACAGGGAATGCACTATATAGGAGGACAGGACCCACAAAAGCCCTTTGGGGGGACAGAGTGAGAGTATGCCAGCACACACCAGAGCGCTATATAAGGCAGGGACTAACTGAGTTATGTCCCTTATAGCTGCTTTTTAATATAACTATATACTGCGCCAATTTAAATGCTCCCCCCTCTCTCTTTTTTACCCTTTTCTGTAGAGTAGTCTGCAGGGGAGAGCCAGGGAGCTTCCTTCCAGCGGAACTGTGAGGGAAAATGGCGCCCAGTGTGCTGAGGGAGAAAGCTCCGCCCCTTTTCCGCGGCCTATTCTCCCTCTTTTTTATGGAATCTGGCAGGGGTATTTACCTCATATATAGCCCCTGGGGCTATATATTGAGGTATTTTTGCCAGCCAAGGTGTTTTTATTGCTGCCTCAGGGCGCCCCCCCCCCCAGCGCCCTGCACCCTCAGTGACCGGAGTGTGAAGTGTGAGAGGAGCAATGGCGCACAGCTGCAGTGCTGTGCGCTACCTTGGTGAAGACTGATGTCTTCATGCCGCTGATTTTCCGGACCATCTTCTTGCTTCTGGCTCTGTAAGGGGGACGGCGGCGCGGCTCCGGGACCGAACATCAAGGCTGGGCCTGCGGTCGATCCCTCTGGAGCTAATGGTGTCCAGTAGCCTAAGAAGCCCAATCCGGCTGCAAGCAGGCGAGTTCGCTTCTTCTCCCCTTAGTCCCTCGCTGCAGTGAGCCTGTTGCCAGCAGGTCTCACTGAAAATAATAAACCTAAGACTATCTTTCTTCTAAGAGCTCAGGAGAGCCACTAGTGTGCATCCAACCTCGGCCGGGCACAAAATCTAACTGAGGCTTGGAGGAGGGTCATAGTGGGAGGAGCCAGTGCACACCAGGTAGTCCTAAATCTTTCTAGAGTGCCCAGCCTCCTTCGGAGCCCGCTATTCCCCATGGTCCTTTCGGAGTTCCCAGCATCCACTAGGACGTTAGAGAAAAACTATTGAATTTCACCCAAAAACCCCCTATGTCAAAAGGGAAAATGTAAACGTTTATCTATTGTTCCCTGAGCCCAGAGTCATTTCCTGATATTAACCATTAAAATGCAGAATTGGTATATTGAAAGCTCTACTGCAATCATCATGGGTATACACAGAATAAATGATTGGTCTAGTAATTCAAGTGCTTATTTGCATTTACGGTAGGGATGGAAACTGCATTTTGCTTTGTATAAAGAGCAATATTTAGATTACATGGGTATATTGTGTGAATTGTATCTGTGTATGTACAACCATGTCAAATATTTGTACTGTACAACTCTTAACATCTAGTATAGAACAATAAACACTATCATTCTAAACATATATTGCTCTATTCAATATGCCTATATTTGCAGATACTCTGTGACCTACTATTCTAACCTGTCCCATGGCTGTCGAACCCAACTCTGCCTGCAATCGTGCAGTATTGATCCAGAGTAGTTAGGTGGAAACAACCAGTAAACAAAAAGTGTTGCAGCAGCTGTGCACAACTCCCTGAAGTAGGTTACAGGTGACTGAAGGGGCCTGGTGGTGGCAGTGACTACTCTCCTACAATTAGTGCAAAGTTAACACAGTTGGTGGCTCAACAGACTATGGATGTTAACCCAGTCAAGGTGAGTAAGCCCAACCGGTCCCAAATAAAATTTTTAAAAAAAGCCTTTAAGTAAACAATCATAATAAAATTTAGTTTTTTTTTTTTTTTTTTTTATAGCCCTTGCTTCAGTGTCAACGATAGACAAAGCAAGCAATATTCAACATAGTGTGTGAGTGGAAATAAAACTTCGAATTTTAACAAGAATATTAAATACCTCCCAAAAACTGAAGTCCACACTACCATATCCACCAGATCAAACACTGAACCTGATTCAAATTTGCAAGTAAAGCAAGCAACTGGGCAAACCCATCTTGCACTACAGGTGGCACAGATGTAACATGTGCAGAAAGAGTTAGATTAGGGTGGGGTGTGTTCAAACTGAAATCTGAATTGCCGTGTAAAAATAAAGCTGTCTAACATTTGTAGCCTACATGCAAAAGTAGCCAGTATTTACCCTGCACTGAAAAAATATAAATGTATTGTACCTCCTGGTTTCTCCACTTCCTCTCCCCTGACCTCCCCTCTATCATCCTCGGCGATTTTAACATCCCTATTGACATCGCTAAACCAGCATTCATTAATCTTCTCATCCCATCTTCCTCCTTTTGCCTTTCTCAATGGACCTCTACCCACACTCACCATCTCAGCCACTCCCTTGACCATGTCTTCTCCCTTTCTTCTTTCTTACCACCATTTACTCTCTTTCACCCTCTCATCTCCTCCCCATGCCCAGACCCACAGTCACCAGACAGACAATCTCGGGTTCTCTTGACTCCACTATCCTATTATCCCTTGATATGTTTCGTTCTCCTCTATCCACCACGGCCTACCCCAAGGTGGCTTCCTTCTATAACTCCACCCTGACCTTTGCATTCAATTATGTTACCCCCCTCTCCTCTGTCCCCCTCTGCCGTTCTAAACCCCAACCCTGGCACTCCAACTGACCCGATTCCGGCAAAAATGCTCACGCAGTGCAAAACGACTCTGAAGGAAATCTCACTGACGAACTTTTTTTTCTCTTCCTACAGCTCTGCCTTCTCCCTCACCACGCAATCCTTTTTCCAATCACTCATCTCTTCTCAGTCCTTGCTGCCTCTTTGATACTTTCAACACTCTCCTTCGCTTCCCACTCCTCCCTCACTGCCACTGACTTTGCTTCTTTATCCTCCAAAACTGAGGCAATCTGACACGAATCTCCTCCAGTCTCCCCTCGACAACCCCGCAGCCCACACCATCCTCTCCCTCTAGCCATCCCCACCTTGTGCACACTTTCCACCACACAGTAGACAAGGAAGTCCACTCCCTCATTTTATCTTTTAGCCCTCTCCTCCTGCTTCCTCCACTACCTCTCAAGCAAATCCAAGATGTTGCCATCGCTGACCCCCTTCACCGGAACAAGGTCCCTTATTCTATTAGACTCTCCCCGACCTTGCAAAGCTTCAAACAGGCACTGAAAGCCCACATGTTCACCAAAGCGTACACTTCTGCATAACGTAGTCTTGAGGCCACTCTCCAAACTGCCTGCCTCATGTCTTGGCCATCTCTGCCTCGCTTACTTCCTGCCACCAGGCCACCCTCTGCTTGCCTGTGCCCCATGTCACCTGTGTCTCCCTCCTCCCCCTAGATTGTAAGCTCCTTGGAGCAGGGCCCTCTTCCCTACTGTTCTCACAGCCCTTTTTTCTTGCATTTCAATTACAGCTCTCTCCTCCTCAGCGACAGTCTATTCCCTCATCTACTCTCACTCGTAACTGTTCATCTTTATCAACGGTTGCATGCCCATAGAAGTACACAGAGTACTTTGCTTCCTTACATCTCAGCTGTATTGTGTACTGAGAACTGTGGTGCTAATTGTTACCTGTTCTCGGTTTTAATTTTTCAGGCTCAAATGTATTAAGCCTTGAAATGTGACAAAGTGGAGAGTGACAGTACCAGCCAATCATCTTCTGTCATTTTTCAAACACATCATGTAACATGGCAGTTAGGAAGCTGATTGACTGGTACTTTATCACTTTTTAAGGCTTAATAATTTGGGCCATTGTGACTGTAATGTTAAGTTCTGTGTACTTTGTATTGTTCTAATGTGTGCCGTAAGTACAGCGCTGCAACCCATTTAATAATAATAATGCAGGTGTCACCCTCATTGTTTCACTTGGTGCTGCTAAAGCATTCAACACTGTGGATTGTCCCTTCTTATGGGAGGTGATGCGTGCTTTGGGTCTGGGTTTTAAAAACTGGGTTGCGTTGTTATATCTGGCTCCTGGTTCCTGGATCTCCATAAATGGATATGTTTCACCCTCATTTCTTTTTTGTAGGGCAGGCATTCCCAACCTTGGTCCTCAGGGCACACAAACAGTCCAGCTTTTAGTAATATCCATGCTTGAGCAGATGTGACTTAATTAGTACCTCAGTTATTTTGATTTAATCATCTATGCTGCAGCACAGACATCACTAAAAACCTGCACTGTTAGTGTGCCTTGAGTACTGAGGTTGGATATGCCTGGTCTAGGGGAATGAGACAAAGATGCCCCTTGTCCCTGCCTTCGGCTGCCCCGGCAACTGAACCGCTGACATCTTCCTCATGTGACCCTTCAAGTTCAGTGGTTGGGCTGTTTTAAATATCTGGGGTTTATTGTGGGTGTAGCTACAGGATGAACTAGTAATCGACTTGGGGGGGGGGAGGGGGGGGTGTATCCTGTTAAAAATGTCCGGATATTGCGATTGGTATCCGGACTCCAGGTCGACAGCACAAAGGTCGACACACCTTAGGTCAACGCCAATTGGTCGACACACCTTAGGTCGACATGGACAAAAGGTCGACATGGAAAAAGGTCGACATGAGTTTTTCACGATTTTTTTTTCTTTTTTTGAACCTTTTCATACTTAACAATCCACGTGGACTACGATTGGAATGGTAAAGTGTGCTGAGCGAAGCGGTAGCGGAGCGAAGGCACCATGCCCGAAGCATGGCGAGCGAAGCGAGCCATGCGAGGGGACGCGGTGCACTAATTGGGGTTCCCGGTCACTCTACGAAGAAAACGACACCCAAAAAAAAAAAAAAAAACATAAAAAACTCATGTCGACCTTTTTCCATGTCGACCTTGTTCCTGTCAGCCTTTTGTCCATGTCGACCTAAGGTGTGTCGACCAATTGGCCTCGACCTAAGGTGTGTCGACCTTTGTGCTGTCGACCCTCAGTCCCAGACCCATTGCGATTAATGACCGATTTTCATTATCGCAGTATCCAATTAGAGGCTGTTTTTAACGGGCAAAATAAGAATTTACTCACCGGTAAATAAGATTTTACTCACCGGTAAATCTATTTCTCGTAGTCCGTAGTGGATGCTGGGAACTCCGTAAGGACCATGGGGAATAGCGGCTCCGCAGGAGACTGGGCACAACTAAAGAAAGCTTTAGGTCACCTGGTGTGCACTGGCTCCTCCAACTATGACCCTCCTCCAAGCCTCAGTTAGGACACTGTGCCCGGACGAGCTGACATAACAAGGAAGGATTTTGAATCCCGGGTAAGACTCATACCAGCCACACCAATCACACCGTATAACTCGTGATACTATACCCAGTTAACAGTATGAATATAACTGAGCCTCTCAACAGATGGCTCAACAATAACCCTTTAGTTAGGCAATAACTATATACAAGTATTGCAGACAATCCGCACTTGGGATGGGCGCCCAGCATCCACTACGGACTACGAGAAATAGATTTACCGGTGAGTAAAATCTTATTTTCTCTGACGTCCTAGTGGATGCTGGGAACTCCGTAAGGACCATGGGGATTATACCAAAGCTCCCAAACGGGCGGGAGAGTGCGGATGACTCTGCAGCACCGAATGAGAGAACTCCAGGTCCTCCTCAGCCAGGGTATCAATTTTGTAGAATTTAGCAAACGTGTTTGCCCCTGACCAAGTTGCAGCTCGGCAAAGTTGGAAAGCCGAGACCCCTCGGGCAGCTGCCCAAGATGAGCACACCTTCCTTGTGGAATGGGCTTTTACAGATTTTGGCTGCGGTAGTCCAGCCGCAGAATGTGCCATCTGAATTGTGCTACAAATCCAGCGAGCAATAGTCTGCTTAGAAGCAGGAGCACCCAGTTTGTTGGGTGCATACAGGATAAACAGCGAGTCAGTTCTCCTGACTCTAGCCGTCCTGGAAACATAATTTTTCAAGGCCCTGACTACGTCCAGTAACTTGGAATCCTCCAAGTCCCTAGTAGCCGCAGGCACTACAATAGGTTGGTTCAAGTGAAAAGCTGATACCACCTTAGGGAGAAACTGGGGACGAGTCCTCAATTCTGCCCTATCCATATGGAAAATCAGATAAGGACTTTTATATGACAAAGCCGCCAATTCTGATACACGCCTGGCCGAACCCAAGGCCAATAACATGACCACTTTCCGCGTGAGATATTTTAGATCCACGGTATTTAGTGGCTCACACCAATGTGATTTTAAGAAACTCAACACCACGTTGAGAACCCAAGGTGCCACTGGAGGCACAACCGGGGGCTGAATATGCAGCACTCCTTTTACAATGTCTGAACTTCAGGTACTGAAGCTAGTTCTTTCTGGAAGAAAATCGACAGATCCGAGATCTGTATCTTAATGGAGCCTAATTTTAGGCCCATAGACACTCCTGCTTGTAGGAAATGCAGAAATCGACCTAGTTGAAATTCCTCTGTTGGGGCCTTTTTTGGCCTCACACCAAGCAACATATTTCCGCCATATGCGGTGATAATGTTTTGCAGTTACATCTTTCCTGGCTTGAATCAGCGTAGGAATGACTTCCTCCGGAATGCCCTTTTCCTTTAGGATCCGGCGTTCAACCGCCATGCCGTCAAAACGTAGCCGCGGTAAGTCTTGGAACAGACAGGGCCCCAGCTGCCGCAGGTCCTGTCTGAGCGGCAGAGGCCATGGGTCCTCTGATATAATTTCTTGAAGTTCTGGGTACCAAGCTCTTCTTGGCCAATCCGGAACCACGAGTATCGTTCTTACTCCTCGCCTTCCTATTATTCTCAGTACCTTTTGTATGAGAGGTAGAGGGGGGAACACATAACCGACTGGTACACCCACGGTGTTACCAGAGCGTCCACAGCTATCGCCTGAGGGTCCCTTGACCTGGCGCAATATCTTTTATAGCTTTTTGTTGAGGCGGGACGCCATCATGTCCACCTGTGGCCTTTCCCAATGGTGTACAATCCTTTGGAAGACTTCTGGATGAAATCCCCACTCTCCCGGGTGGAGGTCGTGTCTGCTGAGAAGATCTGCTTCCCAGTCGTCCACTCCGGGAACGAACACTGCTGACAGTGCTAACACATGATTTTCCGCCCATCAGAGAATCCTTGTGGCTTCTGCCATCGCCATCCTGCTTCTTGTGCCGCCCCGTTGGTTTACATGGGCGACTGCCGTGATGTTGTCTGATTGGATCAGTACCGGCTGGTTTTGAAGCAGAGGCCTTGCCTGACTCAGGGCATTGTAAATGGCCCTCAGTTCCAGAATATTTATGTGTAGGGAAGTCACCTGACTTGACCAAAGTCCCTGGAAGTTTCTTCCCTGTGTGACTGCCCCCCAGCCTCAAAGGCTGGCATGCATGGTCACTAGGACCTAGTCCTGTATGCCGAACCTGCAGCCCTCTTGAAGATGGGCACTCTGCAGCCACCACAGTAGAGATACCCTGGTCCTTGAAGACAGGGTTATCAGCCGATGCATCTGAAGATGTGATCCGGACCACTTGTCCAACAGGTCCCACTGAAAAGTTCTTGCATGGAACCTGCCGAATGGGATTGCTTCGTAGGAAGCTACCATATTTCCCAGGACTCGCGTGCAATGATGCACCGACACCTGTTTTGGCTTCAGGAGGTCTCTGACTAGAGATGACAGCTCCTTGGTTTTCTCCTCCGGGAGAAACACTTATTTCTGTTCTGTGTCCAGAACCATCCCCAGGAACAGTAGACGTGTCGTAGGAACCAGCTGTGACTTTGGACTGTTTAGAATCCAACCGTGCTGTTGTAGCACTTTCCAAAATAGTGCTACCCCGACTAGCAACTGCTCCTTGGACCTTGCCCTTATAAGGAGATTGTCCAAGTACGGGATAATTAAAACTCCCTTTTTTCGAAGGAGTATCATCATTTCGGCCATTACCTTGGTAAACACCCTCGGTGCCATGTACAGTCCAAACGGCAGTGTCTGGACTTGGTAATGGTAATCCTGTACCACAAATCTGAGGTACTCCTGGCGAGGATGGTAAATGGGGACATGCAGGTAAGCATCCTTGATGTCCCGGGATCCCATGTAATCCCCCTCGTCCAGGCTTGCAATAACCGCCCTGAGCGATTCCATCTTGAACTTGAATTTTTTTATGTATGTGTTCAAGGATTTTAAATATAAAATGGGTCACACCGAACCATGCGGTTTCGGTACCCCAAACCGTGTGGAATAGTAACCCCGTCCTTGTTGAAGTAGGGGCACCCTGAGTATTACCTGCTGGGAATACAGCTTATTAATTGCCTCTAGCGCAGCCTCCCTGCCTGAGGGAGTTGTCAGCAAGGCATATTTGAGGAAACGGCGGGGGGGAGACATCTCGAATTCCAGCTTGTACCCCTGAAATACTACTTGAATGAAACAGGGATCCACCTGTGAGCGAGCCCACTGATCGCTGAAATTTTTGAGACGGCCCCCCACCGTACCTGGCTACACCTGTGGAGCCCCCGCGTCATGCTGTGGACTCAGAGGAAGCGAGAGAAGAATTTTGATTCTGGGAACAGGCTGACTGGTGCAGCTTTTTCCCTCTTCCCATGTCTCTGTACAGAAAGGAAGCGCCTTTGACCCGCTTGCTTTTCTGAAGCCGAAAAGACTGGACCTGATAATACAGTGCTTTCTTAGTCTGTGAGGAAACCTGAGGTAAAAATATTTCTTCCCAGCTGTTGCTGTGGATACGAGGTCCCAGAGACCATCCCCAAATAATTCCTCACCCTTATAAGGCAGAATCTCTATGCGCCTTTTAAAGTCAGCATCACCTGTCCAGTGACAGGTCTCTAATACCCTCCTGACAGAATGGACATTGCATTCATTTTGGATGCCAGCCGGCAAAATATCCCTCTGTGCATCCCTCATATATAAGACGACGTCTTTAATATGTTCTCATGTTTGACAGGGTCACCGACCACGCTGCAGCAGCACGATCTGCAGGTCTCAGTCTAGTACCTGAGTGTGTAAATACAGACTTCAGGATAGCCTCCTGCTTTTTATCAACAGGTACCTTCAAAGTGGCCGTTCCTAAAACGGCAGTGCCACCTTTTTTGACAACCGTGTGAGCGCCTTATCCACCCTAGGGGATATCTCCCAGCGTAACTTATCCTCTGGCGGGAAAGGGTACGCCATCAGTAACTTTTTAGAAATTACCAGTTTCTTATCGGGGGGAACCCACGCTTTTCACACACTTCATTCATTCATCTGATGGGGGAACAAAACACTGCCTGCTTTTTCTCCCCAACATAAAAAAACCATTTTTAGAGGGTTAATGTCAGAAATGTGTAACACATTTTTTTTATTGCCGGGATCAAGCCACAGATGTTCCTAGTGGATTGTGTATATGTCTCAACCTTGTCGACACTGGAGTCAGACTCCGTGTCGACATCTGTGTCTGCCATCTGAGTGAGCGGGCGTTTTTGAGCCCCTGATGGCCTTTGAGACGCCTGGGCAGGCGCGGACTGAGAAGCCGGCTGTCCCACAGCTGTTACGTCATCCACCCTTTTATGTAAGGAGTTGACACTGTCGGTTAATACCTTTCACCTAACCATCCACTCTGGTGTCGGCCCCACAGGGGGCGACATCACATTTATCGGCATCTGCTCCGTCACCATATAAGCCTCCTCATTAAACATGTCGACACAGCCGTACCGACACACCGCACACACACAGGGAATGCTCTGACTGAGGACAGGACCCCACAAAGCCCTTTGGGGAGACAGAGAGAGAGTATGCCAGCACACACCAGAGCGCTATATAATGTGGGGATTAACACTATAACTGAGTGAAATTTCCCCAATAGCTGCTTGTATATATATAATATTGCGCCTAAATTTAGTGCCCCCCCTCTCTTTTTAACCCTTTGAGCCTGAAAACTACAGGGGAGAGCCTGGGGAGCTTTCTTCCAGCTGCACTGTGAAGAGAAAATGGCGCCAGTGTGTCTGAGGGAGATAGCTCCGCCCCTTTTTCGTGGACTTTTCTCCCGCTTTTTTCTGGATTCTGGCAGGGGTATTTACCACATATATAGCCTCTGGGGCTATATATTGTGGTATTTTTGCCAGCCAAGGTGTTTTTATTGCTGCTCAGGGCGCCCCCCCCAAGCGCCCTGCACCCTCAGTGACCGGAGTGTGAAGTGTGTATGAGGAGCAATGGCGCATAGCTGCAGTGCTGTGCGCTACCTTGGTGAAGACTGATGTCTTCTGCCGCCGATTTTCCGGACCTCTTCTTGCTTCTGGCTCTGTAAGGGGGACGGCGGCGCGGCTCCGGGACCGAACACCAAGGCTGGGCCTGCAGTCGATCCCTCTGGAGCTAATGGTGTCCAGTAGCCTAAGAAGCCCAAGCTGGCTGCAAGCAGGCAGGTTCGCTTCTTCTCCCCTTAGTCCCTCGCTGCAGTGAGCCTGTTGCCAGCAGGTCTCACTGAAAATAAAAACCTAATTCTATACTTTCTTTCTAGAAGCTCAGGAGAGCCCCTAGTGTGCATCCAACCTCGGCCGGGCACAAAATCTAACTGAGGCTTGGAGGAGGGTCATAGTGGGAGGAGCCAGTGCACACCAGGTGACCGAAAGCTTTCTTTAGTTGTGCCCAGTCTCCTGCGGAGCCGCTATTCCCCATGGTCCTTACGGAGTTCCCAGCATCCACTAGGACGTCAGAGAAATTCTATTTCTCGTAGTCCGTAGTGGATGCTGGGAACTCCGTAAGGACCATGGGGAATAGACGGGCTCCGCAGGAGACTGGACACTCTAAAAGAAAGATTAGGTACTATCTGGTGTGCACTGGCTCCTCCCTCTATGCCCCTCCTCCAGACCTCAGTTCAGGAAACTGTGATGGGAAGAGCTGACACAACAAGGAAAGGATTTGGAATCCAGGGTAAGACTCATACCAGCCACACCAATCACACTGTACAACTTGTGATAACCATACCCAGTTAACAGTATGAAGAACAACAGAGCCTCAGTAACAGATGGCTCATAACAATAACCCTTTAGTTAAGCAATAACTATATACATGTACTGCAGAGAGTCCGCACTTGGGACGGGCGCCCAGCATCCACTACGGACTACGAGAAATAGAATTACCGGTGAGTAAATTCTTATTTTCTCTGACGTCCTAGTGGATGCTGGGAACTCCGTAAGGACCATGGGGATTATACCAAAGCTTCCAAACGGGCGGGAGAGTGCGGATGACTCTGCAGCACCGAATGAGCAAAGGCAAGATCCTCCTCAGCCAGGGTATCAAACTTGTAGAACTTAGCAAATGTGTTTGAACCCGACCAAGTAGCAGCTCGGCAAAGCTGTAGAGCCGAGACCCCTCGGGCAGCCGCCCAAGAAGAGCCCACCTTCCTTGTGGAATGGGCTTTTACTGATTTAGGATGCGGTAACCCTGCCACAGAATGAGCTTGCTGAATCGTGTTACAGATCCAGCGCGCATTAGTTTGCTTTGAAGCCGGAGCACCCAGTTTGTTGGGTGCATGCAGGATAAACAGCGAGTCAGTTTTCCTGACTCCAGCCGTCCTGGCTACATAGATTTTCAAAGCCCTGACTACATCAAGTAACCTGGAGTCCTCCAAGTCCCGAGTAGCCGCAGGCACCACAATAGGCTGGTTCAAATGAAACGCTGATACCACCTTAGGGAGAAATTGGGGACGAGTCCTCAACTCTGCCCTGTCCATATGAAAGATCAGATATGGGCTTTTACATGACAAAGCCGCCAATTCTGACACATGCCTAGCTGAAGCTAAGGCCAACAGCATGACCACCTTCCATGTGAGATACTTTAGCTCCACGGTCTTAAGTGGCTCAAACCAGTGTGATTTCAGGAAATCCAACACAACGTTAAGATCCCAAGGTGCCACTGGAGGCACAAAAGGGGGCTGAACATGCAGCACTCCCTTAACAAACGTCTGAACTTCAGGCAGTGAAGCCAGTTCTTTTTGAAAGAAAATAGACAGGGCCGAAATCTGGACTTTTATGGACCCCAATTTTAGGCCCATAGTCACCCCTGACTGTAGGAAGTGCAGAAATCGACCCAGCTGGAATTCCTCTGTTGGGGCCTTCCTGGCCTCACACCAAGCAACATATTTCCGCCATATGCGGTGATAGTGCTTTGCTGTCACATCCTTCCTAGCTTTTATCAGCTTAGGAATCACTTCATCCGGAATGCCCTTTTCCGTTAGGATCCGGCGTTCAACCGCCATGCCGTCAAACGCAGCCGCGGTAAGTCTTGGAACAGACAGGGCCCCTGCTGTAACAGGTCCTGTCTGAGAGGCAGAGGCCATGGGTCCTCTGAGATCATTTCTTGTAGTTCTGGGTACCAAGTTCTTCTTGGCCAATCCGGAACGATGAGTATAGCTCTTACTCCTCTCTTTCTTACTATCCTCAGTACCTTGGGTATGAGAGGAAGAGGAGGGAACACATAAACCGACTGGTACACCCACGGTGTCACTAGTGCGTCCACAGCTATCGCCTGAGGGTCCCGTGACCTGGCGCAATGTTTTTTTAGCTTTTTGTTGAGGCGGGACGCCATCATGTCCACCTGTGGCAGTTCCCAACGGTTTACAATCTGTGTGAAGACTTCTTGATGAAGTCCCCACTCTCCCGGGTGGAGGTCGTGCCTGCTGAGGAAGTCTGCTTCCCAGTTGTCCACTCACGGAATAAACACTGCTGACAGTGCTAGCACGTGATTCTCCGCCCATCGAAGAATCCTTGTGGCTTCTGCCATTGCCATCCTGCTTCTTGTGCCGCCCTGGCGGTTTACATGGGCGACCGCCGTGATGTTGTCTGACTGAATCAGTACCGATTGGTTTTGAAGCAGGGGCTCTGCTTGACTCAGGGCGTTGTAGATGGCCCTTAGTTCCAATATATTTATGTGTAGAGAAGTCTCCAGACTTGACCACTGTCCTTGGAAGTTTCTTCCCTGAGTGACTGCCCCCCATCCTCGGAGGCTTGCATCCGTGGTCACCAGGACCCAGTCCTGTATGCCGAACCTGCGTCCCTCGAGAAGATGAGCACTCTGCAGCCACCACAGCAGAGACACCCTGGCCCTTGGGGACAGGGTGATCAACCGATGCATCTGAAGATGCGATCCGGACCATTTGTCCAACAGATCCCACTGAAAGATCCTTGCATGGAAACTGCCGAAGGGAATTGCTTCGTAAGAAGCCACCATCTTTCCCAGGACTCGCGTGCAGTGATGCACCGACACCTGTTTTGGTTTCAGGAGGTCCCTGACCAGAGATGACAATTCCTGGGCCTTCTCCTCCGGGAGAAACACCTTCTGTTCTGTGTCCAGAATCATTCCCAGGAAAAGCAGACGCGTCGTAGGAATCAGCTGCGACTTTGGGATATTCAGAATCCAGCCGTGCTGTTGCAACACTTCCTGAGAGAGTGCTACGCTGACCAACAACTGCTCTTTGGACCTCGCCTTTATGAGGAGATCGTCCAAGTACGGAATAATTATAACTCCCTTTCGTCGAAGGAGTATCATCATTTCGGCCATTACCTTGGTAAATATTCTCGGAGCCGTGGAGAGACCAAACGGCAACGTCTGGAATTGGTAATGACAGTTCTGTACCACAAACCTGAGGTACTCCTGGTGAGGTGGGTAAATGGGGACATGCAAGTAAGTATCCTTGATGTCCAGCGACACCATAAAATCCCCCTCTTCCAGGCTTGCAATAACCGCCCTGAGCGATTCCATCTTGAACTTGAACTTCTTTATATAAGTGTTCAAGGATTTTAAATTCAGGATGGGTCTCACCGAACCGTCCGGTTTCGGTACCACAAACATTGTGGAATAGTAACCCCTGCCCTGTTGAAGGAGGGGGACCTTGATTATCACCTGCTGGAGGTACAGCTTGTGAATTGCCGCCAGTACTACCTCCCTTTCCCTGGGAGCAGCTGGCAAGGCTGATTTGAGGTAACGGTGAGGGGGAGTCGCCTCGAACTCCAGCTTGTATCCCTGAGATACAATTTGTACAGCCCAGAGATCCACTTGTGAGCGAACCCACTGGTTGCTGAAGTTTCGGAGAAGCGCCCCCACCGCACCTGGCTCCGCCTGTGGAGCCCCAACGTCATGCGGTGGACTTAGTGGAAGCAGGGGAGGATTTTTGTTCCTGGGAACTGGCTGCCTGGTGCAGCTTCTTTCCTCTACCCTTGCCTCTGGCCAGAAAGGATGCTCCTCTGACCCGCTTGCCTTTCTGAGGCCGAAAGGACTGCATTTGATAATACGGTGCTTTCTTAGGCTGTGAGGGAACCTGAGGTAAAAAAGTCGACTTCCCAGCAGTTGCTGTGGATACGAGGTCCGAGAGACCGTCCCCAAATAATTCCTCACCCTTATAAGGCAAAACCTCCATGTGTTTTTTAGAATCAGCATCACCTGTCCACTGCCGAGTCCATAATACTCTCTTGGCAGAAATGGACATTGCATTAATTCTAGAAGCCAGCAGGCAAATGTCCCTCTGTGCATTCCGCATATATAAGACGACGTCTTTTATATGTTCGATGGTTAGCAAAATAGTATCCCTATCGAGGGAATCAATGTTGTCTGACAGGGTATCAGTCCATGCTGCTGCAGCACTACACATCCAAGCTGAAGCAATAGCAGGTCTCAGTAGAGTACCAGAGTGTATATACACAGACTTCAGGATAGCTTCCTGCTTTCTATCCGCAGGATCCTTTAGGGCGGCCGTATCCTGAGACGGCAGTGCCACCCTTTTAGATAAGCGTGTTAGCGCCTTGTCCACCCTAGAGGATGTTTCCCAACGTAACCTATCCGTTGGCGGGAAAGGGTACGCCATCAGTAACCTCTTAGACATTACTAGTTTCTTATCAGGGGAACTCCACGCTTCTTCACACAATTCATTTAATTCATCAGATGGGGGAAAAGTCACTGGCTGCTTTTTCTCCCCAAACATAATACCCCTTTTGGTGGTAACCGGGTTAATATCAGAAATGTGTAATACATCTTTCATTGCAGTAATCATGCATCGGATGGCTTTTGTAGACTGTACATTTGACTCATCCTCATCTACACTGGAGTCAGACTCCGTGTCGACATCTGTGTCTACTATCAGAGCTAGCGGGCGTTTATGAGCCCCTGACGGCTTCTGAGTCGCCTGTGCAGTCGCGGGCTGAGACCCCGGCTGTCCCAAGGCTGCTGCATCATCGAACCTTTTATGTAAGGAGTTGACACTGTCAGTTAAGACCTTCCACATATCCATCCAATCAGGTGTCGGCCCCGTCGGGGGCGACACCAAATGTATCTGCCCCTGCTCCGCCTCCACGTAACCCTCCTCATCAAACATGTCGACACAGCCGTACCGACACACCGCACACACACAGGGAATGCTCAGACTGAGGACAGGACCCCACAAAGTCCTTTGGGGAGACAGAGAGAGAGTATGCAAGCACACACCACAGCGCTATATAACACAGGGATTTACACTGCTAATAAGTGATTTTCCCAATAGCTGCTTGTTTGTATCGATTTGCGCCTAAATTTATGTGCCCCCCCCTCTCTTTTTAACCCGTCTTGTACCTGGATACTGCAGGGGAGAGCCTGGGGAGCGTGCTTCCAGCGGAGCTGTGAAGGGAAAATGGCGCTGGTGTGCTGAGGAAGAAGGCCCCGCCCCCTCAGCGGCGGGCTTCTGTCCGCGTTTTCTGTAACTTAATGGCAGGGTTTTTTACACATATACAGTTAACTGACTGTATTATGTGTATTTTATGCCAAAAGGTAATATAATTGCTGCCCAGGGCGCCCCCCCCCCAGCGCCCTGCACCCTACAGTGACCGGAGTGTGTGGTGTGCTGTGGGAGCAATGGCGCACAGCTGCAGTGCTGTGCGCTACCTTAATGAAGACAGGAGTCTTCTGCCGCCGATTTCATCGTTCTTCTTCTGTCTTCTGGCTCTGCAAGGGGGACGGCGGCGCGGCTCCGGGAACGGACGATTGAGGTCAGGCCCTATGTTCGAACCCTCTGGAGCTAATGGTGTCCAGTAGCCTAAGAAGCACAAGCTAGCTGCAAGCAGGTAGGTTTGCTTCTCTCCCCTCAGTCCCACGTAGCAGTGAGTCTGTTGCCAGCAGATCTCACTGAAAATAAAAAACCTAACAAATACTTTCTTTTCTAGAAAGCTCAGGAGAGCCCACTAGGTGCATCCAGCTCTGGCCGGGCACAGATTCTAACTGAGGTCTGGAGGAGGGGCATAGAGGGAGGAGCCAGTGCACACCAGATAGTACCTAATCTTTCTTTTAGAGTGCCCAGTCTCCTGCGGAGCCCGTCTATTCCCCATGGTCCTTACGGAGTTCCCAGCATCCACTAGGACGTCAGAGAAATTGGACCCGTGATTGCACGATAACACATGAGATTAGGAATAAATTATAATCCCATGTGTTTTTTCGTGGCTTTGGTGGTTGCTGATCAGGTATTATGCATAATGTCTGATAAGTGGCGACATCTGAGGGAAAAGGACACTGGCATCTGGGCCACTAAGATCGCCCCTCTGTATGATGGTCTCACATGCGTCACAAGGCCCCTCCCCTCCTTCCAATGCCCAGTTCAAATCTGGTAGACTGCTGCTCAATTGGTGAAGTATGAGGGGTTAGATCCGGACACTCCACTGCTGAACTCCAAGTTGACTGAATTGTCCTCTGTGAAAATTGACAGGGTGTGGGCATCCACGGGCAAGATTTCTATAGGACAACTGTATGAAACTCTTATCTTGAAATCTTTCACTTAATTACGTAGTGAGCTTAATTTATATGCCTCTTGTTTTTATAGGTATCTTCAGTTATGACATGATTTGTCTACTCCGTTTTCTCTCATGCAAGTACTACTTTCTTTCAACTGCCCATCAGTATAAGGACCATCCTGATCTTAAGGATAAAAGGGTAGAAGATATAGGCTCAATGAGTGATGATTCATGGAATCTTGCACTAGTGTTTCCCTGACGATCTATTGCAACCATAGGTTCTAGCAAATACAGCTCTGTATTATGCATAGGACCTCTTAGAACAGTTAGACTTATGACATATGCTGGGAGGGCTACTGATATCTGTCCCAAATGCAATGACTCCCGGGTTACTTTCTGGGAATGCTATTTTGTGTGTGCTTTTTGGAATAGTGTCATTCAGGCTATTGCTAGCACAAGAGTTCCCTCTTCCCTGTTAACGCACAAGTGTGTACTCTGCAGATATTACCTCCTGACGTTAAATATACTACCCGATGTGTTCTTAATCTTTATTTGCTGGCAAAAGTTTTTATAGCTAGATATGGGATGGCACCTTAGAGCCCAACTTTATAGTTTGGAAATCCCTTGTTAATCCCACAGTGACTGTGAAAATACCTTTAGCTATCTCATGAAGCCGAGTCTAAGGGCCAGATGTACTAACCCTTAAAAAGTGATAAAGTGGAGAGTAATGAAGTACCAGCCAATCCGCTCGTAACAGTCATTTTTGAAACACAGCCTGTGACATGTCAGTTAGGAGCTGATTGGCTGGTTCTCTACTTTATCACTTCTTAAGGTTTAGTACATCTCCTCCATTTGATAAAATCTGGATTAAATGCTTCAATCCTGGTATTATAAAGCCCCAGAGGGTTCCTAATGGATTTATATTTGTATTGACTGCCCTGTCCACTTCAACAGACAGAAATCACAACCTGCCAGATACCGACTGTCCTCCACAGGAAAAATAAACTAATTTGGTCCAAACTTGATAAAAAAAAAATATCTGAAGATATACAGAGCAAAAGAACAGGATTGTCTTTTTGGTTGGCACACTTAGAGAGGAAAGAAATCTATATTTCTGTATTATTCAAATTATTCTTAAAATATAAAACTTTTATTTCGTGTTGATTAAAAATAACCTGTTGTGTGAAATACCAACTAACATGAATATGGAGTACCATGTCTAAACTATAAATTGCAATAAAACCAAATTTCACAAATTCCTCCTTTTACAGACTGTAAGAAACACATGATGCACAGTTGAATTCAAGTGAGTTTGAAGAACAGGTCTCGTGTTTTTGCAGTGCATATAGGACCCTATTCAGGTTCAGTTGCAGATTCTGCTAAAATCAGAATCTGCTTCGCAGAACAAGAGATTAGGGATGACCCCCTGAATAGGCAGCATTTTTCAGGTTGCAGTGGTTGCATGTGAGGTCACGTGGTTTCCCTCACAATGCTGCGTTGATGGCCACCGCTGTCAATCATAGTGTGATTGCATCCTTCAGGAATGCAACCGCACTGTGAATATACGGGCATGCGCTGTGCGGCCGCTGTGCATTCACAGATTGCCAAAAATCGTTTGCTTGCGATTTTCTGCGATCCAAGCTGAATGAGGACCATATTCCAGAGTTGAAAATACACAGGTATAGGTTAAGTCATACCCAATTTAGTTGCATCTACACTTGCAGATGAATGGACATTACTGGGTTGTAACAAAGTGCACATAGGTAATATTCAGAGGTGTGCTGATGGAATAGGAGGCTGTGCATACACCTAATTACACGTCTTCAGACAAATATTTTCCCACCAGGGATAGGGGTGGTGCAAGTGGATGAGGGCTATTCACCCAGCATATGGATGGGAGCAGTCCATCAACAGAGATTCATACACATCTACATATGGATGAATATAACATTTAGTTCTGTGCACCCACTATGGGAGCACTTGTTTTAAACTTTGTGACTTTTATTAAATGATATCTATTATTTGCTTTATCTTTCTAGTTTTTGTAACTATGTGCTCTAAGCTACAGGAACCTTTTCACTGGTGCACCGCTCAGCATTTTCCCCACAACGCCAAACTGACATCATGTGGCTTGGCTTACACAGAGTACACTGGTGGCAGCCAGAGCCACAACCGCCAAAAGAAGGGCCCCGGGCAAGGCACCGAAAACAGAAATGGACGCAAATATTGTTTAATAAAAGGGGCGAGGGAGGAGCACAATAGTCTAACCTCCCTTCAAGCTACCTCATTATGCCATCCAGTGGTAACAGAATTCTGGGAAGAACACTGTAACTTCATGAATAACTGTGGATGATGTTCAGCAGCTTCTAAGCACCAATATAAAAACAACACACTGACAGGATTTTAAACAGTGGAAACAAACTTGGTTTAGGGTTCAGTATGATTTACCGGCCGTCAATATACTGACAACGGCATCCTGGCTGCCAGTATGCTGTCTGCCGGCATTGCCAGCTATCGGACTTCCAGCGTCGGTATCCTGAACACAAACTTTGTTTATTCCCATTCTCTCAGCTGTGCTGTTAAGCTGCCTTATAAAATGCTGCCTTATATTTTTTACACATGCATATACACTTACAAGAGCACACTCTCTCTTAGGTTTCCTCTGTTCAGATGTCGATAAGGACTTTGGGGTCAGTTTTTGCATTGTTTTTTCTGAGGGAAAAAAAAAAAGAAAGACTCCATATGTAAAGGTATGACAGAGATAAAAGAGAAATAGAAAAAATAAGATTTTACTCACCGGTAAATCTATTTCTCGTAGTCCGTAGTGGATGCTGGGGACTCCGTAAGGACCATGGGGATTAGCGGCTCCGCAGGAGACTGGGCACAACTAAAGAAAGCTTTAGGACTACCTGGTGTGCACTGGCTCCTCCCACTAAGACCCTCCTCCAGACCTCAGTTAGGAGACTGTGCCCGGAAGAGCTGACACAATAAGGAAGGATTTTGAATCCCGGGTAAGACTCATACCAGCCACACCAATCACACCGTATAACTCGTGATACTATACCCAGTTAACAGTATGATAACAACTGAGCCTCTCAAAAGATGGCTCAACAATAACTATATACAAGTATTGCAGACAATCCGCACTTGGGATGGGCGCCCAGCATCCACTACGGACTACGAGAAATAGATTTACTGGTGAGTAAAATCTTATTTTCTCTGACGTCCTAGTGGATGCTGGGAACTCCGTAAGGACCATGGGGATTATACCAAAGCTCCCAAACGGGCGGGAGAGTGCGGGTGACTCTGCAGCACCGAATGAGCAAACTCTAGGTCCTCCTCAGCCAGGGTATCAAACTTGTAGACTCTTGCAAGAGTGTTTTAACCCGACCAAGTAACAGCTCGGCAAATGTGTAAAGCCGAGACCCCTCAGGCAGCCGCCCAAGAAGAGCCCACTGTCCTCGTGGAATGGGCTTTCACAGATTTAGGGTGCGGCAGTCCAGCCGCAGAATGTGCAAGTTGAATCGTGCTACAGATCCAGCGAGCAATAGTCTGCTTAGAAGCAGGAGCACCCAGCTTGTTGGGTGCATACAGGATAAATAGCGAGTCAGTTTTCCTGACTCCAGCCGTCCTGAAAACATATACTTTTCAGGGCCCTGACTACGTCCAGAAACTTGGAATCCTCCAAGTCCCAAGTAGCCGCAGGCACCACAATAGGTTGGTTCACATGAAAAACTGCTACCACCTTAGGAAGGAATTGGGAACGAGTCCTCAATTCCGCCTTATCCATCTAAAATACAGATAAGAGCTTTTGACAAAGCCGCCAATTCTGATACACGCCTGGCCGACGCCAAGGCCCACAGCATGACCACTTTCCACGTGAGGTATTGTAGCTCCACGGATTTAAGTGGCTCAACTCAATGCGACTTCAGGAAATCCAACACTACGTTGAGATACCACGGTGCCACTGGAGGCACAAACGGGGGCTAACTATGCAGCACTCCCTTAACAAAAGTCTGAACTTCAGGCAGTGAAGCCAGTTCTATTTTGGAAGAAAATCGATCGAGCCGAAATCTGGACCTTAATGGAACCCAATTTTAGGCCCATAGTCACCTCTGACTTGTAGGAAGTGCAGAAAGCGACCTAGCTGAAATTCCTCCTTTGGGGCCTTACTGGCCTCACAGCACGCAACATATTTCCGCCATATGCGGTGATAATGGTTTGTGTTCACTTCTTTCCTAGCTTTAAATAGCGTAGGGATAACTTCCTCCAGAATGCCCTTTTCCTTCAGGATCCGGCGTTCAACCTCCATGCCGTCAAACGCAGCCGCGGTACGTCTTGGAACAGACAGGCCCCCTGCTGCAGCAGGTCCTGTCTGAGCGGCAGAGGCCATGGGTCCTCTGAGATCATTTTTTGGAGTTCTGGGTACCAAGCTCTTCTTGGCCACCCGGAACAATGAGTATAGTTCTTACTCCTCTCCTTCTTATTATTCTCATTACCCTGGGTATGAGAGGCAGAGAAGGGAACACATACACCGACTGGTACACCCACGGTGTTACCAGAGCGTCCACAGCTATCGCCTGAGGGTCCCTTGACCTGGCGCAATATCTTTGTAGCTTTTTGTTGAGGCGGGACGCCATCCTGTCCACCTGTGGCCTTTCCCCACGGTGTACAATAATTTGGAAGACTTCTGGATGAAGTCCCCACTCTCTCGGGTGGAGGTCGTGTCTGCTGTGAAAGTCTGCTTCTCAGTTGTCCACTCCGGGAATGAACACTGCTGACAGTGCTAACACATGATTTTCCGCCCATCGGAGAATCCTTGTGGCTTCTGCCATCGCCATCCTGCTTCTTGTGCCGCCCTGTCGGTTTACATGAGCGACCGCCGTGATGTTGTCTGACTGGGTCAGCACCGGCCGGTGTTGAAGCAGGGGTCTAGCCTGACTTAGGGCATTGTAAATGGCCCATAGTTCCAGAACATTTATGTGTAGGGAAGTCTCCTGACTTTTCCATAGGCCTTGGAAGTTTCTTCCCTGTGTGACTGCCCCCCAGCCTTGAAGGCTGGCATCCGTGGTCACCAGGACCCAGTCCTGTATGCCGAATCTGCGGCACCCTAGAAGATGAGCACTCTGCAGTCACCACTACAGCGACACCCTGGCCCTTGGAGACGGGGTTATCCGCCGATGCATCTGAGGATGCGACCCGGACCACTTGTCCAACAGATCCCACTGGAAGATCCTTGCATGGGACTTGGCGAATGGAAATTCTTCGTAAGAAGCTACCATCTTTCCCAAGGCTTGCGTGCATAGATGCACCGATACCTGTATTTGTATTAGGAGGTCTCCGTCTAGAGACGCCAACTCCTTGGACTTCTCCTCCGGGAGAAACCCTTTTTAGCCTGTTCTGTGTCCAGAACCATACCCAGGAACAGTAGACGCGTCGTAGGAACCAGCTGCAACTTTGGAATAGTCAGAATCCAGCCGTGCTGTTGTAGCACTTCCCGAGATAGTGCTACTCCGACGAACAACTGCTCCCTGGACCTCGCCTTTATAAGGAGATCGTCCAAGTACGGGATAAGTACTTCGGCCATTACCTTGGTAAATACCCTCGGTGTCGGGGACAGACCAACGGCAACGTCTGGAATTGGTAATGACAATCCTGTACCACAATTTTGAGGTACACCTGGTGACGAGGGTAAATAGGGACATGCAGGTAAGTATCCTTGATGTCCAGTGATACCCTGAAATTTTCCAGGCTTGCAATAATCGCCCTGAGCGATTCCATTTTGAACTTGAACCTTCGTATATAAAAGTGTTCAAGTATTTCAATTTTAGAATGGGTCTCACCGAACCGTCTGGTTTCGGTACCACAACATTTTGGAATAGTAACCCCGGCCTTGTTGAAGGAGGGGTACCTTGATTTCACTTGCTGGAAGTACAGCTTGTGAATTGCCGCCAGTACTACCTTTCTCCGAGGGCAGCAGGCAAGGCTGATGTGAGGCAACGGCGAGGGGGAGTTGTCTCGAACTCAAGCCTGTATCCCTGTGATACTACTTGTAGAACCTAGGGATCCACCTGTGGGCAAGCCCACTGATCCCTGCAGTTCCCGAGACGCGCCCCCTCCGCACCTGTCTCCACCTGTGGAGCCCCAGCGTCATGCGGTGGACTCAGAGGAAGCGAGGGAAGATATTTGATCCTGGAACTGGCTGACTGGTGCAGCTTTTTCCTTCTTCCCTTGTCGCTGTGCAGAAAGGAAGCGCCTTTGACCCGCTTGCTTTTCTGAAGCCGAAAGGACTGTATCTGAAAATACGGTGCTTTCTTTAGGCTTTTGTGAGGAACCTGAGGTAAAAAAATTTCTTCCCAGCTGTTGCTGTGGATACGAGGTCCCAGAGACCATCCCCAAACAATTCCTCACCCTTATAAGGCAGAATCTCCATGTGCCTTTTAAATGCAGCATCACCTGTCCACTGCCGGGTTTCTACTACCCTCCTGGCAGAATGGACATTGCATTAATTCTGGATGCCAGCCGGCAAATATCCCTCTGTGCATCCTTTATATATAAGACAACGTCTTAAATATGCTCAATGTTAGCAAAATATTATCCCTGTCTTAGCGTATTAATATTATCTGACAGGGTGTCAGACCACGCTGCAGTAGCACCATTTATGCTGAGGCAATTGCAGGTTTCAGTATATAACCTGAGTGTGTAAATACAGACTTCAGGATCGCCTCCTGCTTTTTATCAGCAGGTTCCTTCAAGGTGGCCGTATCCTAAGACGGCAGTGCCACCTTTTGACAAACGTGTGAGCGCCTTATCCACCCTAAGGGATATCTCCCAACGTGACCTATCCTCTGGCGGGAAAGGGTACGCCATCAGTAACTTTTTAGAAATTACCAGTTTCTTATTGGGGGAAACCACGCTTCTTTACACACTTCATTCATTCATCTGATGGGGGAACAAAACACTGGCTGCTTTTTCTCCCCAAAAATAAAACCCCTTTTATGTGGTACTTGGGTTCATGTCAGAAAATGCGTAACACATTTTTCATTGCCCAGATCATGTAACGGATGTTCCTAGTGGATTGTGTATATGTCTCAACCTCGTCGACACTGGATTCAGACTCCGTGTCGACATCTGTGACTGCCATCTGAGGTAACGGCGTTGTTTGAGCCCCTGATGGCCTTTGAGACGCCTGGGCAGGCGCGGGCTAAGAAGCCGGCTGTCCCACAGCTGTTACGTCATCCAGCCTTTTATGTAAGGAGTTGACACTGTCGGTTAATACCTTCCACCTATCCATCCACTCTGGTGTCGGCCCCACAGTGGGCGACATCCCATTTATCGGCCTCTGCTCCGCCTCCACGTAACCTTCCTCATCCAACATGTCGACACAGCCGTACCGACACACCGCACACACACAGGGAATGCTCTGACTGAGGACAGGACCCCACAAAGTCCTTTGGGGAGACCGAGAGAGAGTATGTCAGCACACACCAGAGCGCTATATAATGCAGGGATTAACACTATAACTGAGTGATTTTTCCCCAAATAGCTGCTTGTATACATATATTGCGCCTAAATTTAGTGCCCCCCTCTCTTTTTAACCCTTTGAGCCTGAAAACTACAGGGGAGAGCCTGGGGAGCTGTCTTCCAGCTGCACTGTGAAGAGAAAATGGCGCCAGTGTGCTGAGGGAGAAGCCCCGCCCCCTTTTCGGCTGACTTTCTCCCGCTTTTTCTGTAATACTGGCAGGGGTAATTTTACATCTATATAGCCTCTAGGACTATATATGATGTAGATTTGCCAGCCAAGGTGTTATTTATTGCCCTCAGGGCGCCCCCCCCCCCAGCGCCCTGCACCCATCAGTGACCGAAGTGTGAGGTGTACATGAGGAGCAATGGCGCACAGCTGCAGTGCTGTGCGCTACCTTGGTGAAGACTGAAGTCTTCTGCCGCCGATTTTCCGGACCTCTTCGTGCTTCTGGCTCTGTAAGGGGGACGGCGGCGCGGCTCCGGGAACGAACAATAAGGTCGGGTCCTGCGGCCGATCCCTCTGGAGCTAATGGTGTCCAGTAGCCTAAGAAGCCCAAACTACCACCTGTTAGGTAGGTTCGCTTCTTCTCCCCTTAGTCCCTCGCTGCAGTGAGTCTGTTGCCAGCAGATCTCACTGAAAATAAAAAAACCTAAATATACTTTCTTTCTAGGTGCTCAGGAGAGCCCCTAGTGTGCATCCAGCTCAGCCGGGCACAAGAATCTAACTGAGGTCTGGAGGAGGGTCTTAGTGGGAGGAGCCAGTGCACACCAGGTAGTCCTAAAGCTTTCTTTAGTTGTGCCCAGTCTCCTGCGGAGCCGCTAATCCCCATGGTCCTTACGGAGTCCCCAGCATCCACTTAGGACGTTAGAGAAAACAAACAAACATTTAAATGTATTGTTTTTCTACAGTATAACATGCTGACATATTATGCATGGCTGAAGAAAGTAAAGATACAGTAGTAAGTTTTTCCCAACAGTCTCCCCTCCACAAAACAGAAAGTAGGCAAGTATGAATTACATACAGGGGTATATGCAATTGCGGTCGAATTCGCGGCAATTATCGCCGTTTTTTAATTCGACCAAATTCGCCAGGTGAATCCCGGCAGGTGCCTGCCGGGATTCACCATATTCAATGAAAAACGGATTCGCCAGAATCGCGGGCGAAAATCGGCCGATTTGGCGGATTTTGCCGCGATTTTAAAAAACGGGAAAAAAACGTGAAAAACCCGAAAAAAAAATGGCGTGGGGTCCCCCCTCCAAAGCATAACCAGCCTCGGGCTCTTTGAGCTGGTCCTGGTTCTAAAAATGCAGGGGAAAAATTGGCCAGGGATCCCCCGTATTTTTAAAACCAGCACCGGGCTCTGCGCCTGATGCTGGTGCCAAAAATACGGGGGACAAAAAGAGTAGGGGTCCCCCGTATTTTTAACACCAGCATCGGGCTCCACTAGCTGGACAGATAATGCCACAGCCGGGGGTCACTTTTATGCCGTGCCCTGCGGCCGTGGCATCAAATATCCAACTAGTCACCCCTGGCCGGGGTACCCTGGGGGAGTGGGGACCCCTTCAATCAAGGGGTCCCCCCCCCCCCAGCCACCCAAGGGCCAGGGGTGAAGCCCGAGGCTGTCCCCCCCCCATCCAATGGGCTGCGGATGGGGGGGCTGATAGCCTTTGTGATAATAAAAAGATATTGTTTTTTCCATTAGTACTACAAGTCCCAGCAAGCCTCCCCCGCAAGCTGGTACTTGGAGAACCACAAGTACCAGCATGCGGGAGAAAAACGGGCCCGCTGGTACCTGTAGTACTACTGGAAAAAAAATACCCAAATAAAAACAGGACACAGACACCGTGACTTGTACAACTTTATTACATACTGCCGACACACACATACTTACCTATGTTGACACGCCGACTGCCACGGTCGCCGACGATCCGAGGGTACCTGTGAAAAAATTATACTCACCTTCCAGCGTCCAGAGGTACATCCACGTCCAGAGGTAAATCCACGTTCTTGGCAAAAAAACAAACCGAACACCGATCCATACCGGACTAGAAAGGGGTCCAATGTTTTCACATCAGACCCCTTTCTCCCGAATGCCGGGACATCACGTGACTCCTGTCACTGACGTCCCTTCAGCCAATCAGGAAGCGCTACTTCCGTGGCGCTCACCTGATTGGCTGTCCGCTGTCTGTACTGTGACAGCGCATCGCAAAGCCGCTCCATTACTTTCAATGGTGGGAACTTTGCGGGTAGCGGTGGGGTCACCCGCCGGTCAGCCGCTGACCGGCGGGTGACCTCACCGCTAGCCGCTAAGTTCCCACCATTGAATATAATGGAGGGAGCTGTGCGATGCGCTGTCACAGTGCAGACAGCGCTCAGCCAATCAGGTGAGCGCAACAAAGTTGCGCTTCCTGATTGGCTTAGAGACCTGTCAGTGACAGCTGTCACTGACAGGTCTCATTCGTGGAAAGGTGTCCCATGTGTCAGCATGGGACCCCTTTCAGTCCGTTTTTGGTGCGGGTATTTGCGTTTTCTTATTTTGCCAAGTCCGTGGATTTATCTCTGGACCATGGTTGAGGTGAGTATTTTGAACTTTTCTTTACAGGTATCCGTGGATTCTACATGGAGAAGAGGACCGATGTCGGCGTGTGAACATAGGTAAGTATGTGTGTGTCGACGTATGAAATAAAGTTTTACTGTCGACGGTGTGTGTCCTGTTTTTATTTGGGTATTTTTTTCCCAGTAGTACTACAGGTACCAGCGGGCCCGTTTTTCTCCCGCATGCTGGTACTTGTGGTTCTCCAAGTACCAGCTTGCGGGGGAGGCTTGCTGGGACTTGTAGTACTATTGGAAAAAACAATATCTTTTTATTATCACAAAGGCTATCAGCCCCCCCATCCGCAGCCCATTGGATGGGGGGGGGGACAGCCTCGGGCTTCACCCCTGGCCCTTGGGTGGCTGGGGGGGGGGGGGACCCCTTGATTGAAGGGGTCCCCACTCCCCCAGGGTACCCCGGCCAGGGGTGACTAGTTGGATATTTGATGCCACGGCCGCAGGGCACGGCATAAAAGTGACCCCCGGCTGTGGCATTATCTGTCCAGCTAGTGGAGCCCGATGCTGGTGTTAAAAATACGGGGGACCCCTACTCTTTCTGTCCCCCGTATTTTTGGCACCAGCTCCAGGCGCAGAGCCCGGTGCTGGTTTTAAAAATACGGGGGATCCCCTGTCAATTTTCCCCCCGCATTTTTAGAACCAGGACCAGCTCAATGAGCCCGAGGCTGGTTATGCTTTGGAGGGGGGACCCCACGCCATTTTTTTTTATGATTTTACCCTTCCAGCATAAAAAAATAAAAATAAAAAAATAATATTTTAAAAAATATATAAATAATATTTGTGCCTCCCAAAAAAAAAAAAAAGTACCTAATCCCTTCTAATATAAATAGATCTGCTATTCCCAAAAAAAAAAAACACCAAAAAAAACATGTTTAAATTTTTTTTATTTGTTTTCACCCTCCAAAGTGTGGCGGATTGAAAATGACGAATTTGCTGTCTAAAAGCACTGCTGTCGAATTTCAAAACTTGAATTGAATATGCTTTGGTCGAATTGCAGCACTTGTATCATTGCAGAAAAGTCGAATTTGCAAAAATTCGAATTTCAAAAAGTCGAATTTTGAAAGTCCGTTTTTTGGTCGGAAAGCACTGGATTGCATAGGGGAATTTTTTTTTTTGGTCGAAAATGACCCGAAATTCGACAATTTCGGGAATTCGACCACAATTGCATATACCCCTTAATCTTGGATATACCGTATATACTCGAGTATAAGCCGACTTTTTCAGCACTTTTTTTTGTGCTGAAAAAGCCACCTCGGCTTATACTCGAGTCAGTGGAGGCAGAGGCAGAGCAGTGTGAAGGAGGGACATGGAGCGCACAGCGCGCGGCGCTCCTGTGTCCCTCCTGCATCTCCGGCGGCAGCAGCGGCGGTTCTATTACAGGAAATACCCGTTCGTGACCTCTGATCACGAACCGGCACTTCCTATAATAGACCCGCCGCGGCCGCCGAAGATGCAGGAGGGACACAGGAGAGCCGCGCACGCTGTGTGCTTCGTGTCCCTCCAGAAGACAGCGCGGGATCGACGGAGGGGTAAGTAACAACACTGTGGGGCATACCTGGCACTTGGGGAGGGAACGTATCTGGCAGCACTGTGGGGGCATATCTGGCAGCACTGTGGGGGCATATCTGGCAGCACTGTGGGGGCATATCTGGCAGCACTGTGGGGGCATAACTGGCAGCACTGTGGGGGCATAACTGGCAGCACTGTGGGGGCATAACTGGCAGCACTGTGGGGGCATAACTGGCAGCACTGTGGGGGCATATCTGGCAGCACTGTGGGGGCATAACTGGCAGCACTGTGGGGGCATATCTGGCAGCACTGTGGGGGCATATCTGGCAGCACTGTGGGGGCATAACTGGCAGCACTGTGGGGGCATATCTGGCAGCACTGTGGGGGCATATCTGGCAGCACTGTGGGGGCATATCTGGCAGCACTGTGGGGGCATATCTGGCAGCACTGTGGGGGCATAACTGGCAGCACTGTGGGGGCATAACTGGCAGCACTGTGGGGGCATAACTGGCAGCACTGTGGGGGCATATCTGGCAGCACTGTGGGGGCATATCTGGCACTATGAGGGCATATCTGGCACTGAGGGCTGTGTACGGCTAGAGCTGCATTTCCCACCCTAGGCTTCTACTCGAGTCAATAAGTTTTCCCAGGTTTTTGTGGTAGAATTAGGTGCCTCGGCTTATATTCGGGTCGACTTATACTCGAGTATATACGGTAAATGACATGAATATTCAATAAAGGTAGATGTTTTACCATCTCTGGGGTTTAAGCCTCTAATCTAATGTAAATGGCAAATTATTGTGATACCTTAAAACAGCAAGTTTTGATAGGTGATAATAATGTTTAGAAGACATGTGGTTGTCAACTTGGAAAAATTGACATGAGGGTTAAACATTGCATGTAGCTAAAAAAAATAAAAAAATAAAAGTAAAAAAAAATGCACTCTATGTAAAACCGGCTGAAGAATTGAGACTAATACCCTTTTCAGACAGAAATTGCAGCAATTGCCCGGCATTTCAGTGGTGGATGAATACTCAGTGGGTATGTAGAATACAATTAGTGAGGGTGTAACCCCCCAATTCTTTTTTCAAAGTGCATTTGACCTCTTTACAAGCTAATTCATTTTAGTGCGTGGAAGTGTGGTTACATTGCACCAGGCAATAAGTGCAAAAAAATAAGATTTTACTTACCGATAAATCTATTTCTCGTAGTCCGTAGTGGATGCTGGGGACTCCGTCAGGACCATGGGGATTAGCGGCTCCGCAGGAGACAGGGCACAAAACTAAAGCTTTAGGATCAGGTGGTGTGTACTGGCTCCTCCCCCTATGACCCTCCTCCAAGCCTCAGTTAGGATACTGTGCCCGGACGAGCGTACACAATAAGGAAGGATATTGAATCCCGGGTAAGACTCATACCAGCCACACCAATCACACCGTATAACTTGTGATCTAAACCCAGTTAACAGTATGACAAACGTAGGAGCCTCTGAACAGACGGCTCACAACAAATAACAACCCGATTTTTTTGTTAACAATAACTATGTACAAGTATTGCAGACAATCCGCACTTGGGATGGGCGCCCAGCATCCACTACGGACTACGAGAAATAGATTTATCGGTAAGTAAAATCTTATTTTCTCTGACGTCCTAAGTGGATGCTGGGGACTCAGTCAGGACCATGGGGATTATACCAAAGCTCCCAAACGGGCGGGAGAGTGCGGATGACTCTGCAGCACCGAATGAGAGAACTCCAGGTCCTCTTTAGCCAGGGTATCAAATTTGTAGAATTTTACAAACGTGTTCTCCCCCGACCACGTAGCTGCTCGGCAGAGTTGTAATGCCGAGACCCCTCGGGCAGCCGCCCAGGATGAGCCCACCTTCCTTGTGGAATGGGCCTTGACAGATTTAGGCTGTGGCAGGCCTGCCACAGAATGTGCAAGTTGAATTGTGCTACAAATCCAACGAGCAATCGTCTGCTTAGAAGCAGGAGCACCCAGCTTGTTGGGTGCATACAGTATAAACAGCGAGTCAGATTTTCTGACTCCAGCCGTCCTTGAAATGTATATTTTCAATGCCCTGACAACGTCCAGCAACTTGGAATCTTCCAAATCGCTAGTAGCCGCAGGCACCACAATAGGCTGGTTCAGGTGAAACGCTGACACCACCTTAGGCAGAAACTGAGGACGCGTCCGCAGTTCTGCCCTGTCCGAATGGAAAATCAGATATGGGCTCTTATACGATAAAGCCGCCAATTCTGATACTCTCCTGGCTGAAGCCAGGGCCAGTAGCATGGTTACTTTCCATGTAAGATATTTCAAATCCACCGATTTGAGTGGCTCAAACCAATGGGATTTGAGAAAATCCAAAACTACATTCAGGTCCCACGGAGCCACTGGGGGCACAACCGGGGGCTGTATATGTAGTACTCCCTTTACAAAAGTCTGGACTTCAGGAACTGAAGCCAATTCTTTCTGGAAGAAAATCGACAGGGCCGAAATTTGAACCTTAATGGACCCCAATTTGAGGCCCATAGACAATCCTGTTTGCAGGAAATGTAGGAATCGACCCAGTTGAAATTCCTCCGTGGGGGCCTTCCTGGCCTCACACCACGCAACATATTTTCTCCAAATGCGGTGATAATGTTGTGCAGTCACCTCCTTCCTGGCTTTAACCAGTGTAGGAATGACCTCTTCTGGAATGCCTTTTTCCTTTAGAATTCGGCGTTCAACCGCCATGCCGTCAAACGCAGCCGCGGTAAGTCTTGGAATAGACACGGTCCCTTCTGAATCAGGTCCCGTCTTAGAGGTAGAGGCCACGGATTTTCCGTGAGCATCTCCTGAAGTTCCGGGTACCAAGTTCTTCTTGGCCAATCCGGAGCCACGAGTATCGTTCTTACTCCCCTTTGCCGTATAATTCTCAGTACTTTGGGTATGAGAGGCAGAGGAGGAAACACATACACTGACTGGTACACCCACGGTGTTACCAGAGCGTCCACAGCTATTGCCTGAGGGTCTCTTGACCTGGCGCAATACCTGTCCAGTTTTTTGTTGAGGCGAGACGCCATCATATCCACCTTTGGTTTTTCCCAACGGTTCACAATCATGTGGAAGACTTCTGGATGAAGTCCCCACTCTCCCGAGGGTAGATCGTGTCTGCTGAGGAAGTCTGCTTCCCAGTTGTCTACTCCCGGAATGAACACTGCTGACAGTGCTATCACATGATCTTCCGCCCAGCGAAGGATCCTTGCAGCTTCTGCCATTGCTCTCCTGCTTCTTGTGCCGCCCTGTCTGTTTACGTGGGCGACTGCCGTGATGTTGTCCGACTGGATCAACACCGGCTGACCCTGAAGCAGGGGTTTTGCCAGGCTTAGAGCATTGTAAATTGCTCTTAGCTCCAGTATATTTATATGAAGAGACATCTCCAGGCTTGACCATACTCCCTGGAAGTTTCTTCCCTGTGTGACCGCTCCCCAGCCTCTCAGACTGGCATCCGTGGTCACCAGGACCCAGTCCTGTATGCCGAATCTGCGGCCCTCTAACAGATGAGCACTCTGCAACCACCACAGAAGAGACACCCTTGTCCGTGGCGATAAGGTTATCCGCTGATGCATCTGCAGATGCGATCCGGACCATTTGTCCAGCAGATCCCACTGAAAAGTTTGTGCGTGGAATCTGCCGAATGGAATTGCTTCGTAAGAAGCCACCATCTTTCCCAGGACTCTTGTGCATTGATGCACAGACACTTTTCCTGGTTTTAGGAGGTTCCTGACAAGTTCGGATAACTCCTTGGCTTTCTCTTCCGGAAGAAACACCTTTTTCTGAACCGTGTCCAGAATCATTCCCAGGAACAGCAGACGTGTTGTCGGGGTCAACTGAGATTTTGGAAAATTCAGAATCCACCCGTGTTGTTGCAGCACTACTTGGGTTAGTGCTACTCCGTCCTCCAGCTGTTCTCTGGACCTTGCCCTTATCAGGAGATCGTCCAAGTAAGGGATAATTAATACGCCTCTTCTTCGCAGAAGAATCATCATTTCGGCCATTACCTTGGTAAAGACCCGAGGTGCCGTGGACAATCCAAACGGCAGCGTTTTGCACCACGAACCTGAGGTACCCTTGATGTGAAGGGCAAATTGGGACATGCAGGTAAGCATCCTTTATGTCCAGGGACACCATAAAGTCCCCTTCTTCCAGATTCGCTATCACTGCTCTGAGTGATTCCATCTTGAACTTGAATTTTTGTATGTACAGGTTCAAAGATTTCAGATTTAGAATAGGTCTTACCGAGCCGTCCGGCTTCGGTACCACAATATAGCGTGGAGTAATACCCCTTTCCCTGTTGTAGGAGGGGTACCTTGACTATCACCTGCTGAGAAAACAGCTTGTGAATGGCTTCCAATACCGTCGCCCTGTCTGAGGGAGACGTTGGCAAAGCAGACTTTAGGAACCGGCGAGGGGGAGACTTCTCGAATTCCAACCTGTAACCCTGAGATACTACCTGCAGGATCCAAGGGTCCACCTGTGAGCAAGCCCACTGTGCGCTGAAATTCCTGAGTCGACCCCCCACCGCTCCTGAGTCCGCTTGTACAGCCCCAGCGTCATGCTGAGGGCTTTGCAGAACCCTGGGAGGGCTTCTGTTCCTGGGCAGGGGCTGCTTGCTGCCCTCTCTTACCCCTTCCTCTGCCCCGGGGCAGATATGACTGTCCTTTTGCCCTCTTGTTCTTATAGGACCGAAAGGACTGCGGCTGAAAAGACGGTGTCTTTTTCTGTTGGGAGGGGGTCTGAGGTAAAAAGGTGGATTTTCCGGCAGTTGCCGTGGCCACCAGATCCGATAGACCTACGCCAAATAATTCTTCCCCTTTATACGGCAATACTTCCATATGTCGTTTGGAATCCGCATCACCTGACCACTGTCGCGTCCATAAACTTCTTCTGGCAGATATGGACATCGCACTTACTCTCGATGCCAGAGTGCAAATATCCCTCTGAGCATCTCGCATATAAAGAAAAGCATCCTTTAATTGCTCTATAGTCAATAAAATACTGTCCCTATCCAGGGTATCAATATTTTCAGTCAGGGAATCCGACCAGACCACCCCAGCACTGCACATCCAGGCTGAGGCGATGGCTGGTCGCAGTATAACACCAGTATGTGTGTATATACTCTTTAGGGTAGTTTCCAGCCTCCTATCAGCTGGATCCTTGAGGGCGGCCGTATCAGGAGACGGTAACGCCACTTGTTTTGATAAGCGTGTGAGCGCCTTATCCACCCTAGGGGATGTTTCCCAGCGCGCCCTAACCTCTGGCGGGAAAGGGTATAATGCCAATAACTTTTTTGAAATTAGCACTTCTCTATCTGGGTTAACCCACGCTTCATCACATACATCATTCAATTCCTCTGATTCAGGAAAAACTACAGGTAGTTTTTTTCACCCCCCACATAATACCCCTTTTTGTGGTACTTGCAGTATCAGAGATATGCAAAGCCTCCTTCATTGCCGTGATCATATAACGTGTGGCTCTACTTGAAAATACGTTTGTTTCTTCACCGTCGACACTAGATTCAGTGTCCGTGTCTGGGTCTGTGTCGACCGACTGAGGTAGAGGGCGTTTTACAGCCCCTGACGGTGTCTGAGACGCCTGGGCAGGTACCAACTGGTTTTCCGGCCGTCTCATGTCGTCAACTGATTTTTGTAATGTGCTGACATTATCACGTAATTCCATAAACAAAGCCATCCATTCCGGTGTCGACTCCCTGGGGGGTGACATCACCATTACCGGCAATTGCTCTGCCTGCACACCAACATCGTCCTCATACATGTCGACACACACGTACCGACACACAGCAGACACACAGGGAATGCTCTTATCGAAGACAGGACCCCACTAGCCCTTTGGGGAGACAGAGGGAGAGTTTGCCAGCACACACCCAAGCGCTATAATATATATGGGAACAACCTTATATAAGTGTTGTATCCTTATAGCAGCTTAAATATATAAAATATCGCCATAAAAAGTGCCCCCCCTCTCTGTTTTACCCTGTTTCTGTAGTGCAGTGCAGGGGAGAGTCCTGGGAGCCTTCCTCACAGCGGAGCTGAGCAGGAAAATGGCGCTGTGTGCTGAGGAGAATAAGCCCCGCCCCCTATTCCGGCGGGCTTTTCTCCCGTAGTTTGTAATATCTGGCAGGGGTTAAATACATCCATATAGCCTCAAGGGCTATATGTGATGTATTTTTTAGCCATAAAAGGTATTTACATTGCTGCCCAGGGCGCCCCCAGCAGCGCCCTGCACCCTCCGTGACCGTTGGTGAGAAGTGTGTGACAAACAATGGCGCACAGCTGCAGTGCTGTGCGCTACCTTCAAGAAGACTGAAGAGCCTTCTGCCGCTGGTTTCTGGACCTTCAATCTTCAGCATCTGCAAGGGGGGTCGGCGGCGCGGCTCCGGGACGAACCCCAGGGTGAGACCTGTGTTCCGACTCCCTCTGGAGCTAATGGTGTCCAGTAGCCTAAGAAGCCAATCCATCCTGCACGCAGGTGAGTTGAACTTCTCTCCCCTAAGTCCCTCGATGCAGTGAGCCTGTTGCCAGCAGGACTCACTGAAAATAATAAACCTAAAAACTTTTTCTAAGCAGCTCCTTAAGAGAGCCACCTAGATTGCACCCTGCTCGGACGGGCACAAAAACCTAACTGAGGCTTGGAGGAGGGTCATAGGGGGAGGAGCCAGTACACACCACCTGATCCTAAAGCTTTAGTTTTGTGCCCTGTCTCCTGCGGAGCCGCTAATCCCCATGGTCCTGACGGAGTCCCCAGCATCCACTTAGGACGTCAGAGAAATAAGATTTTAAACCTACCGGTAAATCTTTTTCTCCTAGGGGGTCATTCCGAGTTGTTCGCTCGTTCTTTTTCATCGCATCGCAGCGATTTTCCGCAAACTGCGCATGCGCAATGTTCGCACTGCGACTGCGCCAAGTAAATTTGCTAAGAAGTTTGGTATTTTACTCACGGCATTACGAGGTTTTTTTCTTCGTTCTGCTGATCGTAGTGTGATTGACAGGAAGTGGGTGTTTCTGGGCGGAAACTGGCCGTTTTATGGGAGTGTGTGAACAAACGCTGCCGTTTCTGGGAAAAACGCGGGAGTGGCTGAAGAAACAGGGGAGTGTCTGGGCGAACGCTGGGTGTGTTTGTGACGTCACACCAGGAACGAAACTGACTGAACTGATCGCACTGGAAGAGTAAGTCTCGAGCTACTCAGAAACTGCACATAAAAATCTTTTCGCAATATTGCGAATACTTCGTTCGCAATTTTGCTAAGCTAAGATTCACTCCCAGTAGGCGGTGGCTTAGCGTTTGCAAAGCTGCTAAAAGCAGCTTGCGAGCTAACAACTCGGAATGACCACCCTAGTCCGTAGAGGATGCTGGGGACTCCGTAAGGACCATGGGGTATAGAAGGGCTCCGCAGGAGACATGGGCACTCAAGACTTTAGGTGGGTGTGCACTGGCTCCTCCCTCTATGCCCCTTCTCCAGACCTCAGTTAGAGAACTGTGACCAGAGGAGACGGACAGTACGAGGAAAGGATTTTTGTTAATCTAAGGGCAAGATACATACCAGCCCACACCATCCACACCGTACAGCTTGGAACATACGAACCAGTTAACAGTATGAAACAAAACAGCATCAGCCCGAGACTGATCAAAACTGTAACATAACCCTTATGTAAGCAATAACTATATACAAGTCTTGCAGAATTCAGTCCGCAGTGGGACGGACGCCCAGCATCCTCTACGGACTAGGAGAAAAAGATTTACCGGCAGGTTTAAAATCGTATTTTCTCTTACGTCCTAGAGGATGCTGGGGACTCCGTAAGGACCATGGGGATTATACCAAAGCTCCAGACCGGGCGGGAGAGTGCGGATGACTCTGCAGCACCGATTGAGCAAACATGAGGTCCTCCTCAGCCAAGGTATCAAACTTGTAGAATTTAGCATAAGTGTTTGAACCCGACCAAGTAGCCGCTCGGCAAAGTTGCAATTATTATTATTACATTTTATTTATAAGGCGCCACATGTGTTTCGCAGCGCCGTACAAAGGACAGTACAGGGAGATGAAACATAGCATTACAGTAAATAAATAACAGAAATAGAGTACAGGTAACAGAGCACCACACGTTCTCAAGACATAGTACAGCTAAGATGTAAGTATTGATGGAGTGATCATCGTACTACTAGAGGCTGGTGGCCATAGATGGAGATGAGCCTTTACTAGCAGGATAAAGATGGTCGTTGAGTAGGGGAGAGCTGCGAGTGAAATGTGTCGAGATGAGGGCTTAGATAACAAGAGGAAAGAGGGCCCTGCTCTGAAGAGCTAACAATCTAGTGGGGAGGGGCGACAGACAGATGATAAGAGGTGCAGGCAAGTGGGAGGTGGCCTGATGGCAGTATGCAAGCAAAGCTGAGATGTTCACGGCATGAGGCAGGGGGGTGGAGGCGCGGCTTCAGCACTGGGTTATGCATCGGGAGGGTATGCTTTGATGAATAGGTGGGTTTTTAGTGCCTGTTTGAAGCTTTGCAAGGTCGGGGAGAGTCTAATGGAGCGGGGGGCACCTCGGGCAGCCGCCCAAGAAGAGCCCACCTTCCTAGTGGAATGGGCCTTTACTGAATTTGGTACCGGCAATCCAGCCGTAGAATGCGCCTGCTGGATCGTGTTACAGATACAGCGAGCAATAGTCTGCTTAGAAGCAGGAGCGCTTTGTTGGCCCGCATACAGGACAAACAGTGCCTCTGTTTTCCGAACTCGAGCCGTCCTGGCTACATAAATTTTTAAGGCCCTGACTACATCAAGGGACTTGGAATCCTCTAAGTCCCCCGTAGCCACAGGCACCACAATAGGTTAGTTCATATGAAATGACGAAACCACCTTAGGCAGAAATTGAGGACGAGTTCTCAACTCTGCTCGATCCACATGGAAAATCAGATAGGGGCTCTTGTGAGACAAAGCCGTCAATTCGGACACCCGCCTTGCAGATGCCAAGGCCAGCAACATGACCACTTTCCAAGTGAGACATTTTAATTCAACCGTTTGAAGAGGTTCAAACCAGTGTGATTTTAGGAACTGTAACACCACGTTAAGGTCCCATGGTGCCACTCGGGGCACAAAAGGAGGCTGGATGTGCAGTACTCCCTTCACAAAAGTTTGGACTTCCGGGAGAGAAGCCAATTCCTTCTGAAAGAATATTGATAGGGACGAAATCTGTACCTTAACGGAGCCTAACTTCAGGCCCATATCCACTCCTGTTTGTAGAAAGTGGAGAAAACGGCCCAGGTGGAAGTCTTCCGTAGGAGCATTCTTGGCTTCACACAAGATACATACTTCCTCCAGATACGGTGATAGTGTTTCGCCGTCACCTCCTTCCTAGCCTTTATCAGGGTAGGGATGACTTCCTCCGGAATACCTTTCCCAGCTAGGATTCGGTGTTCAACCGCCATGCCGTCAAACGCAGCCGCGGTAAGTCTTGGAACAGACAGGGTCCCTATTGTAACAGGTCCTCTCTGAGAGGAAGAGGCCACGGATCTTCTGTGAGCATTTCCTGCAGATCCGGATACCAGGCCCTTCGAGGCCAATCTGGAACAATGAGAATTGTCTGTACTCCTCTTCGTATTATGATTCTCAATATCTTGGAGATGAGAGGAAGAGGAGGAAACACATAGACCGACTGGAACACCCACGGTGTCACCAGGGCGTCCACTGCTACCGCCTGAGGGTCCCTTGACCTGGCGCAATACCTCGGTAGTTTTTTGTTGAGGCGTGACGCCATCATGTCTATCTGAGGCAGTCCCCACTGACTTGCAATCTCTGCGAAGACTTCTTGATGAAGTCCCCACTCTCCTGGATGTAGATCGTGTCTGCTGAGGAAGTCTGCTTCCCAGTTGTCCACTCCCGGAATGAAGACTGCTGTCAAAGCGCTTACATGATTTTCCGCCCAGCGAAGAATCCTGGTGGCTTCCGCCATTGCCACTCTGCTCTTTGTTCGGCCTTGGCGGTTTACATGAGCCACTGCGGTGATGTTGTCTGACTGAATCAGAACTGGTAGGTCGCGAAGCAAAGTCTCCGCTTGACGAAGGCCGTTTTATATGGCCCTTAATTCCAGTACGTTGATGTGAAGACAAGCCTCCTGGCTTGACCAGAGACCTTGGAAGTTTCTTCCCTGTGTGACTGCTACCCAACCTCGGAGGCTCGCGTCCGTGGTTATCAGAACCCAGTCCTGAATGCCGAACCTGCGACCCTCTAGAAGGTGAGCACTTTGCAGCCACCACAGGAGAGATACCCTGGCGCTGGGGGACAGGCTGATCATCTGATGAATCTGTAGATGTGACCCGGACCACTTGTGCAGAAGGTCCCACTGAAAAGTCCTCGCATGGAACCTGCCGAATGGAATGGCCTCGTAAGACGCCACCATCTTTCCCAGAACTCGAGTGCAGTGATGCACAGACACCCTTTTTGGCTTCAAGAGTTCCCTGACCAAATTCATGAGTTCTTGGGCTTTTTCCCTCGGGAGATAAACCCTTTTCTGGTCTGTATCCAGAATCATGCCTAAGAAAGGCAAACGGGTCGTCGGAACCAACTGTGACTTCGGGATATTGAGAATCCAGCCGTGCTGCTGCAACACCCTCAGGGAAAGCGATACGCTGTTCAGCAACTGCTCTCTTGATCTCGCTTTTATTAGGAGATCGTCCAAGTACGGGATAATTGTGACACCCTGCTTGCACAGGAGCACCATCATTTCCGCCATTACCTTGGTGAAAATCCTCGGGGCCGTGGAAAGCCCAAACGGCAACGTCTGAAATTGGTAATGACAATCCTGTACAGCAAATCTTAGGAACGCCTGATGAGGCGGATATATGGGGACATGAAGGTATGCATCCTTTATGTCCAGGGACACCATATAATCTCCCCCTTCCAGGCTGGCTATGACCGCTCTGAGCGATTCCATCTTGAACTTGAACCTTTTTAAGTATAGGTTTAAGGATTTTAAATTTAAAATGGGTCTGACCGAACCGTCCGGTTTCGGGACCACAAACAGGGTTGAATAATACCCCATCCCCTGCTGAAGCAGGGGAACCTTGACCACCACTTGTTGAAGACACGATTTTTGAATTGCATTTAAAACTATCTCCCTCTCTGGGGAAGAAGTCGGTAGGGCCAATTTGAAAAACCGTCGAGGAGGCACCTCTTCGAATTCCAGCTTGTAACCCTGGGAAACAATTTCTATTGCCCAGGGATCTACCTGTGAGTGAACCAAGACGTGGCTGAAAAGTCGAAGACGTGCCCCCACTGGGGCGGACTCCCTCAGCGGAGCCCCAGCGTCATGCGGTGGATTTTGTAGAGGCCGGGGAGGACTTCTGCTCCTGGGAACTAGCTGTAGTTGGCAGCTTTTTCCCCCTGCCCGTACTCTCTTGGGTTTATGCGATCGAAAGGACTGCATCTGATAATGTGGCGTTTTCTTAGGCTGTGAGGAAACATAAGGCAAAAAAGTTGATTTACCTGCAGTAGCTGTGGAAACCAGGTCCGTGAGACCTTCCCCAAACAATTCCTCACCCATGTAAGGCAAAACCTCCATATGCCTCTTCGAGTCGGCATCACCTGTCCATTGTCGGGTCCATAGGGCTCGTCTAGCAGAAATCGCCATAGCGTTGGCTCTGGACCCCAGTAGGCCAACGTCTCTCTGGAGCATCCCTCATATATAGGACCGCATCTTTAATATGACCCAGGGTCAATAAAATGGTTTCCTTATCCAGCGTATCTATATCAGCAGATAAGTTATCTGTCCACGCTGCTACAGCGCTACAAACCCAAGCCTACGCTATCGCCGGTCTGAGTAATGTACCAGTATGTGTGTAAATTGACTTCAAGGTAGTCTCCTGCCTGCGATCAGCAGGATCCTTGAGGGTTGCGGTATCTTGAGATGGAAGCGCTACCTTTTTGGATAAGCGTGTCAACGCTTTGTCCACCCTTGGGAAGGATTCCCACCGTATCCTGTCCTTAGCCGGGAAAGGATAC
Organism: Pseudophryne corroboree; assembly: GCF_028390025.1. Lineage (NCBI taxonomy): Eukaryota > Metazoa > Chordata > Amphibia > Anura > Myobatrachidae > Pseudophryne > Pseudophryne corroboree. Next base: position 625,382,279 of record NC_086444.1, on the reverse strand, counting down.
GCCATAAGAATCCTTTTGGGAATCTGCAGTTTTGTCCGGAGATTCCCAAGCCTTTTCAAATAACTCGTTTAGCTCATGCGATTGGGGAAAGGTTACCTCAGGTTTCTTTTCCTTATATGTGCACCCTCGTGTCAGGGACAGAGGGGTCATCAGTGATATGCAACACCTCTTTTATTGCAATAATCATATAATGAATACTTTTAGCCAATTTTGGCTGCAACTTCGCATCATCATAGTCGACACAGGAGTGAGAATACGTATCGGTATCCGTGTCTACAACCTGGGATAGTGGGCGCTTTTGAGACCCAGAAGGCCCCTGCGACATAGTACAAGGCAGGGCTAGACTCCCTGTACATTCCCTGGTCTCTGCTTTGTCCAACCTCTTGTGTAATAAATTCACATTTGCATTTAAAACATTACACATATCCACCCAGTCAGGTGTCGGCGTTGCCGACGGAGACACCACACTCATTTGCTCCACCTCCTCCCTAGAAGAGCCTTCCGCTTCAGACATGCCGACACAAGCGTACCGACACCCCACACACACACAGGGAATCTCTAATCTGGAGACAGTTCCCCCACAAGGCCCTCAGGAGAGAGAGAGAGTATGCCAGCACACACCCAGCGCCAAATGACTTTGGAAAAAATTCCCAGATAGCGCTTTTTATATATATATATAATGATAGCGCCAAATTATGTGCCCCCACCTTCTTTAAACCCCTCTGTCACCATGTTCAGCAGGGGAGAGTCCGGGGAGCCAGCTTCTCAACGTGTGCTGTGGAGAAAAATGGCGCTGGGGAGTGCTGAGGGATCAAGCTCCGCCCCCTCAGCGGCGGGCTTCGGTCCCGCTCGATCTGTTCAAAAACTGGCGGGGGATACTCATATACTGCCCACAGAGCCAATATATATCTTTTTACCAGTCCTAAAGGTGTAAATTGCTGCCCAGGGCGCCCCCCCTGCGCCCTGCACCCTCAGTGCCTGCCGTGTGTGTGTTCTGTGTGGGAGCAATGGCGCGCAGCGTTACCGCTGCGCGTTACCTCAGTGAAGATCTGTAAGTCTTCTGCCGCCTCTGAAGTCTTCTTATCCTCTCATACTCACCCGGCTTCTATCTTCCGGCTCTGTGAGGAGGACGGCGGCGCGGCTCCGGGACGAACAGCGAGGAGAGACCTGCGTTCCGACTCCCTCTGGAGCTAATGGTGTCCAGTAGCCTAAGAAGCAGAGCCTAGCATTTAAGTAGGGCTGCTTCTCTCTCCTCAGTCCCTCGATGCAGGGAGCCTGTTGCCAGCAGGCTCCCTGAAAATAAAAAAACCTAACAAAATTCTTTCTTTCAGGAAACTCAGGAGAGCTCCCTGTAATGCACCCAGTCTCCTCTGGGCACAGTATCAAACGGAGGTCTGGAGGAGGGGCATAGGAGGGAGGAGCCAGTGCACACCCATATCTAAAGTTCTTTTTAGTGCCCATGTCTCCTGTGGAGCCCGTCTATTCCCCATGGTCCTTACGGAGTCCCCAGCATCCTCTAGGACGTAAGAGAAAATTACATTACTTCTTTACTAAAGTAAACCCTCTCCTTGTGGTAAAAGAGGGGGCTTCGTAACTTCTAACACCTCCTTTATAGCTAAAACATGTTTTGAATGCTTTTTTGCTAACTTGGGACCTATTCCCCTGGAATCACTAGTGTCGACACAGGAATCAGAGTCCGTGTCGGTATCAGTTTGTACTACTTGTACAAATTTGTATGTGACCCAGAAAGGTCCCTGTGGATGAAAGGCAGTACTATTAAAAATCACATCTTCAACAGATTATTTTCATTTTCTGTATGAGATTCAGTCCAACCTCTTACTGATATGATTCACACTATCATGTAACCTTTCACCCAGTCAGGCTCTTGGTGTCATATTACACCTCTGTGTCCCTAACATGTCTCCACAGAGTTCCCTGCCACAGACATGTCACACACGTGCAGAACCACACCACAGACACTCTGGGATTTATAGGGGACAGACCCACAGTAAAATCTGTCAGAGGGACACAAATAGGATTTTGCCAGTTCACAACCCAGCGCCAGTAACACAATGTCTGTGAACACAAAATGCCCACTGACATTCAGCGCTTTTATAATGTTAATCACATAATTATATAGCACCAAATTCACTGTGGCCCCCCCTGTTTTGTACCCTGATACATGTTCAGTAGTGGAGGAGGACCAGTGTTGTCTCTGCAGCCTGAGGAGAGAGAGAGAAAATGGCACCGAGCAGTGTGCTGGCTGACTGAGGAGGAAGCTCCACTCTTCAATGGTGTGTTTCTTCTCAGCTTTTATGAGGTAATTTTTTATACTGGCGGGGGTAGGACTGTGCCTCAGCAACTTATGCCCCTTATATATGCCAGTTTCCATATGTTTCATGCTGCCCAGGGCGCCCGTGTATGTGTGGGCAACATGGCGCGCTGCGCTCCCACCAGCCGCGCGGTACCTTTAGCCGTCACTTTCTTGATTGAAGATCTGTCTTCTAACACTCACCTGTCTTCTGACTTCTGGCTCTGTGAGGGGGGTGACGGCATGCTGTGGGAGTGAGCATCTAGGCACGGCTAGTGTTAAGTTCCCTTCAGGAGCTAATGGTGTCCTGTCAGCCAGAAGCAGAGCCATGAAACTCTTTAGGAAGTTGGTTCCTACTTCTGCCCCCTCAGTCCCACGAAGCAGGGAGTCTGATGCCAACAGATCTCCCTGAAAATAAAAAACCTAACATAAGTCTTTTCAGAGAAACGCAGTAGAGCTCCTCAGAGTGCATCCAGTCGACCTGGGCACATTTCTAAAACTGAGGTCTGGAGGAGGGGCATAGAGGGAGGAGCCAGTTCACACCCAATGAAAAGTCTTTAGAGTGCCCATGTCTCCTGCGGATCCCGTCTATACCCCATGGTCTTGATGTCGTCCCCAGCATCCTCTAGGACGTATGAGAAACAGGGAAAATACAGTGACAGTACAGCAAGTTAAATAAAGCCAGTGCTAACCATTAATAATATGGGGAGAGTACAGTGACAGAACAGAGAAGTAAATGCATAAGGTGTTACACATCCAGAGCTGAGAATGGAGCAACAGATTCTTCCACCTGGGAAAGGGGAGTCTGGGAATGTTCAGGAATTGCGAATAGGGAGTTATCCCTTCCTCCTTGTGGCCTAGTCCAAGCGTTGTGCTTTCCCAAGGGACAGATTCTTCTAAAGTAGATTATGCAGCCCCAGCTGATCAAATCTGCCCAGTCACATTGTCGTCATAATTGGTAAAACGTCCTGCAGGCTTGCTTGGGCTGACCAACGCCTCTAGGCACACAGTAAAGACTGGCTAGTTGTTCATGGTCACTGCATCTTACAGGCGACTGTGCGAACCCAAATAAATTCAGGAAAAGATGCTGCAGAGTCTTAATGACGCTTATGTCTGCTCTCCCTAGAGTGTTGATCTAAAACATCATTGCAGTAATTTCAATAAAGGCAGTAAATAAAATAAAATAAGAATTTACTTACCGATAATTCTATTTCTCATAGTCCGTAGTGGATGCTGGGACTCCGTAAGGACCATGGGGAATAGCGGCTCCGCAGGAGACTGGGCACAAAAGTAAAAGCTTGAACTAGCTGGTGTGCACTGGCTCCTCCCCCTATGACCCTCCTCCAAGCCTCAGTTAGGATACTGTGCCCAGACGAGCGTACATAATAAGGAAGGATATTGAATCCCGGGTAAGACTCATACCAGCCACACCAATCACACCGTACAACCCGTGATCTGAACCCAGTTAACAGTATGATAAACGAAGGAGCCTCTGAAAAGATGGCTCACAACAATAATAACCCGAATTTTGTAACAATAACTATATACAAGTATTGCAGACAATCCGCACTTGGGATGGGCGCCCAGCATCCACTACGGACTATGAGAAATAGAATTATCGGTAAGTAAATTCTTATTTTCTCTAACGTCCTAAGTGGATGCTGGGACTCCGTAAGGACCATGGGGATTATACCAAAGCTCCCAAACGGGCGGGAGAGTGCGGATGACTCTGCAGCACCGAATGAGAGAACTCCAGGTCCTCCTCAGCCAGGGTATCAAATTTGTAGAATTTAGCAAACGTGTTTGCCCCTGACCAAGTAGCTGCTCGGCAAAGTTGTAAAGCCGAGACCCCTCGGGCAGCCGCCCAAGATGAGCCCACCTTCCTTGTGGAATGGGCTTTTACAGATTTTGGCTGTGGCAGGCCTGCCACAGAATGCGCAAGCTGAATTGTACTACAAATCCAACGAGCAATCGTCTGCTTAGAAGCAGGAGCACCCAGCTTGTTGGGTGCATACAGGATAAACAGCGAGTCAGATTTCCTGACTCCAGCCGTCCTGGAAATATATATTTTGAGGGCCCTGACTACGTCCAGTAACTTGCAGTCCTCCAAGTCCCTAGTAGCCGCAGGCACCACAATAGGCTGGTTCACGTGAAACGCTGAAACCACCTTTGGGAGAAATTGAGGACGAGTCCTCAATTCTGCCCTATCCGTGTGAAAAATCAGGTAAGGGCTTTTATAAGATAAAGCCGCCAATTCTGAGACACGCCTGGCTGAAGCCAGGGCTAACAGCATTACCACCTTCCATGTGAGATATTTTAATTCCACAGTGGTGAGTGGTTCAAACCAATGTGATTTTAGGAACCCCAAAACCACCTTGAGATCCCAAGGTGCCACCGGGGGCACAAAAGGAGGCTGTATATGCAGTACCCCTTTGACAAACGTCTGGACTTCAGGCACTGAAGCCAGTTCTTTTTGGAAGAAAATCGACAGGGCCGAAATTTGAACTTTAATGGACCCTAATTTTAGGCCCAAAGACAGTCCTGTTTGCAGGAAATGTAGGAAGCGACCCAGTTGAAATTCCTCTGTGGGGCCTCATTGGCCTCACACCACGCAACATATTTTCGCCAAATGCGGTGATAATGTTTTGCGGTTACATCCTTCCTGGCCTTTATCAGGGTAGGGATGACTTCTTCTGGAATGCCTTTTTCCTTCAGGATCCGGCGTTCAACCGCCATGCCGTCAAACGCAGCCGCGGTAAGTCTTGGAACAGACAAGGTCCCTGCTGGAGCAGGTCCTTTCTTAGAGGTAGAGGCCACGGGTCCTCCGTGAGCATCTCTTGAAGTTCCGGGTACCAAGTCCTTCTTGGCCAATCCGGAACCACGAGTATAGTTCTTACTCCTCTCCTTTTTATGATTCTCAGTACTTTTGGTATGAGAGGCAGAGGAGGGAACACATACACTGACTGGTACACCCATGGTGTTACCAGAGCGTCCACCGCTATTGCTTGAGGGTCCCTTGACCTGGCGCAATATCTGTCCAGTTTTTTGTTGAGACGGGACGCCATCATGTCCACCTTTGGTTTTTCCCAACGGTTTACCATCTCCTGGAAGACTTCTGGATGAAGTCCCCACTCCCCCGGGTGAAGGTCGTGTCTGCTGAGGAAGTCCGCTTCCCAGTTGTCCACTCCCGGAATGAACACTGCTGACAGTGCTATCACATGATTCTCCGCCCAGCGAAGAATCCTTGCAGCTTCTGCCATCGCCCTCCTGCTTCTCGTGCCGCCCTGTCTGTTTACGTGGGCGACTGACGTGATGTTGTCCGATTGGATCAATACCGCCTGACCCTGAAGCAGGGGTTTTGCTTGACTTAGGGCATTGTAAATGGCCCTTAGTTCCAGAATGTTTATATGAAGAGATGTTTCCATGCTTGACCACAAGCCCTGGAAATTTTGTCCCTGTGTGACTGCTCCCCAGCCTCTCAGGCTGGCATCTGTGGTCACCAGGATCCAATCCTGAATGCCGAATCTGCGGCCCTCTAGTAGATGAGCACTCTGCAGCCACCACAGAAGAGACACCCTTGTCCTTGGCGACAGGGTTATCCGCTGATGCATCTGAAGATGCGATCCGGACCATTTGTCCAGAAGATCCCACTGAAACTTTCTTGCATGGAATCTTCCAAATGGAATCGCTTCGTAAGAAGCCACCATTTTTCCCAGGACCCTCGTGCACTGATGCACTGACACCTGGCCTGGTTTTAGGAGATTCCTGACTAGCTCGGATAACTCCCTGGCCTTCTCCTCTGGGAGAAACACCTTTTTCTGGACTGTGTCCAGAATCATTCCTAGGAACAGGAGACGTGTCGTTGGAATCAGCTGCGATTTTGGAATATTTAGGATCCACCCGTGCTGACGTAACACTAACTGAGATAGTGCTACTCCGACTTCTAACTGTTCCCTGGACCTTGCCCTTATCAGGAGATCGTCCAAGTAAGGGATAATTAAAACGCCTTTTCTTCGAAGAAGAATCATCATTTCGGCCATTACCTTGGTAAAGACCCGAGGTGCCGTGGACAACCCAAACGGCAGCGTCTGAAACTGATAATGACAGTTTTGTACTACAAACCTGAGGTACCCTTGGTGAGAAGGGTAGATTGGGACGTGGAGATAAGCATCTTTGATGTCCAGAGACACCATATAGTCCCCTTCTTCCAGGTTTGCTATCACTGCTCTGAGTGACTCCATCTTGAATTTGAACCTCTTTATGTAAGTGTTCAAGGATTTTAGATTTAAAATTGGTCTCACCGAGCCGTCCGGCTTCGGTACCACAAACAGCGTGGAATAATACCCCTTTCCCTGTTGTAGGAGAGGTACCTTGATTATCACCTGCTGGGAATACAGCTTGTGAATGGCTTCCAAAACTGCCTCCCTGTCGGAGGGAGACTTTGGTAGAGCAGACTTCAGGAACCGGCGAGGGGGAGACGTCTCGAATTCCAGTTTGTACCCCTGTGATACTACCTGCAGAATCCAGGGGTCCACTTGCGAGTGAGCCCACTGCGCGTTGAAATTTTTGAGACGGGCCCCCACCGTGTCCGAGTCCGCTTGTAAAGCCCCAGCGTCATGCTGAAGACTTGGCAGAAGCAGAGGAGGGCTTCTGCTCCTGGGAAGAGGCTGCCTGGTGCAGTCTTTTTCCTCTTCCTCTGCCCCGGGGCAGAAATGAGTGGCCTTTTGCCCGCCTGTACTTATGGGAACGAAAGGACTGAGTTTGAAAAGACGGTGTCTTTTTCTGCTGAGGGGTGACCTGGGGTAAAAAGGTGGACTTTCCGGCCGTTGCCGTGGCCACCAGGTCCGATAGACCGGCCCCAAATAACTCCTCTCCTTTAAACGGCAATACTTCCATATGTCGTTTGGAATCCGCATCCCCTGACCACTGTCGCGTCCATAACGCTCTTCTGGCAGAAATGGACATAGCACTCACTCTTGATGCCAGGGTGCAAATATCCCTCTGTGCATCACGCATATATAGTAATGCATCCTTCAAATGCTCTATAGTTAGTAATATACTGTCCCTATCCAGGGTATCAATATTTTCAGTCAGGGAATCCGACCACGCCACTCCAGCACTGCACATCCAGGCTGATGCGATTGCTGGTCGCAGTATAACACCAGTATGTGTGTATATACCCTTCAGGATATTTTCCAGCCTTCTATCCGCTGGTTCTTTGAGGGCGGCCGTATCAGGAGACGGTAACGCTACTCGTTTAGATAAACGTGTGAGCGCTTTATCTACTTTAGGGGGTGTTTCCCAACGCGCCCTAACCTCTGGCGGGAAAGGGTATAGTGCCAATAATTTATTAGAGATTAGCACTTTTTTATCGGGGGAAACCCACGCTTTATCACACACCTCATTTAATTCATCTGACTCAGGAAAAGCTACTGGTAGTTTTTTCACTCCCCACATAATACCCTTCTTTGTGGTACTTGTAGTGTCAGAAATGTTCATTCATTGCCGTGATCATGTAACGTGTGGCCCTACTGGACATTACGTTTGTCTCCTCACCGTCGACACTGGACTCAGTATCCGTGTCTGGGTCTGTGTCGACCCACTGAGGTAACGGGCGTTTTATCGCCCCTGACGGTGTCTGAGACGCCTGGACAGGCACTAATTGATTTGTCGGCTGTCTCATGTCGTCAACAGTTTTTTGTAAAGTGCTGACATTGTCACGTAGTTCTTTAAATACAACCATCCAGTCAGGTGTCGACTCCCTAGGGGGTGACATCACTAATACAGGCAATTGCTCTGCTTCCACATAATTTTCCTCCTCATACATGTCGACACAATCGTACCGACACCCAGCACACACAGGGAATGCTCTGATAGAGGACAGGACCCCACTAGCCCTTTGGGGAGACAGAGGGAGAGTTTGCCAGCACACACCAGAGCGCTATATATATATATATATATATATATATATATATATATATATATATATATAGGGATAACCTTATATAAGTGTTACTCCCTTTTATAGCTGCTGTTTATAATTTAGCTGCCAATAGTGCCCCCCCTCTCTCGTTTTTACCCTGATTCTGTAGGGACTGCAGGGGAGAGTCAGGGAGCCGTCCTTCCAGCGGAACTGTGAGGGAAAATGGCGCTTGTGTGCTGAGGAGATAGGCTCCGCCCCTTCACGACGGCCTTATCTCCCGCTTTTTTCTGGAAAACTGGCAGGGGTTAAATACATCCATATAGCCCAGGAGCTATATGTGATGTATTTCTTTTGCCATCCTAAGGTATTTCTGTTTTTTATTGCGTCTCAGGGCGCTCCCCCCCAGCGCCCTGCACCCTCAGTGACCGGAGTGTGAAGTGTGCTGAGAGCAATGGCGCACAGCTGCAGTGCTGTGCGCTACCTTAGTTGAAGACAGGAACGTCTTCTGCCGCCGATTTCACCGGACCTCTTCGTTCTTCTGGCTCTGTAAGGGGGCCGGCGGCGCGGCTCCGGGACCCATCCAGGCTGAACCTGTGATCGTCCCTCTGGAGCTAATGTCCAGTAGCCTAAGAAACCCAATCCACTCTGCACGCAGGTGAGTTCGTTTCTTCTCCCCTTAGTCCCACGATGCAGTGAGCCTGTTGCCAGCAGGACTCACTGAAAATAAAAAACCTAAAATAAACTTTTACTCTAAGCAGCTCAGGAGAGCCACCTAGCATGCACCCTTCTCGTTCGGGCACAAAAATCTAACTGAGGCTTGGAGGAGGGTCATAGGGGGAGGAGCCAGTGCACACCAGCTAGTTCAAGCTTTTACTTTTGTGCCCAGTCTCCTGCGGAGACGCTATTCCCCATGGTCCTTACGGAGTCCCAGCATCCACTTAGGACGTTAGAGAAATAAAGCAAGATAAACTCTCCAAAAAGTTCCCTACTTCTACTCCAAGCTGATGGCAGAACTGTGGCCAGAGGTGTACACTTCTCCACATTGGGTGAACAAAGCCCATATATTGTCCCGTTTTGGAATTAAGTCCCTACCATTTTAAATTCCCCCTATGACTACTCAGTATCCCTTGACCTGTGATCATTCCTGACCCCTGTCCTATTCCGGATATGAGCCCCACCCCCAAACTCTGACTAAATTGTTTTCCCATGTTCTTGGTGCTACTAAATCTCTAATTACTAGAAATTGGAAATCCCCCAACCCACTTACTGTTCCTACCCTTAAGTATGTTTGGTACATCACAAGCATATAGAAGATTACTTACTACCTAAATGACAGGCCTCACAAATTTGATCACAATTGAGCTCACTGGTATCACAGAGAGCATCCTCCTCTGGATTTGTCCCACCTTTATGATTGCTTGATCCCTCAGCCGGTTCTCTCCCTTGTTGCCCTCAGGTTCCTGACACTGGACTCTGTATCCTCTGCTCCAGCAATATTTACCATGTTATTTTCTATTCTATTGCCGATTAATGTTTGTTATATACCTGTCTCGCCCCTCCTTCCCACCCCCTTCTCACATATCCGTAACAAAAAAAATACAAATCCTTTTGATTTCATGCTTAAAATTTATTATGGCTGCCACCCCCCCACCCCCTTCCTTACACAAATAAACAGTTTCAAAAATCAATCAGTCAATCAATCAATCTGAGCAATCAAAATTAAGGTACCCTAATTCATGGTACTTAAAATAGGATTTTAATACCTACCGGTAAATCCTTTTCTCCTAGTCCGTAGAGGATGCTGGGGACTCCAAAAGGACCATGGGGTATAGACGGGATCCGCAGGAGCTTGGGCACACTAAAGAGACTTTGACTGGATGTGAACTGGCTCCTCCCTCTATGCCCCTCTCCAGACCTCAGTTATAGGAACTGTGCCCAGGAGAGACGGACATTTCGAGGAAAGGATTTTTGTTTAAACTAAGGGCGAGAAACATACCAGCCCACACCACAAACATACCGTACAACCGGAGTAACAGGAAACCAGATAACAGTATGAATTAACAACAGCAACAAGCTGAATATAACTAATACACAACCCGCGTGTAAACAAATTTAACCAGTAATAATACACTGCAAGTAACAGTCGGCACTGGGGATGGGCGCCCAGCATCCTCTACAGACTAGGAGAAAAGGATTTACCGGTAGGTATTAAAATCCTATTTTCTCTTACGTCCTAGAGGATGCTGGGGACTCCAAAAGGACCATGGGGTCTATACCAAAGCTCCAGAACGGGCGGGAGAGTGCGGACGACTCTGCAGCACCGATTGAGCAAACATGAGGTCCACATCAGCCAGGGTATCAAACTTGCAAAACTTAGCAAAGGTGTTTGAACCCGACCACGTAGCTGCTCGGCAAAGCTGAAGTGCCGAGACCCCTCGGGCAGCCGCCCAAGACGAGCCCACTTTTCTGGTAGAATGGGCCTTTACTGACTTCGGCAACGGTAGCCCAGCCAAAGAATGAGCTTGCTGAATCATATTACAAATCCAGCGTGCAATAGTTTGCTTAGAAGCAGGATTTCCAATCTTGTTGGAAGCATACAGGACAAATAAAGCCTCTGTTTTCCTGGTAAGAGCCGTTCTGGCGACGTAAATTTTCAAAGCTCTTACAACATCAAGAGACTTTGGAACCGCCACAGCATCTGTAGCCACAGGCACCACAATAGGTTGGTTAATGTGAAACGAAGAAACCACCTTCGGCAGAAATTGTTTACGTATCCTCAATTGCGCTCTATCCGAATGGAAGATCAAATATGGACTCTTGTGAGACTAGGCCGCCAACTCTGACACTCACCTGGCAGATGCCAGAGCCAAAAGCATGACCACTTTCCAAGTGAGAAACTTTAACTCAACCTTACGCAAAGGTTCAAACCAGTGAGACATAAGAAACTGCAACACCACTTCAAGATCAAGGCGGCACAAATGGAGGATGGATATGCAGCACTCCCTTCACGAAAGTCTGAACCTGTGGAAGGACTGCCAATTCCTTTTGAAAGAAAATAGATAAAGCCGAAATCTGCACTTTGATGGAACCCAATTTCAGGCCTGCATCAACGCCTGCCTGCAAAAAATGGAGAAACCGACCCAAGTGAAACTCCTCCACAGGAGCTGCTTTGGTTTCACACCACGAAACATACTTTCTCCAAACACGGTGATGTTTCGCCGTAACCTCCTTCCTAGCCTTAAGTAAAGTGGGGATGACCTCCCCAGGAATACCTTTTCGAGCTAAGATTTGGCGCTCAACTTCCACGCCGTCAAACGCAGCCGCGGTAAGTCCGGAAACACGCAGCCGCGGTAAGTCCTCTCTTAGAGGATGCGGCCAAGGATCTTCCACAAGCAATTCCCGAAGATCCGGATACCAGGCCCTGCGTGGCCAATCTGGAACGACGAGAATCGCCTAAACCCTTGTTCGTCGTATGATCCCCAGCACCTTTGGAATGAGAGGAAGCGGAGGGAACACATATACCGACTGAAACACCCACGGAGTTACCAGGGCGTCCACTGCACTGGCTTGGGGGTCTCTTGACCTGGAACAATACCTCGGAAGCTTCTTGTTGAGGCGAGACGCCATCATGTCTATCAGAGGAATTCCCCAACGCCTTGTCACTTCTGCAAATACCTCTTGGTGAAGAGCCCACTCTCCCGGATGGAGATCGTGTCTGCTGAGGAAGTCTGCTTCCCAGTTGTCCACGCCCGGGAGGAAGACTGCTGACAGAACACTCACGTGCTGTTCCGCCCAGCGAAGGATTCTTGTGGTCTCCGCCATAGCCGCCCTGCTCCTTGTTGCGCCTTGGTGGTTTACGTACGCCACCGCTGTTATGTTGTCCGACTGGATCAGGACAGGACGACCCTGAAGAAGGCTCTTCGCTTGTAGCAGGCCGTTGTAAATGGCTCTTAACTCGAGAACATTTATGTGGAGACAAGATTCCTGGTTTGACCATTTTCCCTGGAAATTTCTTCCTTGCGTGACTGCGCCCCAGCCTCGGAGACTTGCATCTGTTGTCAGCAGGACCCAGTCCTGGATTCCGAATCGGCGTCACTCTAGAAGGTGAGAGCTTTGCAGCCACCACAGGAGAGAAATCCTGGCTCTGGAAGATAGACTTATTTTCCGGTGCATGTGCAGGTGAGACCCGGACCATTTGTTCAGCAGATCCCACCCGGGCATGAAACCTGCCAAACGGAATGGCTTCGTAAGTCGCAACCATCTTCCCCAGAACCTTAGTACATTGATGAATCGACACACTTGTCGGTCTCAGAAGCTCCCTGACCATTGTCTGTATTTCCAGAGCTTTGTCTTCCGGAAGAAACGCTCTCTGTAACTCCGTGTCTAGAATCATGCCCAGAAAGGGCAGCCGAGTGGCCGGGATCAACTGAGACTTTGGCAAATTTAGAACCCAACCGTGTTGTCGCAGAACCGACAGAGAAAGATCCACATTTCTTAACAACTGTTCCTTGGACCTCGCCTTTATCAGGAGATCGTCCAAGTACGGGATAATTGTAACCCCTTGCTTGCGAAGGAGAACCATCATTTCTGCCATGACCTTGGTGAAAACCCTCAGGGCCGTGGAAAGCCCAAACGGCAACGTCTGAAATCGGTAATGAGAATCCTGTATCGCAAACCTGAGGAAAGCCTGATGCGGAGGATATATCGGCACATGTAAGTAGGCATCCTTTATGTCGACTGACGCCATAAAATCCCCCCCTTCCAGGCTGGCAATCACCGCTCGAAGGGATTCCATCTTGAACTTGAAGACTTTCAAGTATGGATTGAGGGATTTTAGATTTAGAATTGGTCTGACCGAACCGTCCGGTTTCGGTACCACAAAGAGGCTCGAGTAGAACCCCTCCCCCCGCTGGGACGGAGGGACGGGAACAATGACCCTCTGTAGACACAATTTTAGAATGGCCGCCCGGACCACCTCCCTGTCCAGAAGAACCACTGGTAATGCCGAAATGAAGAACCGGTGAGGGGGCATCTCCTGAAACTCCAGTTTGTATTCTTGAGACACTATTTCTAACACCCAAGGATCC